>NC_057796.1:219501025-219835007 GCF_018294505.1 Triticum aestivum | reverse complement strand
TTTTCTTTATATATTTTCTTTTCTATTTTATTCTTTTAATTCCTGTTTTATAAAATATAAATACAACTCCTAAGTTAATGTTATAATTTATTCTACTGCCCCAAAAAGTTTGACACCTGATTAAAATAGTTTGCATTATTATTATTTTTAAAAGGCATTTAATTAATTGTCACAGCTGCTGTTTTAATTACTTTAGAGCCTTTAAACATTTTATCAAAGCTTGGTCTCTCCACCATAATTGCTTACGATTTATTTGAAACAACCCGAACATTTTAGTTTTAATTTTTGAAAACTTTTGTTGTTTGCCATATTTTGAATTTGAATTTTGATCCGGTTTTGAACTAACGCGAGATTATCAACACTAACAGAGGTGACGTGGCATCATCAGCGTAGGTTTAGTGTAGCATAATTATCCGGGCGTCACAAGCACTAGAGCAAAAAGTATATAGCTCAAAAGATATAAGTGAAGCACATAGAGTATTCTAACAAATTCTGAATCATGTGTGTCTCTTTCAAAAGGTGTGTACAGCAAGGATGATTGTGGTAAACTAAAAAGCAAAGACTCAAATCATACAAGACGCTCCAAGCAAAACACATATCATGTGGTGAATAAAAATATAGCTCCAAGTAAAGTTACCGATAGACAAAGACGAAAGAGGGGATGCCTTCCGGGGCATCCCCAAGTTTAGGCTTTTGGTTGTCCTTGGATTTTACCTTGGGGTGCCTAGGGCATCCCCAAGCTTAGGCTCTTGCCAATCCTTGTTCCATAATCCATCAAATATTTACCCAAAACTAGAAAACTTCACAACACAAAACTTAACAAAAAATCTCGTGAGCTCCGTTAGTGAAAGAAAACAAAACACCACTTCAAGGTACTGTAATGAACTCATTATTTATTTATATTGGTGTTAAACCTACTGTATTCCAACTTCTCTATGGTTTATAAACTCTTTTACTAGCCATAGATTCATCAAAATAAGCGAACAACACGCGAAAAACAGAATCTGTCAAAAACAGAACAGTCTGTAGTAATCTGTAACTAACGCAAACTTCTGGAACTCAGAAAAATCTACCAAAATAGGACGACCTAGATAATTTGTTTATTAATGTACTGCAATCGGAATCAGTATTTTATCACGTTCTGTTGATTTTAAACAATTGTTTTCGTGAACAGAAAGTTTCTGGAATTTTCCGCAAGATCAAATAACTATCATCCAAGAAGATCCTATAGGTTTAACTTGGCACAAACACTAATTAGAACATAAAAACAAATCTAACCAGAGGCTAGATCAAAGATTCATTACTAAACAGAACCAAAAAACTAAAAACTAAAAATAAAATTGGGTTGCCTCCCAACAAGCGCTATCTCTAACACCCCTAGCTAGGCATAAAAGCGAGGATAGATCTAGGTATTGCCATCTTTGGTAGGCAATCCATAAGTGGCTCTCATAATAGATTCATATGGTAATTTAATTTTCTTTCTAGGGAAGTGTTCCATGCCTTTCCTTAGCGGAAATTGGAATCTAATATTCCCTTCCTTCATATCAATGATTGCACCAATCGTTCTAAGGAAAGGTCTACCAAGAATAATAGGACATGAAGGATTGCAATCTATGTCAAGAACAATGAAATCTATGGGCACATAGTTCCTATTTGCAACAATAAGAACATCATTAATTCTTCCCATAGGTTTTTTAATAGTGGAATCCGCAAGGTGCAAGTTTAAAGAACAATCATCAAATTCACGGAAACCTAACAAATCACACAAAGTTTTTGGAATCGTGGAAACACTAGCACCCAAATCACACAAAAGCATAGCATTCATGATATTTAATTTTAATTTTAATAGTAGGCTCCCACTCATCATAAAGTTTTCTAGGGATAGAAACTTCCAACTCAAGTTTTTCTTCATAAGATTGTATTAAAGAATCAACGATATGTTTGGTAAAAGCTTTATTTTGACTATAAGCATGAGGAGAATTTAGCACGGATTGCAACAAGGAAATACAATCTATCAAAGAGCAATTATCATAATTAAATTCCTTGAAATCCAAGATAGCGGGTTCATTGATATCTAAAGTTTTGACCTCTTCAATCCCACTTTTACCAATTTTAACATCAAGATCTAAAAACTCCGATTTTTTGGGATGCCTTCTAACTAAAGTTGACTCATCTCCAGTCCCATCATTATCAAGATTCATATTGCAAAACAAAGATTTAATAGGAGACACATCAATAACTTTTAGATCTTCATCTTTATGCTCATAAAAATTAGAAGAACGCGCTTTTACAAAGCAATCTTTCTTAGGACGCATCCTAGCGGTTCTTTCTTTGCACTCATCAATGGAA
The DNA here is from genome assembly GCF_018294505.1 of Triticum aestivum. Lineage (NCBI taxonomy): Eukaryota > Viridiplantae > Streptophyta > Magnoliopsida > Poales > Poaceae > Triticum > Triticum aestivum. The sequence goes on along the minus strand of NC_057796.1, from coordinate 219,832,658 downwards.
ATTCTCATAGCTTTGAGAGACTCATTGATATCATGCTTAGGTGGAATAGATCTAAGCTTCAAAGAATCAACATCAAGAGAAATTATATCCACGTTCCTAGCCAATTCGTCAACTTTAAGCAGTTTTTCTTCAAGCAAAGCATTGAAATTCTTTTGTTAATTCATAAACTCTTTAACACTAGTCTCAAATCCAGAGGGCAACTTATTAAAATTTCCATAAGAATTGTTGTAGGAATTACCATAATTATTAGAGGAATTACTAGGGAACGGCCTAGGATTAAAGTTTCCTCTATACGCGTTGTTACCAAAATTATTCCTACCAACAAAATTCACATCCATAGATTCATTATTATTATCAATCAAAGTAGACAAAGGCATATCATTAGGATCAGAAGAAACACTCCTTTTAGAAAATAATTTCATAAGTTCATTCATCTTTCCACTCAAAACATTAATTTCTTCTATCGCATGCACTTTTTTACTAGTAGATCTTTCAGTGTGCCATTGAGCATAATTAACCATAATATTATCTAAGAGTTTAGTAGCTTCTCCTAAAGTGATTTCCATAAAAGTGCCTCCCGCGGCCAAATCTAAAAGGTTTCTAGAATCAAAATTCAATCCGGCATAAAAAAATTGTATAATCATCCATAAATTCAAACCATGTGTAGGGCAATTACGTATCATTAATTTCATTCTCTCCCAAGCTTGTGCAACGTGTTCATGATCAAGTTGCTTAAAATTCATAATATCGTCTAAGGGAGATGATTTTAGCGGGAGGAAAATACTTAGAGATAAAAGCATCTTTGCACTTATTCCGTGAATCAATACTATTTTTAGGCAAAGACGAAAACCAAGTTTTAGCATGATCTCTAAGCGAAAAAGGAAATAGCTTCAATTTAACAATATCATTGTCCACATCTTTCTTCTTTTGCATATCACACAAATCAACAAAGCTATTTAGATGGGTAGCGGCATCTTCACTAGGAAGGTCGGCGAATTGATCTTTCATGACAAGATTCAGCAAAGCAGCATTAATTTCACAAGATTCAGCATCGGTAAGAGGAGCAATCGGAGTGCGAAGAAATCATTATTGTTGGTATTGGCAAAGTCAAACAATTTAGTATTGTCTTGAGCCATCGTGACAAGCAAGCAATCCAACACACGAGCAAACAAGAGGCAAGCGAAAAAGAGGCGAACGGAAAGAGAGGGCGAATAAAACGGCAAGGGTGAAGTGGGGGAGAGGAAAACAAGAGGCAAATGGCAAATAATGTAATGCGAGGGATAAGAGTTTGTGATGGGTACTTGGTATGTCTTGACTTATGTGTAGACTCCCCGGCAACGGCGCCAGAAATCCTTCTTGCTACCTCTTGAGCACTGCGTTGGTTTTCCCTTGAAGAGGAAAGGGTGATGCAGTAAAGTAGCGTAAGTATTTCCCTCAGTTTTTGAGAACCAAGGTATCAATCCAGTAGGAGGCCACGCGCGAGTCCCAGGCACCTACACAAACAAATAAGAACCTCGCAACCAACGCGATAAAGGGGTTGTCAATCCCTTCACGGTCACTTACGAGAGTGAGATCAGATAGAGATAATAGGATAATATTTTTGGTATTTTTATGATAAAGATTAAAAGTAAATATTGCAAAATAAACGGTAATAGAAATCGCTAGTTCACGGGAGATTAATATGATGGAAAATAGACCCGGGGGCCATAGGTTTCACTAGTGGCTTCTCTCAAGAGCATAAGTATTACAGTGGGTAAACAAATTACTGTCGAGCAATTGATAGAATTGAGCATAGTTATGAGAATATCTAGGTATGATCATGTATATAGGCATCACGTCCGTGACAAGTAGACCGACTCCTGCCAGCATCTACTACTATTACTCCACACATCGACCGCTATCCAGCATGCATCTAGAGTATTAAGTTCATAAGAACGGAGTAACGGTTTAAGCAAGATGACAAGATGTAGAGGGATAAACTCATGCAATATGATATAAACCCCATCTTTTTATCCTCGATAGCAACAATACAATATGTGTTGTTTCCCCTACTGTCGCTGGGATCGATCACCGCAAGATTGAGCCCGAAGCTAAGAACTTCTCCCATTGCAAGAAAGATCAATCTAGTAGGCCAAATCAAACTGATAATTCGAAGAGACTTGCAAAGATAACCAATCATACATAAAAGAATTCAGAGGAGATTCAAATATTGTTCATAGATAATCTTGATCACAAACCCACAATTCATCGGATCTCGACAAACACACCGCAAAAGAAGAGTTACATCAAATAGATCTCCAAGAGAATCGAGGAGAACTTTGTATTGAGATCCAAAGAGAGAGAAGAAGCCATCTAGCTAATAACTATGGACCCGAAGGTCTGAGGTAAACTACTCACACATCATCGGAGAGGCTATGGTGTTGATGTAGAAGCCCTCCGTGATCAATGCCCCCTCCGACGGAGTGCCGGAAAACGCCCCAAGATGGGATCTCACGCGTACAGAAGGTTGCGGTGGTGGAATTAGGTTTTCGTGGTGCTCCTCGATGGTTTGGGGGTATGTAGGTATATATAGGAGGAAGAAGTAGGTCGGTGGAGCCACGAGGGGCCCACGAGGGTGGAGGGCGCGCCCCCTGCCTCGTGGCCTCCTCGGTGATTTCTTGACGTCCACTCCAAGTCCTCTGGATCATGTTTGTTCCAAAAATAACTCTCCCGAAGGTTTCATTCCGTTTGGACTCCGTTTGATATTCCTTTTCTGCAAAACATTGAAATAGGCAAAAAAACAGCAATTTGGGCTGGGCCTCCGGTTAATAGGTTAGTCCCAAAAATAATATAAAAATGTATAATAAGCCCATTAAACATCCAAAACAGAATATATAATAGCATGGAACAATCAAAAATTATAGATACGGTTGAGACGTATCAGACCCCCAAGGCGGCGAGGCGATCTAGGAGTTCGTTTAAAGATGACAACTCCGTCGGATCCATCCATTTGGAGTATCCGGGGTCAACGCGAAGACGATTTTCAATGACTCGAGAGGTCATCGTCGGCTTAACGGCCGAACAGGCGGTCATGGTAAAGCCGCCAAGTCGGAGGGTTTGGCCTGGGGCCAGGGCTCCTCCGGAGGTGATACTGTCTTTGATGACAAGGCGAGCCATCAATCCTGTCTTCGACGTCACAGCGGAACTCTCAATGGAAGCACCAATGTCGGTGTCGAAACCGGCGGATCTCGGATAGGGGGTCCCGAACTGTGCGTCTAAGGTCGATGGTAACAAGAGACAGGGGACACAATGTTTACCCAGGTTCAGGCCCTCTCTATGGAGGTAATACCCTACTTCCTGCTTGATTGATCTTGATGAATATGAGTATTACAAGAGTTGATCTACCACGGGATCGTAATGGCTAAAACCCTAGAAGTCTAGCCTGTATGACTATGATTATATCTTGGCCTCTACGGACCTAGCCCTCCGGTTTATATAGATGCCGGAGGGATCTAGGGTTACATAAGGTCGGTTACAGAGAAAGGAATCTTCATATTTAGTCTTCAAGCTTGCCATCCACGCCAAGGAGAGTCCCATCCGGACACGGGTAAGAGTCTTCGGTCTTCGTATCTTCACAGCCCATCAGTCCGGCCCATGGCTAACAGGCCAGACGCCCGAGGACCCCTTAGTCCAGGACTCCTTCAATGACCACAGATGATGTTCTTGGCAGTCGAATCTAGTTGAATGAACCTCTTGACATCAGCAGCGGTGACACCTTCACCGACCTTGGGAACGCCATTCTTGACGACATACCAGAGGTCGACATCAATGGCTTCAAGATTCATGCGCATCTTATTCTTCCAGTAGGGGCAATCAGTGCCATCGAAGACTAGGCACGCAGCGGAGACCTTGATTATCCCTGCAGTCTACATAGCTAAAACTCCAGGTGGTTAAACCAAATCACATAGAACAAGAGAGCACCTTGCTGTGATACCAATTGAAAGTGCTAGTTATCGACTAGAGGGGGTGAATAGGCGATTTTTATGAAAGTCTTCAAAACACGAGGTCTTTGAAGAAAAACAGTAGAAATGAACCTATTGATATGCAGCGGAAGGTAGACTACACTAGACAAGCCATAGTCAAGCAAGCAATGTAGTGAAAGCACGAAGACTATTAGCAGCTAGGTAGTATGGATCAGGATGGAAGACAGTATGAAGCCAAACAGTAAATAGTCTTCACTCAGTGAAGTCAATCAGATCAGACAAGCAGGCAATGACTTCACAAAGACAAACTGTAAAGTAAGGGGAAGTGGAGGATAGAACCAGTTGCTTAGTGAAGACAAGGATTTGGTAGACCAGTTTCAGTTGGTGTGACAACTCACGTCTGGTTAGGGAGGCTGAGATTTAACTCAGAAGACCGCGTCTTCACCTTATTCCCCTTGAGCTAAGGACACCCAGTCCTCGCCCAATCACTCTGGTAAGTCTTCAAGGTAGACTTTCAAACCGTCACAGACTTCATTCACCGGCGATCCACAATGACTCTTGGATGCTCGGAACGCGACGCCTAACCGGCTGGAGGATTCACAGTCCTCAAGTGTAACAAGTCTTCAGGTCACGCGGACAGAAAGACTTCAGTGATGCCTAACACTCTTTGGCTCTGGGTGTTTTGGGCTTTGTCCTCACAAGGATCTCTCTCTCTCTCTCAAATGCTTCGGAGGTGGGTTTCTCTCAAACGACAAAAGCCCTGCACTAACTCTGAGCAGCCACCAATTTATGGTGTAGGGGGTGGGCTATTTATAGCCAGGAGGCAACCCGACCTGATTTGTCCGAAATGACCCTGGGTCAGTAAGGAACCGACACGTGTCCAACGTTCGGATTTCCAACACACGCGGCAGTTTTACTTGGGCTACAAGCAAAGCTGACTCATCCAGCTCTGGATAAGATTTGCTCTTATTATGTTCGCTCGAAGACATAGGATTTTGGTTGAGCATCACATCAGTCACTCTGACTTTGTTCACTTGGACCCCACTTAACAGTACGATGGTTTCTATGACTCAACAAAGAAGAAAAGAAAACTACGAAACAACTATGTCTTCGCACTCCATAGTCTTCAAGTGGATGTCTTCACATGTCATAATCTTCATCGTGAATGTCTTCACGAATCACCATTGTCTTCAATGTCTTCACACATTTTTAGGGGTCATCTCTGGTAGGTAAACAAAATCAATAAGGGACTACTACCTGTGTTATCCTGCAATTCTCACAAACACATTAGTCCCTCAACCAAGTTTGTCGTCAATACTCCAAAACAACTAGGGTGGCACTAGATGCACTTACAACGAGCGATGCACGCCTACTCCTCCCCTGGCTCACCAGTCGGTGGCACGTTGGCCATTCTCCTCCACTCCTATCGACAACAACCCCTCGCCCGCCCCACCCCGTCGCCGTCGCCGCCCAGTTTCGGTATCCTTACCAGCAGTCCGCGCCTAGACCCACGCCGCCACCTCCGACATCGCCGCCACCACCGCCTCGTCGTCTGGCCACTGTAGCTTCTCCCCCCCCGCCACGCTCCCCCCGCCACCCCGACATCGTTGCAAGCACGAAGTCACCCCCCGCGGCCCCGGCCATCTCATTCGTCCGACGCCGCCGCGCTCGCCTGACGCCGCTACGCTCGTCCGACGCCGCCAGGCCAGCTACCTGGTCCAGGGGAGGCGTGCGTCTCCTCGCCGGCCAACATCTTCGACGACACCCGCAAGCTGTTCGATAGTTTGCCCCCAAGGTACAAATGGACTCCGCCGACGAGTTCTTTTTCCATAATTTCTCTGTGACTCTGACGATTCCTCATCCGATGATGAGGAGATGGTAGCTGCTGTGTTTGTCCATGACCACCTTAATAGGCAGCGGCTATTGTTCTGGGGCTCGATCCCGGGGCACACTCCGGTGTTGAATCACAATCAAGAGAGCAGCCATTTTCTTCTTTGGAAGGACTACTTTGACATAACCGACCCGCTGTTCAAACATCAGCAATTTCGGCGGCGTTTTCGTATGGATAGGCATGTTTTCAATCGTATTCGAGAGGGGTGGTCGGATATGATAACAATTTTGAGTGCAAGGAGGATGCCCTTGAAAAGATTGGATTCTTATCTTATCAGAAATGCACCGTAGCTATCTGGATGCTTGCATACGGAGTGCCTGGTGATCTCATTGATGAGTACGTCTGTATGAGCGAGTCTACGTGCCTAGAGTCCATGTACACGTTCTGCAAGGTTGTGATTGCAGTGTTGGCCCTGAGTACTTGAGAGAGCCGACTGCTTAACATACAACCCACTTGTTGGCGATCAATGCTAGCAGGGGCTTCCCAAGGATGCTTGGCGGCATAGACTGCATGCACTGGGAGCGGAAGAACCACCCTTCTTCTTGGCAAGGGCAGTATAGGGGCCATGTCAGGGCTTGCACTATCACACTTGAGGCCGTGGCCTCACAAGATCTCTGGATCTGGCACTCTTTCTTTGGCATGGCCGGATCGCACAATGATATCAACGTGCTTCAACGCTCGCCGATATTTGCAAGGCTTGCCGAAGGCAACAGCCGGTCGGTCAATGTTAACATCAACGACCACAACTAAAACAAAGGATACTACCTTGCTGACGGTACCTATCCCCAGTGGACCATTATTGTGAAGACAATCCCCAACACTGTCGGAGAGAAGAGGAAAAGATTTGTCCAAAAGCAAGAGAGTGCTAGGAAGGATGTCGAGCGTGCCTTTGGTGTTCTGCAATCTCGATGGGGCATTGCTCGGTATCCTGGTAGAGCTTGGAGCATCAAGAAGTTGTGGGAGGTGATGACTGCTTGTGTGATCATGCACAACATGATCGTAGAGGATGAGCGCCCGAAACGTATCTACGATTAAGGGTTTCAGTTTCAGAGTGACAATATTGTGCCTGAGCATGGAGGAGGAGCGGCAACGTTTGCACAGTTCACCCAATTTCATCATCAAATGCGTGATTGGAAAACTCACATTCAGCTGCAAGATGATTTAATTGAGCATATGTGGGCTCATGTTGGCAACCAATAGATGCATCTTTTTTTTTAAATGTATTTGGGACAATTTAATTTTTATTAGGGTTGTAAACTATGGTATATTTATTTGTTGTGGAACTATGCTTTTTTTTGTTTATTTGCGAAACTATGTAAAATATGTGTATATTTATTGAAAAACGGCGGCAAGTCGGCCACGTGGGCAAATATGGGTCAGCGCGTTGGGTGAGTGCCGACCTAAATCAAAAAAAGGCGGACGCCGAGCAGGCGAACGACCCAAACGGATAAAAAACTGACAGAGCGCGCATCCGTTTGGTCGGCGCGTTGGAGTTGCTCTCAGTTAGTTTCTCCGGGAAGAAAAACTGGTTGAACGATTAGATCGATAAATAAATGGGCTAAACGCTGTTTACATCGTAGATAAGCTCTACGACTTTTTCGAATGCGGGTATGGGGCCAGGGGCCGGCTTCATGGTCATCATCACGGACACGGTGGTACAGAGCAATTGTGTCAGTTAAACAGCTCAACCTAGGACGATATCGGTCATAACCGGTACCGTCCCTAGCGTAGCGTGACAGGCTACCACAGGACGGTGTAGCAACAACACCACACTACGACGACCTTGCAGCCTGCCAGACCCAGAAGCCTCCAATCCAATTAAGCATCCGGTAGGCGTGTCCAGCCTAGTCGAGTCGAGGGTGGCCCATTTCTCTTCCTCCTCGCGCCGGTTTTTCTCGCGTCACGGCTCCGACCGAGGTTCGGCTCGGCCAACTACCCGCCGCAAACAAAACAAAACAAAAAGTAGGGTCGTGTCTCTCTCACGGAAAGATCGCGACGTCGGAACGCGCATGACAACCCCGTGCGGCGAAGGATGGCCAGATGGGTCACGCCTATAGCGTCCCCTCTCGTACCACCACCATCGCAAGTTGTTCATCAAGCCGGGAAGACCTTTTCGCCTTCCAGGAAAAGAACACAACAGTCCAGAAAAGACACAACACGTCCCAAGGTAAGAAAAAACACCAAGAAATTCTCATCAAACCCTCAAACATTTCATCTACCCAGGCAGCACCAGCTTTAATTAATTTCCAAAGACCCAACTGAAACTTTATTCCAAGCAAAGCAAATCCGTCCAAGAGTTCGTTGATAAGCACTTCCAACTCAGCCGCCAGGATGACCAGCCCTTAACTTGGGCGATCAACAGCGCTGAACAAACAGCTAACAGACAAATACAGTGAGTACATATTAAAAAGCAATCCACAAGATTGTATTGTAGTACTAACGACGACGCAGTTCCGCTTGACAGCACGGGTTAACAAACGCTAATAAAACGCATGCATATAGAGAGTAGTCCTTCACTCTAGGTTTAATATTTCTCAATGAAACTCATGCTGGAGCTCATCAAGATATCACACCCGCTGAACCATGCATTCGATGAGGTTTCGCCAAGATATCACACCCGCTGAACCATGCATTCGATGAGAGGTTTCGCCAGCCCTCCCTTTTCGCCACTTATTATCGTCAGCCTCCGTGCCACTTTCATGAAGTCGCTGTTGCATGAACAGAATGAATTAGATATATATCACCACAACATTACTGCAATATTGGAGGATGAAGAAGAAGATACTATCGCGCACTGAGTTAAAGAATACTGTGCATATTATAAGGAACTTCTCACCTGAATGGTAATCCCCCAGTGTGCATGACGGCACCAGCTGTGTCACGGTAACGAAGATGGCTTATGATTTCTTCCTTCTCGATCCCAAACATGTCAGCCAGACGGCCATACAACTCGTCGTATGACCCAAAGACAGACAAGTCGATGGTGCGACCAACATCCTCCGATTCCATAAATACCTTGCAGTGCCCAGCTTCCAATCCAAGGTCAGAAGCCTCATGACCCTGGGATGAGAATCCAATGCAGATTGATGAACCAGAACCATCAGACGCATTTCCTGCCTTCAGCCCAGTACTGATAGGTGAACTATTTCCAGTAGCCCCGGAGGAGAGTGTCTCCCTTGAACCACTTGAAGTCATCTGCTGCTCGGTAAGAATGGCCTTTCCAAACAACATTATATGTGGGGTCTTTCTGTCAACAGATTTTTCTGTGCTCTGTGGTGTACCGATTGTCAACAAGCAAGAGACGCTGTCGTGGGCTGGTGCGCTGCTGAGCACAAAGCCCTTAGGTATCCGGGAAGACGGGGTTAGAGCGTCCAGCCGGTTAAAACCGCCGCCATGGAACAAACCAAGGTGCAGCTTATTAAGCTGATGGTCTGTTAATGGTAAACCAAATTGAGCATGCCTGGCTCCCTGTATGCCTGCAGGAGAGTTGTTGTCCGAGTAACAGCATAGGGGGCTGTTGCTAGGACCAAGTGGGTTCCCATGGAAAATTGGATTAAACAGATGACCATCCAATGGAAAATCAGGATGTTGGGGAACCCGTAACTTCTTTCGTGGTGGAGAAAATGGTCCCAAATGGATTGGTGGAATGCTCGATACAAGTTCCACAAGCCATGGGCTCACGCATTTCACATTCTGTAACAAGTCTGGCTCATCCCATGTGACCTGCAAGGATTTTGCAACCATGAAACATGTTAATAAAGAGACTTACTGTAATCGACTAAACAAAAAGTACCCTGGTGCTTGTAGAACTAAAATGCAAAGAGTATCACAACACCAACTAAAATTGATGGCTCATTTTCGTATTAAATCTGATATATAACTGATGATAATGATGAAAACATAAACCTCTAATATCTCACTATTACTAGTAAGACACCCTTCACTATCCTACGTAGGTGGATAACATAAAGGTTGAGATAAGATTCCATGAAGTAGCAATATGCATAAACGGCCGAGAGAGCTGAAAACAATAGATACATAGAGCTAGCATGTTATGTTGAACTGCCAAATGTACCAATTTCAGTGGTTCAGCATCTGTTACCCAAGGTACAGACAGAAACCTTATGTTTGGAGTACGGGACTGATCAGATAAGACAAATGTACGGTAGGACTTTCAAGTAGAGGGAGGATCAAATACCTTCGGCACAAACAGTTTATACATGGATCATTGTCATACTACATGAACATCATATTAATTTACTACCCATATTTGAAGTTTAATAGTTGTAGTACCAACATCAGGTATTTATTACAGGAACATGCAGTATTCTACACCAAACTTTATTGCATTTGTTTATGAGGTGCCAGTAAGAATTTGGTTGTAAAAGACTTTGAAAGAACTAGCATGGAGCCCTGATAGATGGGCTTTGAAACTAACGAATGCCTAGAAACGAAGCTGTTGGCAATGAAGACTCCGATCTCAATTCTCTGTTGCACTCTTACTATTTGTACAGGGACAATTTCCATGAAAGAAACTGAACAAATCTGACAGATGATGTAGCTTGTAGATTCTTGCACATAAAACTTTAACCCTTCTACTGTGTACGGCATTTCATTAGATTTGTGTACTATTTTTCCCTATCTCAGGTTAATGTAATTAGACAAATAGCTTCGCATCTAAACAAGTCACATCTAACCATGCTAAACGATTCTGCTTCTAGTTAAAAGTTTGCCAAGCATTCCCATGCCCTTTGAATGCTTCACGTTGGGTGCTAAAGACCAAACATCAAGCTGTGACATCCGAGCAACCGGTGGTGGCGTACTATTCAAGAAATTTGGATATTATACTAAAAGGAGTACATTTTTTTTAGGGGAACTAAAAGGAATACATAAGTTTAGGAGCTGCCTACTGACAAAGAAGAGAGCTACTTAGAAAAACATGCAAACTGATAATCCAAATTTGGAAACCAGCAAAGCTACTAAAGGACAACAAGCCTTTTCTTCCATAACTACTAGTACTATGCAATTGTAAATTATGTACAACAGCTTTATTGATTGTTCCACTAATTCATACAAAGTCAGAAGGAATCGAAGGAGGATGTGACATTTTACTCCAGTAAATCTACGCCAGTTGTTGAACTAATTAATAGGATGATTTGTTGATATCAGGGGGTTCGGGAATCATTATTACCAATTAATTTGGCAACACTGCGCGGAAAGCTGGTCATGTTTTGCATGCTACTACTACCATTCAAGGCATCTGAATGAGAAGTGTTGTGTAAATGGTGCGCTGCATTCGTATCTTGCAGTTGCATGTCATGTAACTATGCATCTTTATTGAGAAGAAAGGATGGAGTGCAACTATGGATATCATCAGATCGAACAAACCTGAAGAAGTCTCCATGGTGAATTCGGCCATCTGAGTGGATCGGCAACCTGAACCGAAGAAATCGTCCCCATAAACCAGCTAATTCTTGAGGAATCCTCGGTCTCAAAGGCCATCTTGAACCTCATGCCAGGGCACCAGTGGATCCTCATGGCAGCCTGCATAGCGGCGGCCTTGACAACAAACTCCGGCGTGCTAGCTCTCGGGTAGTACACCACCTCAAATGGCTGGCTGTTGGCCGCAAGGGTGGCCGCCTCCGCGACATCGGCGATCTTCACCTTCCCCCTGCCTTTGACGTAACCGGCGGGGCCACCGTTCATCATCTTGTTCTCCTCGTCCTTGAGGAAGGCCGAGAACCCCCCATACCCTGGCGCGTTCCAGCCGGATATGCACTCCATGCCCCCGCAGGTGACCCGCTTGGCCCGGCGTATCCCGACGCAGAGCTCCCCGTGCTCGGTGCGCAGGAAGACGATGGAGTCCCCCGCGACGAGCTTCTTCTGGTTCACGAAGGTGCTCCAGCCCGTGGTGAGCAAATGCCGGCGCGGCGTGCCCCGGTAGATGTGGCGGAACTTCCACACCTCCCCGTGCACGTCCTTGGCGAGCACCGTCTGCACCGGCGGGTCAGCCCTGTAGTCAAGCTTGGGGAAGATGGTCTCCGCGCAGTAGCGCGGCACCGAGAAGCCGCCGCCGTTGTTGGCGTCGGACTGCGTCAGCGTCTTGGCGAAGGAGGCCAGCTTGTCGCGCGCCTCCGCCGGGTCGCCCCCGAGCCCCTCCGGCTCCCGGAACCCCGCCTCGCCGGGGCCGACGGGCACCAGCCGGATCTTGGCGAACACCTCGTCCGTCTCCGGATCAGCCAGGAAGCGCACCCCTGCCACGCAGCAGAGCACGAGCGCGGGCAGCGGACGCGGCCCGACCGCCGCCGCGAGCTCGGCGGCCGCGCTTCCGCCGCCGCCGTTGGCGTGCTCGGCGTGCCCCTGGGGGAAGTAGTAGACGCGCGAGCGCGCCGGCGGCATCTGCACCATGCCGCCCGCGCAGGCGTGCCACAGCTGCGGGTCCAGGCACCTCTCCTCGCCCACCTCCTTCATCTCCACCGAAAACCACCGCCTCGAAATGCGATCACTTCTTCCCGCACAGCAAACCTGCCACCAAATTGCCCTCCGTCAAATTCGCAAACCCCGAAGGAAAACCCAACTCCACACGCAATCAATCCATGGCGAGCACAGCCATCAAAAGAGCAAATCAACATCATGAAAAGCAAGAAAGGCAAGCACCTGTTTGGCCCGCGCGCATGGCCTCCAATTGGCAGATCACGAAAGCTCTGCGAGAGATGTGAACGCCCAGAGCCAGAATAAACAAAGCAGGCAAAGGGAAAAGGGAAATCTACATCAGGCGACGGCGCCTCCCCTCCCCTCGCCCGGCCCCTGCAACTCCATCCCAAGTTCAAGAACCGCCGCGCCGGTCAAAGCAAAGCAACGCAAAACAGAATAAATATCCAATCCTTGGTGTCCGGAACCCAAAAGCCCCGATCTTTTTCCGTGTTCTTGAGGGAGGACGAGGAGGGAGTGCTGCGCTACAGCGGCACAGTGGTTTGGAATTATGGCGAGTTCTTTGGATGTCTTCCCGGCCATTAGATAGATAGAGATAGGGGAGAGGCGCTCGCTTGGCTTGGCTTGGCTTGGCTGCTGCAGTGGCCGGGCGCCCCAGTGGAGCCGCGGGCCCACCGGATCGCCTGCGCTGGCTCGCACAGCCAACAGCGGCTTCCACCAACCGTAGATGACTGGTGGGGTCGGGGCTCGTGGGGCCGGCGTGTCGGTGATAAAGGATGTGGGGCCACGTGCTGCCTTTTGTGCTGTCGGTGGGCCGCGGCCTTGATGGCCCGGACTAGGAAGTAGGGAGTGGCGACAAGGGCCGAGGGTTTTCGTCTTGTTTTTAGTGTTTCTGAATCTGAAAAGAGGGGGAAATGTTTTTAAAATTCAACAAACAGCTAGATTATCTCAGATCTCAACCCATTTATTTGGTCTCGCCGCTCTCGCAGCGTTTTGTTGGTTGGGGTGGGTGGGACCCGGGTGAAAAGAAAACAAAAAACAGTTTTGTCACGCGTGCGACGCGATGCATGTATGTATATCTATCCTCGTCTCATCTGCTGTGACTCTGTGAGGGAAGGGAAGCAGGCGAGGCGACGACACATGATAGTAATAAGCTGTCGAAATTCGGTTGTTTGGGAGAGAGGAGAGGACAAGAAAGCATTTGTGCGCCGCGGCCGTAAGTTGGTGTTGGCAGCGACTGATTGCATGATCCGGAAATGGGCGAATCTTGTGCCTTGTTCGTCTCAACTCCTGTGTCCTCCCTTTCCGGCGCGGGGGCGAACCGATCGCCGGGAATTCAGAGCCAGGGCAACCAACCCACGGAACACCGATTGGGACATGTCCCTCCTCTCCTCTTTTGCGCCACTGCAGCTGCCCACGGACCGCATCTGCATCTGCATGGATCATACTCCACATACATACCCCTCTTCCTACTTTATTTATTTTTATTTTTTGACACTTGAAACCCAATAGTCTTGCAACTTGGTAATAAATGGTCACTGGAATTTTTTCCACTCTATGGTGTTGGTCCGAGGTCAGGCTACACCGTATATATCGGCCCGTGAACTGAAAGAAAAATGTCCGAGCCTCGGGGTTTTGTGACGTGCCGACTCTACGTGAAACGCCGTGAAAACGCTTTCGTTCTTTTCTCTCGTCGCCGTTGGATCCAAGAAAAGAGCGGGGAGGAGGCGCCGTGCGCGGGGTTTCGGGCGATGGATGCCTCCGCGCCCCGAGGCCGCCCGTGCGTGCGCCACTGGCCGACCGCCCAAACAAAAGTCCTCCCGACCCGCCCCATGATCCCATCTCCATCTCCTAGCGGACGCGTAGTTCGTCTCTACTCCGGCCACGGCTTCCACCGAGGCGCTGCTCTCTCGATCGATCCCATCGATCGTGGCCTGCCAACGACCCCTCCCGAGCCCTGTCCTCCGCACCACTTACAGGAACTTGCAAAAATGGAATCGCGAGATTTGGTGAGCATTTGAATGTCACGTCAATTTTAAGGGACGGTTGGGATTTTGAGGTGAGGAGGCGCCGCGCTGGACCAGGACAGCGACCTTCCGGGAAGCACTGTTGAGCATTTTCCGTCATGTCTCTCGCCGGGTACTGTTGACTATACGACATCCGCGCAGTTTTTGGTACTACTGCAATCAAACCACCGGATCAACCTCTGCAAAGCCGCGCCGGCCTAACAAGTCTGGATCGTATAATAACTGGGCCAATTTTATTTATTTTTTCAAGGCTGATGGAGCCACCGTATATGGGAAAAGCTCGGATTTGTTTTTTATGAACTGTAAAGGACGAACTTGTTTTTGTTGTTTTTGTTTTTTTGCGGGAAAGCGACGAACTTGTCAAGGAGACTTCCTTACTTAGGGCATGGCCAACACTACACGGTGGACAGATGCCTCAACGCTCCAAGTAGGTTTGGGCGGTCCTTAATTGTTGTTCGTGATGCTTGCAGACTCAAGGGGGATCTTGCAGAGGAGCCCGAGCGACGAGTCAATGAAAGACAAGAGATGAGAAGAGAAAATAGGGAGGATGAACCAAGTGTTGGGCTGAGATTTGAGTAAAACACGGGAGAGAAATATGAGAAGTAAAAAAGGACGGCATGAGGATAGTGCTGCGTTGGGCATTGTATTTTGGGACAGTGGTTTCCCTGCTATTTTTCTATGTGGCAATGGTGAGGCAGTAGATAAGTAGTGCCACTATAGTTAATGCCCTTGTGGTGGTAGGCTAGTGTTCTTTTTTTCTTTAAAAAGGCTAAATATCTGTCGGGTTTTTAGAGCTCGGAGTGAACGTGTTGGTTACCATCAGATGCCCTGCGCGAATCTTGGCACAAGATGCCTTGACACGTCAGCGGCCGCACCCATTAGATACAGCAGTGCCTCACGTGAGTGCTCCCTAGGCCCTTCCGGTGCTTCACTGTGTACGGTGCTGAGCATGCCACATAGGCAAAAAAAAATCTAATAATGCAAGAGGAGGGAGATGAGTTTGGTGACCCCAGGAAGAACGAATACCAAGCGCGCGGACCTATGCAAGACACGTAAATGAAAGAAGTTTGCCCTATGCATGAAATAGTTTAGTTATTAAACAATTAAAGGAAAGAAGCTTAGCAACAACAAACTAAGCACCTATGCATTGAGGACTTTAGAGCATCTACAACCGGACCACTCAAATCCGCCTCATACGTCCGGGCAGGTCGCTCGGTCACTGCCCCGGTCATGATTTTTTGACCCAGACGGGCCTCTCAAACGACCCTCAAACGCCCGGGCTGACCGGCACCCCCATATCCAGCCCAAATATGGGGCGGATATGGGGGCACCTAGGCACACCCGCCACGTCAGGCCCGGTAACCCGACCCCACCCCAAATTGCACCAAATCCCCACCCCCCGAGCTGCCGGATCCATTTGCTCTCTCCTTTGTTCTTCCTCCTCCTCGCCGTCCGGCTCGCAGCTCTGCCGTCGCGCCCGCTCCGCAACTGTCCCCAGGCTCTGCGCCGTCAGCTTCGGAAGAGCTCTCCCGTCCTTGCCGCGGGGGGACGTTGTCGCCGGCCCGGACGCCACCGTGGTACGTCCGGCAACTCTCCGGCTCCGCCTTGCGCTTGATTTGTTCGACACATTGACCGACCGGAATTATTGTGATTTTGTTAGGTAAACGATGGATTCCGATGCTTCGTCGAATGAGGAGTATGGACCGATGGAGCTTGACCAAATGATTCAAGATGTGTTATTCGATTCATCGGATTCGGACGAAGAAGTGGACATGACCATATCACGGGGTTTGGATGCACCGGTGAAATTTGCACCACATCTCGAGGTGAGAAAGGGCTATGCATAGAACGGGAGAGGCTAGCAAATGGCGGAACGGTGAGAGTGCATATAATTCATGGACTCACATTAGTCATAGAGAATTCACACACTTATTGCGAAAATTTATTAGCCCTCGAAGCAAAGTACTACTACGCATGCCCCTTGGGGGAGGTTGGTAGGAGTTAACCACCGCGCGCCTCCGACCTTCACGTAAAGGAAGACACTCAATAATAAATCGTGCTCCAACTTCTTAGCATAAACAGAGACTACACATGCATGCTTCGGGAATCACAAACCTTAGCACCAATATTTTACTAAACTACAATCATTCACTAGTACCTCCTACATATTACCATCTTTATATTGCAAAACTATTGCAAGGAAACAAACTTATCATATTTAGTGATCTTGAAAGTGCTAGTTATCGACTAGAGGGGGGTGAATAGGCGATTTTTATGAAAGTCTTCAAAACATGAGAGTTTCGAAGACAAACAATAGAAATGAACCTATTGATATGCAGCGGAAGGTAGACTACACTAAGCAAGCCATAGTCAAGTATACAATGAAGTGAAAGCACGAAGACTAATAGCAGCTAGATAGTAAAGATCAGGATGGAAGATAGTATGAAGCCAAACAACGATAGTAGTCACACAGTGAAGTCAAACAGGTAGTGCAAGCAGGCAATGACTTCACGAAGACAAACTGTAAGTAAAGAGAGGGAGAGGATAGAACCAGTCACTTGGTGAGGACAAAGGATTTGTTGGACCAGTTCCAGTTGCTGTGACAACTGTATGTCTGGTTAGGGAGGCTGAGATTCAACTCAGAAGACCGTGTCTTCACCTTATTCCCCTTAAGCTAAGGACACCTAGTCCTCGCCCAATCACTCTGGTAAGTCTTCAAGGTAGACTTCCAAACCTTCACAGACTTCGTTCACCGGCGATCCACAATGACTCTTGGATGCTCAGAACGCGACGCCTAACCGGCTGGAGGATTCACAGTCCTCAAGTGTAACAAGTCTTCAGGTCACGCGGACATAAAGACTTCAGCGATGCCTAACACTCTTTGCCTCTGGGTGTTTGGGCTTTGTCCTCGCAAGGATTTCTCTCTCTCAAAAGCTTCGGAGGTGGGTTGCTCTCAAACGACAAAAGCCGTGCACTAACTCTGAGCAGCCACCAATTTATGGTGTAGGGGGTGGGCTATTTATAGCCACTAGGCAACCCGACCTGATTTGTCCGAAATGACCCTGGGTCACTAAGGAAGTGACACGTGTTCCAACGGTCAGATTTCAAACACACGCGGCAACTTGACTTGGGCTACAAGTAAAGCTGACTCATCCAGCTCTGGATAAGATTTGCTCTCATTGTCTTCGCTTGAAGACATAGGATTTGGTTGAGCATCACTTCAGTCACTCTGACTTTGTTCACTGGGACCCCACTTAACAGTACGGTGGTTCCTATGACTCAACAAAGAAGAAAAGGGAACAACGAAACAAATAAGTCTTCGCGCTCCATAGTCTTCACGCGATGTCTTCTCATGTCATAGTCTTCAATGTGAATATCTTCACATACCACCATTGTCTTCAATGTCTTCATACATTTTTAGGGGTCATCTCCGGTAGGTAAACCGAATCATGAGGGACTACTACCTGTGTTATCCTGCAATTCTCACAAACACATTAGTCCCTCAACCAGGTTTGTCGTCAATACTCCAAAACCAACTAGGGGTGGCACTAGATGCACTTACAATCTCCCCCTTTTTGGTGATTGATGACAAACTGGTTGAAGTTTTCAACGGGGATAAAAGTATGTGAAATTATAAAGGATAAAGGTATTGTCTTCATAAGTAGCAAAGGCTCCCCCTGAAGATGTGCATATAAGTAATTTGCTTTTGGAATGCAAATGCACATGGCAGGTTGTACTTGTGGAGATCCTCTTCAACTTATGAAGACAATTCATCATGCATGATTTGATATAACGAAGATAATGACATGCATAATGAAAAATGGACGTCTGCAATATGACTTCGTGCGGGATTTATCATCACATATGCGGAATTTATCATCGCATCACAGAATAGCAAACAAGTAGCAGACGACCATCAAGTTTAAGTGTTACAACTCAAAGAACCAAATGTATCAAAAGCGGGAGTTGTAAGCACTTGGCAAAATATAAAGCAACCGCCCATATGGACCCGCTTGAAGACTATCAACTCATATGCTTCTCCCCCTTTTGTCAGTAAGGACCAAAAAGGTTTGAAGACATAGAGCCTCTACTCGTTCCCAGAAGGAGTAGGAGAAGAAGCAGGGTCGGCGTCGGGGTTTGGCGGTGCAAAAGAACTTGGTGCAGTGTCAACACGCGCTGAAGTTGAAGGTGGTGAAGTAGCATCATCTTGATCATCTATGACTCTGGCATTCACCGTTGCAGCTGAGGAGGAATAGTCAGGGTCTTCAAGAGACGGAGTTCGACACAAGACAACATTCCTTGGAGGAGTGGAGTCAAACTTGAATCTTTCAGTGAAGCCATCATCTTGAAGATCTGCTTTAGCACTAAGCAACGTCAAACTCTTCCATGACCTCCGACAGGTTTCATGAGTGACAAAGGCATTCTTGGTGGCAAGATTGCGAATTCGATTGACGTCCACCAAGAGGCTTTGCATCTGCCGCTTCAACCAGTAGTGATGCTTATCCTGTTTCTGATGCAGGGCAACGAGAAGCTCTCAGTCATTGAGAACACGAGATCGCTTCCGAGGCCTTTGAGCAATAGTGCTTTCAGTGGCTTCAGTTTGAGCACGGTGAGGTAGGCGTGTATTGCCAGCCAAAGGATAAACACGAGTGACTGCCTGGACTCCTTCAATGGGCTGTGTGAAGCTTTGGTGATCAGCATTGTGAAGACAAACAGGCTCCTTGGCAGGCTCTGGGTATATGGCTTCAACTAACACATCAACCTCAGGCAAAAAGATCAGATGGTTGCGAGCAGAAGGCTGATAGTTGACAGCAGAATGAAGCTTGATAAGGCGCATAACCCATGGAGCGTAGAATTTCAGACCAAAGAGATCAGAGCCTGATGCAGCCAATTGCCTAATAAAGAAGTCTTGAGCATTGAAGCTGATGCCATTGAAGATGTAAAAGACCAATGTCTTCATCGCTCCTTCAAGCTTCGCTGCAGAAGAATGTCCTTTGACAGGCCATAGAGTTCGCCTGATGATATGATAGATGGTGCGGGGCAGATACTCTAGGTCTTCAACAAAGAACTCTCTTGGGTATTCGGCGTCGCATGGCAGAGGCTTCATCATGTTGAGCATTTGGCTCATGTTGGGCTCTGGCTTGTGGAAGATACTTTCCAATGCATTGCGGTGAAGTTGACAACCAGGCTCATATAGTTCTCCTGGAGTGGGCAGGCCAATTAGCTCAATGATGTCAAGGGCTTTGGCTTTATGATGGATATTGCCTGTCATCCACTCAAGGACCCAAGTCTTCGGATCCCTGTTGTAGCCGCGAATGTGGAGGGTAGCATAAAATTGTACCAGTAGCTCTTCATTCCAATGCTCCTTATCAGTCACAAAGTTCAGCAATCCAGCATCACGGAAGCAATCAAGGGCTTCTTCTAGGCAGGGCAGTCCAGCAATAGCTTCACAGTCAAGACGCATATGAGGAAAGATGCGCCCTTGATCATAGAGAACACAAGAGTAGTAGCTGCGCTGCTGATAGCTCCAGAACCGATCAGATGAAATTCTTGGCTTGGAATAGGGGTTCTTGGCACTATCAAAGAAAGTGTTGTGCGCAATGAAGCCATTTGCATTGAAGGACCCTAGTGAAGTGGCAGTACCTGGAAACCTGGGCAGTCTTGGCTTAGGCTTCTGGACCTGAGGCCTGTGCTCGACATGGTAATCAAATTGCAGACCAGCAGCAGGTGGAGGAACCAGAATAGGCCATCTGACAGTGACCAGCTGACCATAATTGTATGCTTGCTCGATAGTATGTGGCCTAGGAGGCGGTACAGGAGCAGGGGCAGTGGCTTCAGGCTGCAGATTTGCATCGGGTGTAGCATTGGGTTCAGGTGCCATCACTTCGGGCACCACATTAACTTCAGGCGCCACATTAGCTTCAGCCATGACAATGTCATTGGCTTCAGTGTTGGTGTTGGTGGTCGCCTCAATGTTGTTAACCTCCACTTGAGTAGCTGGAGGGTCGGACACGTTCTCCTCGAGAACAACTTCAGGGTTGGACGGGGGTGTAGCAACACGTTCTTCTTCCAATCTTGGCTCTTCTTGTTCATCGGCTGATGCAGCCGGAATATCTTTAGCCGCATTGGCTTCAGACTTGGAGTTGTTCGTAGTTGGAGAGGCTTCAGGAAATACTTGGCGTGATACTGATTGGCGCTCTTCTCCTTCTGGAACACTCGACAGAGTGACTTGTGGCCTAGGTCCTTTACGAAGCCTGCGGAACGCTGGCGACGCTTGTGGAGATGGAGTTGGTTGGGCCACAAAGTCTTAATCTTCAAGTACCGGAGTGGTGACTTGAGTTGGGGGAGTAGCTGGTGTTTCTTCTTCACGGGGTGAGTCTTGTGGGTGATCAGCCCATGAGTCATCCTGAGCAATTGGCGTCAAAGGACGACCAATGCTGATGAGTTTGCTGTTCGTGAGAACATGCGATGATATACCACATTGTGCTCGATCTAAGGAAGGACTTCATCATCTTCAACATTGTCTTGATGACCAATGTCTTCAGCTGTGGTGTGGTCAACAGCTGGAGTGTCTTCAGCTTCAGGAGCCTCTGGGGAAGCAGGCTCATGAACTATCAAACGACGCTCTTGTTTTGCAGATGCAGGACGAGCAACAAAAATTGGCTCGACGACAAGGGGCTCTGTGGGAGCAGCCCGATCTTTCTTCTTGGTTTAACGCTTCTTGGTGGGTGGAGCATCGTCAGTGGTGTTCTTGGTCTTGCGCTTTCTGGCTTTGGCTTCAGCCGCCCTTGTCTTCTGAAGCTCTGAAGCCACTGTGCGGACCTTAGGCTTCACGCCTGTCATACTGGCTGGGAAGACAATGTGAGGTTCTTCCCGCCTGGATGGTTCAGCTTGGTCCACAGTAGGCTTCTTCTGCTTGGCAGCCATCTTGGGGTCGATGCCAGGACGCCCAAGTGCCTTGCGCTTCTCAGCTTCATTGTAAGCTTGAACACACTTTGCAGCCAGAAGCTTCATTCGCTCTCGAGAACCTTTGGCTTCTTCACATTTCTTGTGAAACGCTTCCTTGAGCTCATGCAGCATGGTCTTGAAGTTTTGGACGTCTGTCACGCTGAGCTTGGCCACATGTTTCTTGAACTAAGCCTTTTCATAATCAATCTTGTGCTTCAGCTCAACAATTTTCTGAGCAAGAGCCAGCTCAAGAGCAATGGCTCCATGGAAGGAGACGCTGAGGCCAATCGGAAGTTGAAGATCATCAAAGCTGAGATTTGGGCTATCAAACCACTCGTCAATGAACTTGTTTAGAATGTCCACATCGAAGAGGGGAAGATCATTGAAGATTTCCGCCTCTTGCTTGCTCTTTATTAGCAGCTCAAGAGCATCATCGCCAAGATCGTCGTCACTAGACAGATCAATGGCGTCATTCTCATTCCTCAGAACAGCAGTAGGAGTCAGAGCTGGACTAGTGGTGTGCATGGGCTTCTTTTTCTTCTTCTCAGACTTGGAGATGCGAGAGAGATCTTCTGACTGCACACTTGGTGCAGGAGGAGCAGTGGCCAGAGGCTTCGCTCGCGAAGCTTTTGGTGCAGTGGAAGGCTTCGAAGCCTTGGGTTTCTTCAGCTTCTTGGGCTTCAGTGGTGCATGTGCTTCGTTAGAATCAGCGTCATCTGCAGGTTGATCCACGGCCGTCCCTTGAAACAAAATGTGAGTGATGAGACTTTCTAGGTTGTAGAAGGGCCCAACAAGATTGGGTTCAGCTTCGCGTGTGCCATCGGCACGAGGAGCAGAGGGACCTGGGTTGAAGTCTAATCCCCGCGACTTCTTGTTCTCTTTGGCCGAGTTCTTGGCAAACTGAAAGTTACACTTGAACAGATTGTCGTCACGACACCATAGCAATGAAGATGGGTCGGCATCAGCTGGTTGTGGTCCACGGACCATGCAAGGGTAGAAGCCTTGTTCAATGGCTTCAGCTCTGGACCTGGGTGGAAGATTTTTGTACAAGATGTCTCCCCAGGGTCGCTTGATGGCATTCCTCTCAGCATACTCCTGGGTCATGAACCTGTACTTGTACCATTGTTCTGCCCAATATCTTCGAATTCATTGGATTTGGGTTTTTCGCTGATTGTAATCCTCTTCTGGATTTGTCTTGTACAGCTCATAGAGGTCTGGTGGCAAATCCTTCGATGTATTCCCACGGCGCTGTCTGCCACCCTTCCTTGCTGACTTATCTGTTGCCATGAAGTTCAGACTAAATGGCTTCAAAACTGTCAAAGGCTTTCGTCTGCTGGTCAGACAGGAACTGGCTTCGGGAGAGTTGATATGATGATGTAAGAATTCTGCAAATGAATGTAGACTATGAGAACCAAGGGATTCTCCCACGGACATGTACCTGTGACAGCATTAGAGATGCGAGGGAAGGGGAAGAGATCATATGCATTCTCAGAAGATTTTGAAGATAAATCAGTTTAGAAGACATTGACCTCATAGCGCGAAGACATTCACTTATATGTTGAGAGTTGGTTCCAGATTTGTACGTATCCAAGAATAAGTACAAGTGAGGAATCTAACTACGTGTGAAGCATAAGTGAATATACTTGGCATCATATGAGATGCAGAACAGGGTAGATCCAAATTTGTGGAGGCAGAAACAACTTTTGGTAGAAAGGATGAATCTATTGGATCAAAAAGACGGTAAAAAGAGAGTTTTAATTTACCACACGATGAACTGCTAGACGGAGTAGAAGATGAGGTAGAGCAGTTCGATCTTCCGTGCCCTAACTTGGTGACGGAGGACACCTACGGCGGCGGCGGAGAAGACGATGTCCGCGGCCGGCGTGAAGACGGCGTCGGAGAGGTTGCGGCAGCTAAGCGCTTCGTCGCCGGCGTCGTCGAGAGCTAGCGGTGGCGCTAGGGTTTGTCAAGGTGGAGAGGTGGAAGAAAGATTTTTGACCGCGATGGGATGTGCATTTATAGGGAGAGGGACGGCACAGCGCAATTACGCAGGTGCCCCTGGCGGTTCACATCTGAGGGACACATGGCGAACATGCAACACATTGGGAGTTGTTCCATGTTCCCATGCACGCCTGGACTGTCGGGTGGTCGTTCCGGCTTCTCCGGGTTCCAGGCAATAAGAATTGAGCATCTAAAACAGATTTAATGTTTGCCTCTGTATCTTCTGTTGACAAGGACGCAGAGAAGACATTCGACAGTTTCAACAGAATGCATATGATTTGGATAGATAGAGTTTGAGATAGGAAGTATAGAGAGGTTAGGGTCCGATCACATTCACTTAGTTCAAAATATTCAAACGAGAAGACATAGCTATAAGTGAGTGCTGTAGAGGACAGAACACTAATATATGTATATATCAGAATAAAACCATATCAACATAGTGAAGATAAACATGAAGTCATGTTAATATTGAAGACAAACCAAATGCGAAGACTTAGCAAATGTAACGCCAGGAGAAACACTTCAAATAAGGTTTGGTGGTGGCGTTACCCACCGTATAGGAAGTATTAGACCCAGACACGGCGCACAATTATCGTGGCGCTCCGAAGTCGAATTCCGCATTAATGTATTCACACTCAGAGTGTAAGTCTTTATTGATTGAAGACATACATTACTTCGTGTGTTGCACATCTAAGTCATCAATATGCATAATTGTTAGGATGTGTGCCTGATCACAGGACATTCGAGGATTCCAAGATATTTAGCTCACACCGCAACTTGGAAAACCTTTTCTCATCCAAGGGCTTTGTGAAGATATCTGCCAATTGCTCTTCAGTGTTGACGTGTATGATATCAATATCTTCCTTCATGACATGATCTCTGAGAAAGTGATGACGAATTACAATGTGCTTTGTCTTCGAGTGCTGAACTGGGTTGTTGGCAATCTTGATGGCGCTTTCGTTGTCGCAGTAGAGTGGTACTTGTTTCAGATGGATGCCATAGTCCTTGAGTGTTTGCTTCATCCATAGAAGCTGAGCGCAGCAAGATCCAGCAGCAATGTATTCAGATTCAGCAGTGGAGAGTGATACACAGTTCTGCTTCTTTGAAGACCAACAGACAAGTGATCGTCCCAGAAAGTGACATGTGCCTGATGTAGACTTGCGATCCACCTTGTCATCAGCATAATCAGCATCCGAGAATCCAACTAGATCAAACTCTGAGCCCTTTGGATACCATAATCCTAATGTTGGGGTGTAAGCCAAATATCGAAGAATTCGCTTCACAGCTAAGTGATGCGATTCCTTTGGTGCCGCTTGGAATCGAGCACACATGCAAACACTAAGCATGATATCTGGCCTAGATGCACATAAATAAAGTAAAGAACCAATCATGGAGCGATATACCTTTTGATCGAACTCTTTACCATTGGCGTCAGGACCCAGATGACTCTTGGTTGGCATTGGCGTCGTATAACCTTTGCAGTCTTGCATTCCAAACTTCTTCAGGCAATCTTTGAGATATTTCTCTTGAGATATGAAGATGCCATTGCTTTGCTGACGAATTTGAAGACCAAGGAAGAACTTCAGCTCACCCATCATGGACATCTGATATTGCTCTTGCATCATATGTCCAAACTCATCACTGCATTTCTGGCTGGTACAGCCGAAGATAATGTCATCCACATATATTTGGCACACAAACAGTTCACCATCACATGTCTTCGTGAAGAGTGTGGGATCCAGGGAACCAGGTTTGAAGCCTTTGCTCTTCAGGAAGTCTTTGAGTGTGTCATACCAAGCACGAGGGGCTTGTTTGAGCCCATACAGTGCCTTGTTTAGCTTGTACACCATATCAGGATGTTTTGGATCTTCAAAGCCAGGAGGTTGTGCAACATACACTTCTTCTTCAATCTTTTCGTTGAGAAAAGCACTCTTTACATCCATTTGATACAGCAGGATGTTGTGATGATTTGCATAGGCTAGTAATATACGAATAGCTTCAAGTCTAGCCACAGGAGCAAATGTTTCATCGAAGTCAATCCCTTCAACTTGAGTGTATCCTAAGCAACGAGACGAGCCTTGTTTCTGACAACTCGACCATGCTCATCTTGCTTGTTGCGATATATCCATTTTGTGCCTATTATGTTGTGCTTGTGGGGGCCAGGACGCTTGGCAAGTTCCCAGACATTGTTCAGCTTGAACCGTTGAAGCTCTTCTTGCATAGCTTGAATCCATTCCGGTTCCATGAAGGCTTCAGCAACTTTCTTGGGTTCAGATATTGAGACAAATGCAAAGTGCCCATAGAAATTTGCTAGCTGTGTTGCTCTTGAACGAGTGAGTGGACCAGGCGCATTGATGCTATCAATTATCTTCTCAATCTGTACTTCATTTGCAACTCGAGGATGAACTGGACGAAGATTTTGCTCTTGCTGATCATTGTCATCATTTGGAGGATTTTCTTCAGGCTGAGCATTGTCTTCAGGTTGATTAGGTGCAGAAATGATAAGTTCCTCTTCAGGTTGTGCTTCATTTGGTATGATTTCTCCAGTTTCCATGAGCTTGATGGATTCACTAGGTGGAACTTCATCTAGCACATTTGGCAGGTGCTCTCTTTGAGAGCCGTTAGTCTCATCGAACCGCACATCCACAGTTTCAACCACTTTATAGGAGTGCGAATCCTTTCCGTACAAGCATAAAACCTTCATGTGCTTTTGGTGCAAATTTTGAAATGTGATGAGGATCCTTGATCCAGCACCTAGCTCCAAATACTCTGAAGTAACTGACATTTGGCTTCTTACCAGTGAGGAGTTCATAGGATGTTTTCTTCAGAAGCTTGTGAAGATAAACACGGTTGATGACATGGCATGTAGTATCAATAGCTTCAGGCCAGAACTTTCTTGGAGTCTTGTATTCATCGAGCATCGTCCGAGCCATCTCGATGAGTGTTCTATTCTTGCGCTCCACGATGCCATTCTGCTGAGGTGTGTACGGAGCGGAGAACTCATGAGTGATGCCCAATGTATCCAGGTAAAGGTCGAGGCCGGTGTTCTTGAACTCTGTGCCGTTGTCACTTCTGATATGCTTGATCTTGACGCCATAGTTGTTCATGGCACGGTTGGCGAAGCGTCTGAAGACATCCTGCACTTCAGTCTTGTAGAGAATTATATGCACCCACGTATATCTTGAATAATCATCAACAATGACGAAGCCATAGAGACAAGCAGTAGTAGTGAGAGTAGAGTACTGAGTAGGGCCAAATAAGTCCATGTGTAGCAGCTCAAAGGGTTGAGATGTCGTCATGATTGTCTTCGAGGGATGCTTGGCCCTTGTCATCTTTCCAGCTTCGCAGGCACCGCACAAGTGATCCTTCTTGAACTTGACACCCTCGATGCCTATGACATGCTTCTTCTTTGCGAGAGTGTGTAAGTTCCTCATGCCAGCATGCCCTAGACTTCGATGCCAGAGCCAACACTCCGAAGCTTTTGCTAGACGACATACGGCAAATTGTGGACCTGCTGAGAAATCTACCATGTACAGATCATCTTTTCGGTATCCTTCAAAGACTAGAGATTTGTCAGATTCCATTAGTACAAGGCAACCTCCAAATATCACAATCATGTTCAAATCGCAAAGCATTGAGACAGACATTAAGTTGATGCCAAGGGATTCAACAAGCATCACTTTATCCATGTGCTGATCCTTTGAGATTGCAACTCTACCTAGACCCAATACCTTGCTTTTACCAGTGTCAGCAAATGTGATGTGACTCTTGTCAGATGGAAGTAAGGTTGAGTCCATGAGAAGATTTCGATCACCAGTCATATGATTAGTGCATCCGCTGTCCATAATCCATTCTGAAGCATGAGGTGTCATACCCTACAGTACAGTTAGGGGGATAGGCTTCACCAAGAGTATTGTGAAGCATAAACATTTGACGGGCAAGAGGATTATCAAAGCTCAGATCAAGATTAGGACTGATAGGATGATTGGCAAACGATTCAGGAAAAAAATACATAGTGAGACCATTTGGGCATTTGATCTTGCGCCCTACAAGATGTTTTAGGACCCCAGCATTAGCATCAGACGCCTTTGATTTCCGTCTGGAGACCTTTCCCTGCAAAAGAAAGTTAATTCTTCTTAACCACCCACATCTTCAGGGGTGACTTAGAAGCAATGAGTCTAAGTGCAACATCTGAGAACTTCGGCTTTGAAGCCCTAGCAAATAGCCCCGCAGGAGGTGAATAGTACTCATATGAATAAGCATAAAAATTCTTAGTTTTACGAACATAGCGGTTTGAAGAAACACGCTCATATTCATAAGTCTGAGTATGGTTTCCCTGCAAAACATTGGCGTTAGGGTGACTCAGGTGAGTCCTCTGTCTATATGAAGCCTTTGGACCATATGAAGCCTTTGGTCTGGGATTTGTCTTCTTCCCAGGCGGTGTCATGATGACATTCATAGGAAGATTCTCAAGACAAATTTTGGGAACCCAGATCTTCTTCATAGGTGGCCCATTCCTGCAGTTAGTACCAATATACCTGGCAAACACTTCACCATTCTGATTCTTAAACAGTTTATAGTTTGCATCAAAGGATTCATCAATGATAATAGGGTTAGCACAAGTGAAGCCAGATAAGGTGGATGGATCCATTGAAGGTCCCTTTACAGCAACCCATGTGGTTTTGGGGTACTGCTCAGGCTCCCAGTAGGAGCCATCAACATTCATTTTCCTCTCGAACCCAACACCCTCTTTCCTAGGGTTTCGGTTCAGAATCTGCTTTTTGAGGACATCGCACAGTGTCTGATGCCCTTTGAGACTTTTGTACATCCCTGTTTCAAGCAATGTCTTCAACCTAGCATTTTCATCAGCAATAGTAGTGGTATCCTCAGCAGAGGGGTTAGTTACCACATCAACAGTTGAAGATATTGCAACAGTAGCAGCAGTAGAACATTCGGCAACAGAAGTAGCGTTATCACGCTCAAGGCATTTTAGACATGGTGGTTCAAATCCTTCCTGAGCGGGACTGGTCTATTGAGCACGAAGTGAGGCATTCTCTTTTTGAAGATCTTCATGAGCCGCTCTCAATTTCTCAAGCTCTTGCTTCCTTTGAAGATAATCATAGGAAAGCTTTTCATGAGTGGTTGAGAGCGTTTCATGACGACTTTCAAGTTCCTGGTACTTAACATGAAGATTTTTTATGTCTTCAATTAAGAACTGAGAACAGGTCATTTCCGCGTCCAACAGGTCATCGATTTTGTCTAACAGTTTTTGAGTATGTTCCATAGCTTTCTGTTGTTCAGTTGCAATTTTAGCAAGTTTTTTGTAGCTGGGTTTGGATTCACAATCAGAGTCATCTTCACTTGATGCTTGAAAGTAAGCATTGCATGATTTTACCTTGGCACCACGTGCCATGAAGCAGTAGGTGGGAGCAGAGTCGTCCTTGTCATTAGCATCAGCGTTGGTGACGGGGCCATTGTCTTCAGTGTTGAAGATGGACTTGGCAACGTAGGCTGTAGCTAGAGCCAGACTTGCAACGCCAGGATCGGACTCCTCCTCAGAATCCACCTCCGCCTCCTCAGAAGCAGACTCCTCCTCTGAATCCATCTCCTTGCCAACAAAAGCACGAGCCTTGCCAGATGAGCTCTTCTTATGTGATGAAGACTTGGACGAGGACTTGGAAGAAGACTTTGAGGATTTCTTCTTCTTCTTGTCATCAGAATCATATTCCTTGCTCTTCTTCTTCTTCTTCTTCTTATTCTCATTGTCCCACTGTGGACACTCAGAGATGTAGTGTCCAGGTTTCTTGCACTTGTGACATGTTCTCTTCTTGTAGTCATGAGTGGAAGCTTCATCATTTCTTGAGCTGGATCGTGAAGACTTTCTGAAGCCCTTCTTCTTAGTGAACTTCTGGAACTTCTTCATAAGCATAGCAAGCTCCTTTCCAATGTCTTCAGGATCACCAGAACTGCAGTCAGATTCTTCTTCAGATGAGGAAATAGCTTTTGCCTTCAAAGCACGAGCTCGGCCATAGTTGGGACCATAGATATCTCTTTTCTCAGATAGCTGGAACTCATGTGTGTTGAGCCTCTCAAGTATGTCAGACAGATCGAGTGTCTTGAAGTCAGGGCGTTCTTGTATCCTCAGGGCAAGGGTGTCGAACAAGCTGTCAAGTGATCTCAGCAGTGTCTTGACGATTTCATGCTTGGTGATCTCAGTGGCGCCGAGAGCACGAAGCTCATTTGTGATGTCAGTGAGGCAATCAAACGTGAGCTGGACATTCTCATTGTCATTTCTCTTGAAGCGGTTGAAGAGGTTGCGAAGAACACTGATCCTTTGATCTCTCTGGGTTGAGACGCCTTCGTTGACCTTGGAGAGCTAGTCCTAGACTAGCTTCGGCGTTTTCAGAGCACTCACACGGCCATACTGTCCTTTGGTCAGATGACCACAGATGATGTTCTTGGCAGTAGAATCCAGTTGAATGAACTTCTTGACATCGGCAGGGGTGACACCTTCACCAGTCTTGGGGACACCATTCTTGACGACATACCAGAGGTCGACATCAATGGCTTCAAGATGCATGTGCATCTTATTCTTCCAGTAGGGATATTCAGTTCCATCGAAGACGGGACAAGTAGCGGAGACTTTGATTATCCCTGCAGTCGACATAGCTAAAACTCCAGGTGGTTAAACCGAATCACACAGAACAAGGGAGTACCTTGCTCTGATACCAATTGAAAGTGCTAGTTATCGACTAGAGGGGGGGGGGGTGAATAGGCAATTTTTATGAAAGTCTTCAAAACATGAGAGTTTCAAAGACAAACAATAGAAATGAACCTATTGATATGCAGCGGAAGGTAGACTACACTAAGCAAGCCATAGTCAAGTATACAATGAAGTGAAAGCACGAAGACTAATAGCAGCTAGATAGTAAAGATCAGGATGGAAGATAGTATGAAGCCAAACAACGATAGTAGTCACACAGTGAAGTCAAACAGGTAGTGCAAGCAGGCAATGACTTCACGAAGACAAACTATAAGTAAAGAGAGGGAGAGGATAGAACCAGTCACTTGGTGAGGACAAAGGATTTGTTGGACCAATTCCAGTTGTTGTGACAACTGTACGTCTGGTTAGGGAGGTTGAGATTCAACTCAGAAGACCGTGTCTTCACCTTATTCCCCTTAAGCTAAGGACACCCAGTCCTCGCCCAATCACTCTGGTAAGTCTTCAAGGTAGACTTCCAAACCTTCACAGACTTCGTTCACCGGCGATCCACAATGACTCATGGATGCTCAGAACGCGATGCCTAACCGGCTGGAGGATTCACAGTCCTCAAGTGTAACAAGTCTTCAGGTCACGCGGACAGAAAGACTTCAGTGATGCCTAACGCCCTTTGGCTCTGGGTGTTTGGGCTTTGTCCTTGCAAGGATTTCTCTCTCTCAAAAGCTTCGGAGGTGGGTTGCTCTCAAACGACAAAAGCCGTGCACTAACTCTGAGCAGCCACCAATTTATGGTGTAGGGGGTGGGCTATTTATAGCCACTAGGCAACCCGACCTGATTTGTCCGAAATGACCCTGGGTCACTAAGGAACTGACATGTGCTCCAACGGTCAGATTTCGAACACACGCGGCAACTTGACTTGGGCTACAAGTAAAGCTGACTCATCCAGCTCATGATAAGATTTGCTCTCATTGTCTTCGCTCAAAGACATAGGATTTGGTTGAGCATCACTTCAGTCACTCTGACTTTGTTCACTGGGACCCCACTTAACAGTACGGTGGTTCCTATGACTCAACAAAGAAGAAAAGGGAACAACGAAACAAATAAGTCTTCGCGCTTCATAGTCTTCATGCGATGTCTTCTCATGTCATAGTCTTCATTGTGAATATCTTCACATACCACCATTGTCTTCAATGTCTTCATACATTTTTAGGGGTCATCTCCGGTAGGTAAACCGAATCAATGAGGGACTACTACCTGTGTTATCCTGCAATTCTCACAAACACATTAGTCCCTCAACCAGGTTTGTCGTCAATACTCCAAAACCAACTAGGGGTGGCACTAGATGCACTTACAGATCTACATGAAAGTTTTTATTATATCCTTCTTGAATACCAATCATATTAGGACCAATTCCATAACTTGTGCATATTGCAATTACTATTATCAAACGCTCAAAATGATATAAGTGAAGCATGAGAATGCAACTATTTCTTTAAAATATAACCACCGCCATTCTCTAAAAGATATAAGTGAAGTATTAAAGCAATAGCCTAGCTCAAAAGATATAAGTGAAACACATAGAGTATTCTAGCAAATCACGAATAAATGTGTGTCCCTCTCAAAAAGGTGTGTCCAGCAAAGATGATTGTGGAAAACTAAAAAGAAACAAAGCGAAGACTCATATCATGTGATTAATACAAATATAGCTCCAAGTAATTTACCGATGGTTGGTAGAAGAAAGAGGGGATGCCATCCGGGCATTCCCAAGGTAGAGTCTTGGGTGTCCTTGAATATTACCTTGGGGTTCCTTGGGCATCCCCAAGCTTAGGGTCTTGCCACTCCTTATTCCTTCATCCATCGTGATGTCACTTAAAACTTGAAAACTTTAGAAGTGGGGGAGATGAAAACAAGAGGCAAATGGGGCAAATGGAAAATGAAAGTAAATGCAAGGAGATGAATGTTTATGCGATGGTACTTGATAGTTTTCGGTGATGTCTCCCCGGCAACGGTGCCAAAAATTCTTCTTGCTACTTGTGAGCTGCGTTGGGATTTCCTCGAAGATGAGAGGATGATGTAGTACAGTAGAGATAAGTATTTCCCTCAGTTAAGAACCGAAGTTATCAATCCATTAGGAGAACCACTCAAGACCTCGTGAACAACACCTACACACAAAATAACAAATACTTGCACCCCACGCAATCAAGGGGGTTGTCAATCCCCTCGGCGGTTAATTGCAAGGATCAAGTCTGATGATGGTTGATACGTCTCCAACGTATCTACTTTTCCTAACGCTTTTCCTCTTGTTTTGGACTCTAATTTGCATGATTTGAATGAAACTAACCCCGGACAGATGATGTTTCCAGGAGAACTACCATGATGTTGTTTTTGTGCAGAAATAAAAGTTCTCGGAATGGAACGAAACTTTGCGAGGATTTTCTATATCAATGAAGAGAATTTCTGGAGCCAAGAACCACCGGAGGGGGCACCTGGGTGGGCACAACCCACCAGGAAGCGCCCCCCTCCAGGCGCGCCCAGGTGGGTTGTCCCCACCTGGTGGCCCCGCAGACCCTGAAACCGCCGCTATAAAATCACATATTTCCAGAAAAAATTAGAGAGAAATAATTATCGCATTCCACGAGACAGAGCCGCCGTCACCTCCTGTTCTTCATCGGGAGGCTAGATCTAGAGTCCATTTGGGGCTCCGAAGGGGGGATCTTTGATCTTCGTCATCACCAACCCTTCTCCATCGCCAATTCCATGATGCTCCCCACCGGGAATGAGTAATTCCTTCGTAGGCTTGCTGGTCGGTGAGGAGTTGGATGAGATTCATCATGTAATCGAGTTAGTTTTGTTAGGGCCTGGTCCCTAGTATCCACTATGTTCTGAGATTGATGTTGCTATGACTCTGCCATGCTTAATGCTTGTCACTTTGGGCTCGGGTGCCATGATTTGAGATCTAAACCGTTTATGTTATCACCATTATATCTATGTTCTAAATCCAATCTTGCAAGTTATAGTCACCTACTACATGTTATGATCCGGCAACCCCTGAGTGACAATAGTCGGGACCACTCCCGGTGATGATCGTAGTTTGAGGAGTTCATGTATTCACCGTGTGTTAATCCTTTGTTCCATTTCTCTATTAAAAGGATGCCTTAATATCCCTTAGTTTCCAATTGGACCCCGCTGCCACGGGAGGGTAGGACAAAAGATGTCATGCAAGTTCTTTCCATAAGCACGTATGACTATTTACGGAATACATGCCTACATTATATTTATGAACTGGAGCTAGTGCCATATCACCCTAGGTTATGTCTGTCTCATGATGAATATCATCCAAAAAATTACTGATCCAATACCTACGAATTTATCCTATATTGTTTCTGCTAAGTTACTACTGCTGCTGTTACTATTGCACTTGTTACAAAACTACTACTATCACTATTACCGTTACTATTACTGCTGTCACTATTATCAAAACTATCATACTATTTTGCTACTGACCACTCTGCTGTAAATAATTAATCTCCAGGTGTGGTTGAATTGACAACTCAGCTGCTAATACTTGCAAATATTCTTTGGCTCCCCTTGTGTCAAATATATAAATTTGGGTTGAATAATCTACCCTTGAAAACTGTTGCGATCCCCTATACTTGTGGGTTATCAAGACATTTTTCTGGCGCCGTTGCCGGGGAGCATAGCTATATTTATTGAGTCACTTGGGATTATTATCAATTTATCACTATGAAGAATCTGAAGGATGCTAAGACTAAGATTTTCCCCTCTAAGACGAGGAGAGGTAAGGAACTGCCATCTAGCTCTGCTTTAGATTCACCTTCTGTTATAAGTAAACTTGCAACACCACAACATGCTATTAATCCTGATATGTTGCAAGTTATTGATGATGCTAATTCTGCTATGAATGATGCTTATGATGATGCTAGTACCTTGCATGATGATGATGTGCCACTAGGTGAATTTCTTGATGAACAAATTGCTATACTAAGACAACATGATGTTGTTGACACTGATGATGAGCTTGAAACTAAAAATCTTGAAACACCTACTAGAACTAGCCCTTCTAGACAGGAATTACCAAAGGTACCGGAAGGTTATGTTATGAATGAGGAGACAACTAGAGATATTCTTGCTTGTAAGGATGGAGATGATCTAGAGAAATTATTATGCAAGTATAAAGAAAAATCTCTGAATGCTAGAATGCAATATGATCCTAAGTTTGCTACTTCACCTGTCTTTATTGATGATAAGGATTATGAATTCTCTGTCGATCCAGATTTAATTACTTTGGTTGAATCTGATCATTTCCATGGTTATGAAACTGAAACTGTTGTGGCACATCTCACTAAGTTGAATGACATATCCACCCTTTTTGCTCATGATGAGAAATTTTGCTATCACTATATTCTCAAATTATTTTCGTTCTCATTAAAGGGTGATGCTAAAGCTTGGTACAATGCTCTTACTCCTGGTTGTGTGTGTAGTCCCCAGGATATGATTTATTACTTCTTTGAAAAATATTTCCCTCTCATAAGAAACAAGCTGCCTTACAGAAAATAATTAACTTTGTGCAAATTAAAGAAGAGAGTCTCCCACAAGCTTGGGGGAGGCTTTGCCAATTTCTTAATGCTTTGCCTGATCATCCTCTTAAGAAAAATGAAATACTTGATATCTTCTATAATGGACTAACCGATGCTTCTAGGGATTTCCTAGATAGTTGTGTTGGTTGTGTTTTTAGGGAACGAACTATTGGGCAAGATGAAGAATTATTGAATAACATATTGAAAAATTATGATGATTGGACTATTCATGAACCACCTACTAAACCCACTCCGAATAAGAGGGGTATCTTATATCTCAGTCCTGAAGATATGCAAGAGGCTAAGAAATCTATGAAGGAAAAAGGTATTAAAGCTGAGGATGTCAAAAATTTGCCTCCTATTGAAGAAATACATGTGCTTGATACACCACCGCCACCTAAGGTGGTAGAGGTAAATTCTCTAATGAAATTCACTGATAATGACAACCCTCACAATATGCACCCTAGCCAATGCCTTTATGAGTTTGAGAATTATATTAGAAAGCAAGATCACTTCAATGCAAATGTTATGAAGCAATCAAATACAATTCTGATATGATTGCTCGCTTGAGTGACTTGTTATTTAGAATCTCAAATGATGTTAGAGGTGTAGGGAAGCATGCTTCTATGGTTCAAACTCGGTTAGAACAAGTTGCTAAATCTCAAAGAGAGTTGCTTAATGAAATGAATAATAATATAAGTGACTTTGTTGTTAGAGTAGCAGCCAGAGGAGGTAAAATGACTCAGGAACCACTCTATCCTGAGGGACACCCAAAAAGAATTGAACAAGACTCTCAAAGAGTTAACACTGATGCACGTAGTCCTCCTAAAAAGAAAAAGAAGAGAAAAAATGATAGGACTTTGCATGCCTCTAGTGAACCTGAAATAGAAAAACCTCGTGATAATGATAATGAAACTCAACCGGTAGTGAACACCCACCTTCTGATAATGAAAAACATAATGATGAGGTTCATGAAGACACTCAAACAAATAATAAAGAACCAGATAATGATGTTGAGATAGAACCAGCAGTTGATCTTGATAACCCACAACCCAAGAATACACGATATGGTAAAAGAGACTTTGTTGCTAGGAAACACGGTAAAGAAAGAGAAATGTGGATTCAAAAACCTATGCCCTTTCCACCTAAGTTAACTAAAAAGAAAGATGATGAAGAATTTGAACGCTTTGCTGAAATGCTGAGGCCAGTCTTTTTGCGTACTCGCTTGACTGATATTCTGAAAATGCCTCCTTATGCAAAGTACATGAAATACATCACCACCAATAAGAGGAAAATACCGGAAGCTTAAATCTCCACCATGCTTGATAATTATACTTTTAAAGACGGAGTACCTAAAAAACTTGGAGATCCGGGAATACCAACTATACCTTGCTCCATAAAAAGAAATTATGTGAAAACTGCTTTGTGTGATTTGGGAGCTAGTGTTAGTGTTATGCCTTTCTCTTTATATAAAAGACTTGATTTGAATAAACTCACACCTACTGAAATATCATTGCAAATGACTGATAAATCAACTGTCATACCCATCGGTATTTGTGAGGATGTGCCCGTTGTTGTTGCTAATGTTACTATTTTGGCTGACTTTGTTATACTTGAGATGCCCGAGGACGACAACATGTCGATTATCCTTGGTAGACCCTTCTTGAATACTGCAGGGGCTGTTATTGATTGCAATAAAAGCAAGGTCACTTTTCATATCAATGGTAAGGAGCATACATTGCACTTTCCAAAGAAACAATTCCAAGTGAATGGTATTAATGTTATTGAAAAATCTCCGACAATCACTATTGGAAGTTTTCAACTACCTCTACCTACTGTCAAAAACAAATATGAAATGCTTATTTTTGGGGACATTCATATCCCCGTTGAGGCAACTTAGTGATTTACAGAAGTTTTTCTTCGGTTTCATGCTAATCGAAAGTGGTTGTTAATAAGACTTGATTAACCTTATTGATGGACCATTTTTTAGAGGTATGAAGTTGATGAATTTAGTGAGCACTACCTTCTGTCCTTACCCTTTGTCTTCGGTTTTTATTAGTTAAATAAAATAAAATGCCATGTGTTGCCTGTTTTCTGAATTTCCCATGGAATAAAAAAAGGACCGAAAAATAATAGTTCTCAAAATGCTCTGAAATTTAATACGATTTTTTTCTGAATATTTAAGAAATTTTGGTGCAAATAACATCAGAGGGAGGTGCATGATATGTCTCCAACGTATCTATAATTTTTTATTGTTCCATGCTGTTATATTATCAATCTTGGATGTTGCAGTGGGAAGAGGTGCTTTGTAGTGGGTTCGATCTTACGGTGCTTGATCCCAGTGACAGAAAGGGAACCGACACGTATGTATCGTTGCTACTAAGGATAAAACGATGGGGTCTATCTCTACATAGATAGATCTTGTCTACATCATGTCATCGTTCTTATTGCATTACTCTGTTTCTCCATGAACTTAATACACTAGATGCATGCTGGATAGCGGTCGATGTGTGGAGTAATAGTAGTAGATGCAGGCAGGAGTCGGTCTACTAATCTTGGATGTGATGCCTATATAATGATCATTGCATGGATATCGTCATGATTATTTGAAGTTCTATCAATTTCCCAACAGTAATTTGTTCACCCACTGTTTGCTATTTTTGTCGAGAGAAGCCACTAGTGAAACCTACGGCCCGAGGTCTCTTTCTCATACTATTTGCCTTTGCGATCTATTTTCCTTTGCTTTTATTTTCAGATCTATTAAACCAAAATTACAAAAATACCTTGCTGAAATTTATTCCTATTTATTTTATTTGGTGTTCGATCTATCAATTTACTACAATTTTATTCACGTCCGTTTGCGCATCTTGGGGCGCTGCTACCTGAAAGGGATTGACAACCCCTTTTACACGTCGGGTTGCGAGAAGTTGTTATTTGTGTGTAGGGGCTGTTTACGTTGTGTTGCTTGGTTCTCCTACTAGTTCGATAACCTTGGTTTCACATCTGAGGGAAATACCTACCGCCGCTGTGCTGCATCATCCCATCCTCTTTGGGGAAATACCGACGTAGATTCAAGCCGCATCAAAAGGAATTTCTGGCGCCGTTGCCGGGGAGGATCTTCAACATATACCAGGTTCCTAATCACAAATCTCATCTCCTCGCAATTTACATTATTTGCCATTTGCCTCTCGTTTTCCTCTCCCCCACTTCACAAAAATTTGCCGATTTATTCGCCCCTTTTTTCGTTCGCCGTTTTCTTGTAAGATCTATCAGTGTTTTCGCTTCCTAGTCGTAATGGTTAGCGTTCCTACTCCTCCTTTGTCACCAGATTTTGAAGTTCTTTACTTAAAAAAAGGAAGGAGAAAATTTGAAAGATGCTTGGTATAGGCTTATGGAATCTTATCGTATTTGCAATTTAAAGGGGGACGCGAAGATCTTGCTTCGTAATTTTTACATAGGATTGGCTTTGCATCACAGACAACTCCTAGATTTTGCCGCTAAAGGGAATTTATTGAGCTTGATGCTAATGCTGCCTATGAAATTTTGGGAGTTCCACCTCAAAAGAAGGGGTTTTCTTTCACCCCTGAGGGAGTTCAAATGTTGGACAAACTTGGTGATTTGCATAAACATATGGTTGAAATACAGAAATATAATGAACCCCTCAAACACCTCAATGGTAGTATCAATCGCATGAATACCTTGATTACTCTTTGCAATAAGAGATTGAATATTTTGAATCTAAAGATGGTTTCTTTTCTGGAGAATTTAGGGAAGCGTAAAGAGCCTCCCGGGTTTGAGAAAACCCTTACAAAAGTTTCCAAAACTACGGAAGACAAAACTTAGATCCTTGCTTTATGCCTAGCTAAGGGCATAAAACTATAGCGCTTGTTGGGAGGCAACCCAATGATAAAATTTATTTTTGCTTTTTTGCTTTCTGCTCTTGAGTGTTAGCACAATTATGCTACTGTTATGATTGCATTTTTTGTGTTTTAATTAGTGTTTGTGCCAAGTAAAGCCTTTAGGATCTTCTTGGGTGATAGTTGTTTGATCTTGCTGAAAAACAGAAACTTTTGCTCTCATGAAAACAATTCTCATTTTTTACCAGAGCGTGATAAAATGCCAATTCTTTTTGCAGTAGATTAATATACAGATTGCTCAGGTCGTCCTAGTTTTTCAGAATTTTTGGAGTTCCAGAAGTTTTTGAAATAGACAGATTGCTACAGACTGTTCTGTTTTGACAGATTCTGTTTTCTTTGCGTTGTGTGCTTATTTTGATGGCTCTATGGTTTTCTTTGATGAGTTTTTGACATAGAAAAGTTGGAATATAGTAGATATAATGCAAAAACAAAATATGAATTGGTTTGGTACAGTACTTATAGTAGTGATTTGCTTTCTTTTACTAATGGATCTCACGAAGGTTTTGTTGGGTTTTGTGCGATTGAAATTTTTAAGTTTTGGGTTATCTTATGATGGATGAAGGAATAAGGAGTAAGAAGAGCCTAAGCTTGGGGATGCCCCGGGATCCCAAGCTATAATCCAAAAGAGAGCAAGCAAGGGCATCCCCTCTTTCTTCTAACGACCATCGGTATTTTACTCGAAGCTATATTTTTATTCCTCACATACTATGTGTTTTGCTTGGAGCCCCTTGTATGATATGAGTCTTTGCTTGTTTTAATTTGTGTTTTAAGTATTGATTCCTTGCTGGACACACCTATTCAAGAGAGCCAAAATTATGTCATGACTTGTTAGAATAGCTCTCTATGCTTCACTTAAATTTTTATGAGCTATGGACTTGCTCTAGTGCTTCACTTATATCTTTTTGAGCACGGCGTGCTTTAGTATTTTTGAAGAAATGCTCTCTTGCTTCACTTAGATTTATTTGAGAGTTAGTAAAATTTTCAAGAAATTCTCTCTTGCTTCACTTAAATTAATTTGAGAGAAAGAAAGAAAAATTATGCTCGTGATCTTTACTTATATTTATTTGAGCTTGTCAAAAGCAACACATAAAAATTAGTCCCAAAGTGATAGATATCCAAGAAGGATATAATAAAAACTTTTATGAAGATCATTGGACAAAATAAACTTGATTCTTAGTAATAGTTTTGAGATATGATGATGTGATATGTGAGTCATGTTGATGAGTAATTATGCTTTAGTAAGAATATTGGTGTTAAGATTTGTGATTCCCTATGCAAGCACGAAAGTTAATAGTTATGCAATGAAATTATATCCTACTTGTGGTGCATTATTCGGTGTTAATTATGCTTAATGCTCAATGCTTAATGCTCGCTTATGAGATTATCCATTTCTTGGTTGGTCGCTTCTCAATCTTTTGCTAGCCTTCATTTTGCACTAAGTATGATCACTACTTGTGCATCCAAAACCCTTTAAACTAGTTTTGCCACATGCGTCCACTATATCTACCTATATGCGGTATTCTTTTTCCATTCTAAGCAAATTTGTATGTGCCATCTCTAACTTTTAAAATAAACTTCTCTTTTGTGTGTTCGTTTTGCTCGCGGAGCGGTGAGAGGTGGCTAATATTTTCCATGCTAGATGTGTTATTATCACGATGAGTGTTTATTCACTTGTCATTGCACGAGAGTAAGGCAAAGGTATTAGGGATGCCCAGTCCCGAAATGAAAAATGAATTTACCTTATGTTGTCAAATAATAAATTCCTTGGAAAGTGTTGGTATGGAGGGCAACCGTGGACACGGCTAGCCATGGAAAGTGAAAGTATGGTTGAAAAAGGAATAAATTTTATTTTCTGTTTGGGAACTGCCTATGATATACCTAGCATGGAAAGTGTTGGGAACTCTAAGTCGTTTTCGTTGGTGGGAAGGATACACCTCCCAATTTTTTTTTATCTCTAAGTTTTTCGCTTTGAGCTCTGGCACCTCTACAAATCCGTACTTCCCTCTGCGAAGGGCCTTTCTTTTACTTTATGCAAATTTTATTTTGAATTTGAGTCTCCATCCTCTCTTATAAAAGCACCAACTAGGAGGCAATATGATCGTACTTGAGTATTGGGTGTAGCTAATATGCGAGTGTGTTTCATGAATGGATCAATGATTGAGCATAATGGGCTAGGGATAACTTATTTTAGTGTTGATATTTTGAAAGACATGGTTGCTTGTTGATATGCTTGAGAATTTAAGTTATCATGTCAAAACTAGACTATTGCTTTGAACAATATAGAAGTCCAAATGTCCATGCTATAAAGAAAAGAATATGATATGACATGATAGGCAGCATTCCACATCAAAAATTCTATTTTTATCACTTACCTACTCGAGGAAGAGTAGGAGTTAAGCTTGGGGATGCTGATACGTCTCCAACGTATCTATAATTTTTGATTGTTCCATGCTGTTATATTATCAATCTTGGATGTTTTATAGTCATTTTATATCATTTTTTGGTACTAACCTATTGACATAGTGCCAAGTGGCACTTGCTGTTTTCTGCATGTTTTTTACATCGCAGGAAGTCAATACCAAACGGAGTCAAAACGCAATGAAACTTTACAGAGATTTTTTTGGACCAGAAGACACCTAATGGGCCCTGGCTGCGCCTGGGGGGTGCTCCGAGGAGAGCACAACCCACCAGGGCGCGCCAGGAGGCCCACGCGCGCCCTGGTGGGTTGTGCCCACCTCGGGTGCCCCCCGGACCGCCTCTTTGCTCTATAGATAGCCCAATATTCCAGAAACCCTAGGAGAGTCGACGAAAATCAATTCCAGCCCCCGCAGAGTCCAGAACCACTAGATCCAATCTAGACACCATCTCGGATGGGGTTCACCACCTCCATTGGTGCCTCTCCGATGATGCGTGAGTAGTTCTTTGTAGACCTTCGGGTCCGTAGTTAGTAGCTAGATGGCTTCCTCTCTCTCGCTGAATTCTCAATACAATGGTCTCTTGGAGATCCATATGATGTAACTCTTTTTGCGATGTGTTTGTTGGGATCGATGAACTTTGAGTTTATGATCAGATCTATCTTTTTATATCCATGAAAGTATTTGAGTTTCTTTGATCTCTTTTGTGCATGATTGCTTATAGCCTCATATTTCTTCTCTAAGATTTGGGTTTTGTTTGGCCAACTTCATCTATTAATGTTGCAGTGGGAAGAGGTTCTTTGTAGTGGGTTCGATCTTACGGTGCTTGATCCCAGTGACAGAAAGGGAACCAACACGTATGTATCGTTGCTACTAAGGATAAAACGATGGGGTCTATCTTTACATAGATAGATCTTGTCTACATCATGTCATCGTTCTTATTGCATTACTCCATTTCTCCATGAACTTAATATACTAGATGCATGCTGGATAGCGGTCGATGTGTGGAGTAATAGTAGTAGATGCAGGCAGGAGTTGGTCTACTAATCTTGGACGTGATGCCTATATAATGATCATTGCCTAGATATCGTCATGATTATTTGAAGTTCTATCAATTGCCCAACAGTAATTTGTTCACCCACCGTTTGCTATTTTTCTCGAGAGAAGCCACTTGTGAAACCTACGGCCCTCAGGTCTCTTTCTCATATTATTTGCCTTTGCGATCTATTTTCCTTTGCTTTTATTTTCAGATCTATTAAACCCAAAATACAAAAATACCTTGCTGCAATTTATTCCTATTTATTTTAGTTGGCATTCGATCTATCAATTTACTACAATTTTATTCACGTCTGTTTGCCCATCTTGGGGCGCCGCTACCCGAAAGGGATTGACAACCCCTTTTACACGTCGGGTTGCGAGAAGTTATTATTTGTGTGCAGGTGTTGTTTATGTTGTGTTGCTTGGTTCTCCTACTGGTTCGATAACCTTGGTTTCACATCTGAGGGAAATACCTACCGCCGTTGTGCTACATCATCCCTTCCTCTTTGGGGAAATACCGACGTAGCTTCAAGACGCATCGGTGCACCAGGTGGGCACAACCCACCTGGGCGCGCCAGGACCCCCAGGCGTGCCCTGGTGGGTTGTGGTCCCCACGTGGCCCCCTCACTTATCTCTTCATCCCACAATACCACCTACCTCCAGAAAAAATCACCATTGCTCTCAAACACGCGGATTTCGATCTCTTTGCTCGAAGCTCAGTTTCCGAAACTGTTTCGGGGGATTGTTGCTTGGTATGTGACTCCTACGTTTTTCCAATTAGTTTTTTCTTTAATGGTTTATATTTTGAATAATTAGCTACTCTTGGTGCTGCTGTAGATGAGCTTGCATGTTGAATTCTTAGAGTTTTAAGTAGTTTGTATGCTTTCTATGGCCTCTATGCGTCCCTATGAGTAGTTGGTACCAATCTTGTAAAGTTTTGTTGAGAAAATTTTGTGGACTAAAAGTTTTAGAATTTTTGTTCATAGGAAAAACATGAGTATCTTTAGGAAGTTTGCTTCCAAGAAGAACTCCAAGGGAGTGATTGGGGAGTCATCTGATAGTGATCTCCACACCCGGAGATTGGCGGAGCTACGGCCGTGTGAATGGCCGCATACCCCGTTCATGGAAGGGGCCGGAATCCTTCAAGAGTTTGCCCAATATGCTGCTAATGCCGGCCTCACCGCCTTCATCGCAGCTAAATGTGAACAGTATCATCTCCTCACAAACTCCTTTGTGCAAAGTTTTAATTTTCTTTCTAGGAATAATCCCCCCGAGGTGCAGTTTAATTTATATGCTAAACCCCATCAGATACCGCTTACTGAATTTTGTGAAATATGCTTGCTTCCTTCTGATGGTAGTTTGGTAGAGCCTAGGCCCGCAGAGTTTGAAGGCTTTTATCATACTCTGACAGTGGGTGATGAGAGAGGGGTGTCGAGTATCACCGCTGCTGGTTTGCATTTTCCTGTTGTTCATTATTTTACCTTTTTATTGCAAAATGCTTGCTTGCTAGAGAGAAGGTGGATGCACTCAGTGCCCCAGACCTTGCTGCTTTACGCCGCGCACTTGAAGGCGACAACACTTATAGGTTGGGAGCTATTGTGGCACGTCACCTTCACATTAATAAATTCAAGGGTAAAATACATGGAGGCATTTACGCCACTCGTTTGGCGGCTCACTTTAACATTCTGATACGCTTGCATGATCATCCTTTGCCCAATATTTACCTAGATTGCACGGCCATGGAACACCACTAGTTTATTGCTACTGATTACCGTAACATCCATATTCCGTATAACCTGGTTTTCAGTGTGAGAACTCATGATATTATTCCATTGCCTGCACCTGCTTTGTTTGATCCTATTGCCAGGGGTGGATACAGGATTATGCCTGTGGATATCATCGCCTATCGGAACAACCAGGCTGCAGCAGAGGAGGAGCCTCAGCAGTGGGATCCATAGGTGCCCATTCCTCAGCAGTTCGACATGGGACCCCATGGTTTCTTCGACTACTAATTGGTTACCAAGTTAGGCCAAAAGCTTAAGCTTGGGGGAGTATGTGTTTCACACTGACATTACATTCATGTTCACACATTTCATTCCAGTGGTCGGTGTTCACACTTTTTTATTGTATTATCCATTCTTAATTTATTTTCTCGCTTTCTTCTTGTGCGTTTGAAAAACTTTGAGAAAACCAAAAAATATTTCCTGCTTCTTTTTTATTTTCCTTCTAGAGTAGTTAGCTGTAGCACTAAATAGAAAACCCAAAAAGATTTCCTTGTTCTTCTTTTGCTTGTTGGGAGCTTTCCCATGTAAATAGTTTTTCTCGTTTTTGCTTTCCCCCTTTTATTCACTTGTTCAAGAAAACCAAAAACTCCAAAAATATTTCAGTATGTTTCTCTGAATTTCTTTTCTTTTTTTATCGAGTCGTACCGAGGGGAAGACCACGATGAAAATGTTGAGTGGCTCTCTTATGCATAATTGTTGATCTAACAAAGAGGCGATTTTACCTTGTCTTCTCTTGTTGAATAAAATGTTTGCAGATCCAGCTTAGTCCAGGGCACTCTTGCACTATTATTATTTTCATATCGTTCGGTCGTGCAAGTGAAAGGCAATAATGACGATATTCGATGAACTGGGTGTGGCAGAGAGAAACAGGTATGAACTCGACTTGTTTTGTTTTTGTAAATATGTTTAACCTAGTATCCATGATTCAGCTCATTATGATTAAACATATTTGCAATGACAATTAGAGATTATAGTTTCTCAGGCCATGCATAAGTAGCTAGGA
This sequence comes from Triticum aestivum, assembly GCF_018294505.1. Classification (NCBI taxonomy): domain Eukaryota; kingdom Viridiplantae; phylum Streptophyta; class Magnoliopsida; order Poales; family Poaceae; genus Triticum; species Triticum aestivum. The sequence continues at coordinate 219,787,922 of NC_057796.1, read as the reverse complement.
GTGGATAATGATTTATCTTGGATATCAACATTTCATTAAAATGATTGTGATGTAGTATGATGATATGGTATCCTCCTCTGAATGTTCGAGTGGCTTGACTTGGCACATGTTCATGCATGTAGTTGAATCAAAACCAACATAGCCTCTATGATATTTATGTTCATGGTGTTCATATCCTACTCATGCTAGTGTCCAATGTTACATATGCATAATGCATGTTCATGACCGTTGTTGCTGTCTAGCTGGCCGCTTCTCAACCTATTTGCTAGCTTTCGCCTGTACTAAGTGGGAATTCTGCTTGTACATCAAAAACCTTGAACCCAAGTTATTCCAGATGAGTCCACCATACCTACCTATATGCGGTATTACCCTGCACGAGAAAAGGGCGGTAATAGGGATGCCCAGTCCCAAACTGCAAAAAGAATTGATGTTTCAAGTAATCAAACAAAAACTCCAACGGAGTCATAACCTTTACTTTATCGCTCGGGAACCGCCACTAGCGTGCTTAGCATGGAAGATATTGATAACTGATGGTCGTGAAGTAAACAAGAAGGGTGCATGTCTCAAAATATCATTTACCTCCGTTTTAAAACTTGAGCTCTGGCACCTCTTCAAATCATTGCTTCCCTCTGCGAAGGGACTATCTATTTACTTTTATGTTGTGTCATCAGCTTCTAAAATAAGCGCCGAAACTTGAGAGCACTGTTGTCATGCTGATGCATTGTGTGTAGCTAATGTTGGGTGCATCATGACTGGATCTTTTCTACCATGAATTACAATGTTTAGTCACTGCTTGAACTTTGGAGGTGTTGTGCATTTAAGTTTTGCGGTCTCAGAAAGGGCTAGAGAGATACCACTATTGCCATACTATATCATGGTTGTTTTGATAATGTGTTGCCATTTGAGATATCGTATTATTGCTCGCTAGCTGACTATGTCATTGATATGAGTTAATATAATTTTTAAGAGTTATTGTCGGCATGGTTAGTTATAATATTGGCTGAAAACCTGGGTGCTGTTTAAGCTTATTTATGCAAACAAGAGCAAAAGAGTTTGTAAAAGTTTTTCTTTTTCACTTTAAGTTTATCAACTGAATTGCTTGAGGACAAGCAAAGGTTTAAGCTTGGGGGAGTTGATACGTCTCCAACGTATCTACTTTTCCTAACGCTTTTCCTCTTGTTTTGGACTCGAATTTGCATGATTTGAATGAAACTAACCCCGGACCGATGCCGTTTTCAGCAGAACTACCATGGTGTTGTTTTTGTGCAGAAAAAAAGTTCTCGAAATGGAACGAAACTTTGCGCCCCCCTCCAGGCGCGCCCAGGTGGGTTGTCCCCACCTGGTGGCCCCGCAGACCCTGCAACCGACGCTATAAAATCACATATTTCCAGAAAAAAATCAGGGAGAAAGAATTATCGCGTTCCACGAGACGGAGTTGCCGTCACCTCCTGTTCTTCATCGGAAGGCTAGATCTGGAGTCCGTTTGGGGCTCTGGAGAGGGGGATCTTTGATCTTCGTCATCACCAACCCTTCTCCATCGCCAATTCCATGATGCTCCCCACCGGGAGTGAGTAATTACTTTGTAGGCTTGTTGGTTAGTGAGGAGTTGGATGAGATTCATCATGTAATCGAGTTAGTTTTGTTAGGGCCTGGTCCCTGGTATCCACTATGTTTTGAGATTGATGTTGCTATGACTTTGCCATGCTTAATACTTGTAACTTTGGGCCCAGGTGCCATGATTTCAGATCTGAACCGTTTACGTTATCACCATCATATCTATATTCTACATCCGATCTTGCAAGTTATAGGCACCTACTACATGTTATGATCCTGCAACCCCGGAGTGACAATAGTCAGGACCACTCCCGGTGATGACCGTAGTTTGAGGAGTTCATGTATTCATCGTCTGTTAATGCTTTGTTCCATTTCTCTATTAAACGGAGGCCTTAATATCCCTTAGTTTCCAATTGGACCCCGCTGCCACGGGAGGGTAGGACAAAAGATGTCATGCAAGTTCTTTCCATAAGCACGTATGACTATTTACGGAATACATTCCTACATTATATTTATGAACTGGAGCTAGTGCCGTATCGCCCTAGGTTATGACTGTCTCATGATGAATATCATCCAACAAATTACCGATCCAATGCCTACGAATTTATCCTATATTGTTTCTGCTAAGTTACTACTGCTGCTGTTACTATTGCACTTGTTACAAAACTACTGCTATCACTGTTACCGTTACTATTACTGCTGTCACTATTAGCAAAACTATCATACTACTTTGCTACTGATCACTTTGCTGCAGATAATTAATCCCCAGGTGTGGTTGAATTGACAACTCAGCTGCTAATACTTGCAAATATTCTTTGGCTCCCCTTGTGTCGAATCTATAAATTTGGGTTGAATACTCTACCCTCGAAAACTATTGCGATCCCCTATACTTGTGGGTTATCAATGGTAGATCTATAACAACACAAAATAAAAGAACGGTAAATATATTGCAGCAAGGTATTTTTGGATATTAATATATGATAAAGATAGACCTGGTCCCATAGTTTTCACTAGAGGCTTCTCTCTCGAACAAAAAGCATGCACTGGGTAAACAAATTATTGTTGGGCAATTGATAGAAAAGCGCATAGTTATGACGATATTCAAGGCAATGATCATGTATATAGGCATTACGTCCGAGACAAGTAGACTGACTCCTGCCTACATCTACTACTATTACTCCACACATCGACCGCTATCCAGCATGCATCTAGAGTATTAAGGTCATAAAGAACAGAGTAACGCCTTAAGCAAGATGACATGATGTAGACAAAGTAAACTCAATCAATATGGATAAACCCCATCATTTTATCGTTAATGGTAATAATTTGAATGTGTGGCTTGTCCCATTCTGTCACTGGGATATAGATCACCGCAAGATTGACCTATTACAAAGCACCTCTCCCATTTCAAGATAAATCAATCTAGTTGGCCAAACCAAATGGGTAGATCATAGAGAAATACAAAGCTATAACAATCATGCATAGGGTTCAGAGAAGACTCAGATAATATTCATGGATAATCTGATCATAAACCCACAATTCATCGAATCCCAACAAACACACCACAAAAGAAGATTACATCAAATAGATCTGCAAGAACATTGAGGACAACATTGTATTGAAGAACAAAGAGAGAGAGAAGAAGCCATCTAGCTACTAGCTACGGACCCGTAGGTCTATGGTGAACTACTCACACTTCATCAGAAGGGCAGCAAGGTTGATGTAGAGGCCCTCCATGATCAATTCCCCCTCCGACAGAGTACCGAAAGCCTCCAGATGGGATCTCTGAAGAACAAAAACTTGTGGTCGCGGAAAAGTATTTTGGGTGGATCTCCATTAGTTTCCTGATTTTAGAGAATTTATAGAGGTGGAATTAGGTCAGACGGAGCCACGAGGGGTCCACAAGGTACTTGGGCGCGCCTACCCCCCGGCGTGCCCAAGTTCCTTGCCATCTCTTCACTTCTCGTCGGGCCTCCTCCCAAAGCTTGTAGGGTCTCTCTTGTCCAGAAAAAATTGTCAAAAAGTTTCGTGGTATTTGGACTTTGTTTGGTACCGATTTCCTGGAAAAGCAAAAATAGCAAGTCCCACTTGGCACTAAGTTAATAGGTTAGTCCCAAAAAAAGATATATAATTGCATATAAAACATCCAAGATTGATACTATAATAGCATGGAACAACCCTAAATTATAGATACGTTGGAGACATATCACACACCATGGCGACGAGCTGCACGTTCTTCTGGAGGTGTTAGTGGAGGTCCTTCTGGTACGCAGACCCCGTGTTCTTAAGCTCAAACGGAAAATGTTCAGCAGGGTCCGCAGCCGAGGTTGTCGCGATCGGGCCGCAATCATGTTGGATAGGTGGCAAGCATACTCGGACACTGTTCTGCGTGTCGATGACGAACACGACGTTGACGACGTGGATCACGTGTGTGGGGCGAACCGATGGGTTGATGTCGACCCGGCCCGCATCGTTCGCGATGAACGTCAGAGAGCCAAGGTTAGGCTTTCCCCGGCGAGAGGCCACCAGAGGTAGAAAAAGATCCGACCCATGATTTTTCTCTAGCAGGCACTGCCCGTGCCTGGCCTGCCAACTGATGGAGCAGATTTCCGTCAGATCCCTCAATAGGGGTCCAAGCGCAGCTATAAGTCATGGATCGGAGGTCACACGAGGGGTTTATCCAGGTTCGAGCCTCCAGAGAGTAATACCATATGCCCTAATGGTTTTGGTTATTCATAATGGAGGAATATCTCGTGCGAGGGGTTACAATGGTGTATGATGTTGCTACTGAGAGTTTCTCCTATCTGAGGATAGATGGATCAGGGGAACCCTAGACCTCCTTTTATATAGACAGGAAAGGTCTAGGGTTTACATGTCGGATGCAATCTGGGGTGCCGCTGCCCTCTAGTCTTGGGTGTCAAGAAGGTCTTTTGGCCTCCTAGGGTTAGCATCACGCCGTGGGCCCGTTGGGCCCCCTTGTGGTTGACGAGGCCGGTCTCCTTCGCGCTAGCCACCCCCTGTACAGAACCCCGTCAATCGGCACATGGATAAAGTGACGCTTGTTTAATCTCGGATACAACCTCATGTCAGTGTCAATGCTTTATGATCTTGATACGATTGTCATCTTTGGAAAAAATCGTTGCATTGTGCTGATCGTTTTTTCGACAAATTCAAAGTCTTCGAAGGTTTTCGAAGAGGTGACTTGTACATTGTAAATTTCTCTGCAAGACCATAGCCTGCCAGATGTCTTCTCGCAAAAGCTTCAGAATGTTGGTTGTGGCATTGACGACTTGGACATGCTCGCTTGAGGAATTTGAGCACTCTCGTGAAGAAAAGACACATTGTTGGCATTGAGGGTGTCAAATTCGCCAAGGACAATCTATGTGGTTCTTCTGTGGCTGGAAGGATGGCGAGATCCAAGCACCCCTCAAACACAATCATGATCACCACTCGTCCCTTTGAATGGCTTCATATGGATCTTTTGGGTCCTACTCACTATGCCACACTAACCAATGTTGTAGCTCTATATGGTTTCGTCATAGTTCACGACTTCTCTCGTTACACCTGGGTGCATATTATTATGTACAAAATGCAGGATGTCTTCAGACGATTTTCAGACCGGGCTATGATGAATTATGGCGCCAACATCAAGCACACCAGGAGTGTCAATGGCACCGAGTTCAAGAACAAGCCGAGTTCCCAACATATATTGACCTTCTTTCTGAAACTCGATTAAAGGAATGTTGGCTTGATGCATTGATTCATGAAAGGGTGAAAGGAATTTTGTCTATTCGCTGTGGTGTCGTGTGATAGTCTTCAACTGCAGACAATTGCTTTGCATAACTTTTCTTATGGTTAAAATCTAATGAAACTACATAACATAACCATGTTCATGTTGGGGTAGAATTCACGAACATATTTCGTTTGTCATCTACCAGCTCGAGGACAAGCAGGGATTAACCTTGCGGATGCTGATATATCTTCAATGTATCTATAATCTGTGTTATGATCATGCCATATTTACATCATTTATACATAGTGCTGGCACCTTTTATATCACTTTTATTGTACCAACATATTAGTCTAGTGTCAACTATTGTTTCCTAGTGTTTTGACTCTCCGACATGCAGCGACGACTACATGCATGGGGGAGGTGCTCGGTCGGCTGAGTCTGGCGACCAAAACTATGACACAGACGAGCTACACAATGCGCACAATGTGATGTGGCCATTGGTTCTAAAACTATTGTTTCATGTTCGGAAATATTTTAGGGTGTTCCATGTTCTACACAAAAGTACAGGAATTTGGACCATTGGAATTCGATGCAACAAGTATCAGAAAAATGTATACTGGAGAAGGCGAATACGGTCGAGGTAGGAGGCGTCAAAGCACGGACAGTCGGTGAACATATGTTTTATATTGGCTCTATTCTTGTGAAGTTTTCATCGACGACTGAAGCAGACGAAGAAGCAATCAACCCAATTTTAAAACATCCCCTTGTAGTCATTTCTTCGTTGGAAAGAATTACAGTTCAAGTTCCTACATGGCAACGTAAGAGTCAAGTATTTCTTTTGTCTAGTAGTACTAGTCACGTGGTTTATCTTTGGAGTCCAAGATCCTAACGGCATCTCTGATGCAACCAGTAAAAATTATCCTGCATCCATCCGTGGATAGGGGAGGGGTCAGTCCGTGGACACGGATGCGGGAGGCACCTAAAAAACTAGAACCAAAACCTAAACCCTATACCGGATGACCACCTCGTACGCATGGCCGCCCTGCCCTGCTGCACCACCATCTTCGTCGGTGCCATCGTCGTCGTCCCTCCAGCGGTGCTACGACAGTGGATGGCCACGACAACCTTGTCCAGCGGCTGCCTGCCGCTCGCCGAGGAGCCGCTCCGCCTCCTGCTACATCGTGCGGAGTGCCGCTGCGACCAGTGTTGACGTGGCCTTCGAAGCCCTGGTGGTGGCATTGCCGCGGTCAACGTTGGCGGAGCAGGCGCTAAGCAACTACTCCTCGCCAATCTTGGCGAGCTTGCCATCAAGGCGGCAAGGACGCCTGGCGGCCGTCTCCGTGTTGGTCATGGAGCGGTCGAGCGCCCACGCGGCGGCGACGTCTGGGTCGTAATAGAACCCATCCGGCGCCACGTCGTTCTTGGCAAATTACGTCAGTCATACCGCTCCTGCTGTCGAGCCGGGCGCTCCGCCTCAGAGACGACGGCCGTTGAGCCCGAGGGACCACCAAGGTAGTGGAGGAGGTGGCCCTGCGCCTTCTTGATTGCGGGCGGTAACTCCTCCTTGATGGCGAGGTGGCGCGGCAGCGACAACGGCGTGTCGATGTGGCCGTAGCGGCTGTGCGACGGGAACGCAGGCTCCTCCTTGACGCGGTGTCCGATCTGGACACCACGGTGGTGTGGGGCCGAGGTCAGCTCCTTCTTGACACGGCGTCCGATCTGGACGCCGCGGTTGTGCCGGGGCGAGGCGGGCTTCTCCTTCACTGGCAGGAGCGTGGATGCTTGCTCGTTCTTGACGCGGTCGCGCGGCGGGGAGGCCGGCTCCTCCTTCATGTGCGCCCGCGATGGCGGTGATGACTCCATGTCATAGAGCGACCGCTCCATCATTAAATCGATCTGACGGACGAAATCTTCGTCCGTTAGAGCGGCCTCCTTGAGGGGTCGGGGCGGCTGTTGTGGTGGCTCCTGTGGCTGCTGCGACGGCGCCTGCTCCTCCTCGTCACCGAAGGAGATGACGATTGATACATCCCCAACGTATCTATAATTTTTCATTGTTCCATGCTATTATATTATCTGTTTTGGATGTTTTATATGCATTACTTTGCTATTTTATATGATTTTTGGGACTAACCTATTAACCTAGAGCCCAGTGCCAGTTCCTATTTTCCCTTGTTTTAGAGTTTCGCAGAAAAGGAATACCAAACGGGGTCCAAACGGAATGAAATTTTTGCGATGATTTTTCTTGGACCAGAAGACATCCAAAGGGCTTGGAGTGCAAGTCAGGAAAGCCACGAGGTGGCCACAAGGTCGGGAGGCGCGCCCAGGGGGTAGGGCGCGCCCCCACCCTTGTGGGCCCCTCGTGACTCCACCGACCTATTTCTTCTGCCTATATATTCTCAAATATCCCAAAACCTTCCAGGGGCCACGAAACCACTTTTCCACCGCCGCAACCTTCTGTACCCGTGAGATCCCATCTAGGGGCCTTTTCCGGCATCCTGCCGGAGGGGGATTCTATCACGGAGGGCTTCTACATCAACACCATTGCCTCTTCGATGAAGCACCACAGACCTATGGGTCCATAGCTAGTAGCTAGATGGCTTCTTCTCTCTCTTTGATTCTCAATACCATGTTCTCCTCGATGTTCTTGGAGATCTATTCGATGTAATACTCTTTTGCGGTGTGTTTGCCGAGATCCGATGAATTGTGGATTTATGATCAGCTTATCTATGAATATTATTTGAATCTCCTCTAAATTCTTATATGCATGATTTGATATCTTTGCAAGTCTCTTCGAACTATCGATTTGGTTTGGCCAACTAGATTGGTTTTTCTAGCAATGGGAGAAGTGCTTAGCTTTGAGTTCAATCTTGCGGTGCTCGATCCTAGTGACAGAAGGGGAACCGACACATATTGTATTGTTGCCATCGAGGATAACAAGATGGGGTTTTCATCGTATTGCTTGAGTTTATCCCGCTACATCATGTCATCTTACTTAATGTGTTACTCTGTTCTTATGAACTTAATACTCTAGATGCTGGCAGGAGTCGGTCGATGTGTGGAGTAATAGTAATAGATGCAGGCAGGAGTCGGCCTATATTCATGATCATTGCCTTAGATATAGTCATAACTTTGCGCTTTTCTATCAATTGCTCGGCAGTAATTTGTTCACCCACCGTAATAATTTCTATCTTGAGAGAAGCCTCTAGTGAAACCTATGGCCCTCTGGTCTACTTTCCATCATATAAGTTTCTGATCTACAATTTTAGTTTCCTATTTACTTTCTTTGCAATCTTTTACTTTCCGTTCCATAAACTAAAAAATACCAAAAATATTACTTTACCGTTTATCCATCTATATCAGATCTCACTTTGCAAATAACTGTGAAGGGATTGACAACCCCTTTATCGCGTTGGGTGCAAGTTGGTGTTTGTTTTTGCAGGTATTCCGTGGCTTGTGCGTTGTCTCCTACTGGATTGATACCTTGGTTCTCAAAAGCTGAGGGAAATACTTACTCTACTTTGCTGCGTTACCCTTTCCTCTTCAAGGGAAAAACCAACGCAAGCTCAAGAGGTAGCAGGAAGAATTTCTGGCGCCGTTGCCGGGGAGATCTATGCCAAGCCAAGGCATACCAAGTACCCATCATAAACTCTTATCCCTCGCATTACATTATTTGCCATTTGCCTCTCATTTTCCTCTCCCCCACGTCTAAAACGATTTTTGAAAAGATTTGTCGTTCTTCCGTTCGATCTTGTGTTACCATGTGCCTTCTTTTCGCTTGCATCTTCTCTTGCTAAAAGTTTATGGATCCCCATCCACTTGCTAATCTTTTTAAAGGATCCAATTATTATGAACCAATTGCTAGTGAGCTGAGTGCACTAGATTATCTTTATGGAGTTTTGCTTGAAATCCATGAATCTAAAAATTGTGATGAAGTGCTTTATAAAGTGATTCACAATAGATCTTTGAATGAAAAGCATGATTGCAATGATGTTACTATAAATTCTATTAATTTCAATTGTGCTAATAATATGCAAAACCCTAAGCTTGGGGATGCTAATTTTGCTATGTCTACTACATGTTGCAGTGATCATGATTGGGGTGATTCTTCTTATAATCTTGAAAATTTATTTAAGCCCCATGTTGAATATGAGATTGATAAAAATGTTAGTAATAATACTGAAAGTGGGTTTGGAAGAGTGTTAGCTTTAGATCCCACATATTTGGATAATTTTCAATCTTATGAAGTTTTTGATAAAAGTGGGTTCGGAGAGGTCATGACTTTATTTATGATAATCCCACTATTTCGGAAGAGTGTCAACTTTTTATGCATGTGGGTCATGAAGAGAAAATTTTATGTGATAGCTATATTGTTGAATTTTATTATGATCCTACATGTAATTATTATGAGAGAGGAAAATATGGTTGTGGAAATCTTCATGTTACTAAATTACCTCTCGTCATGTTGAGATTGCTATTGTTTCTATCTTCTTCTTTGCATATGCTAGGATTTGCTTCCTTGGCAATTTGTTTGCCTATAAGATGCCTATGAATAGGAAGTATGTTAGACTTAGATGTGTTTTTCACATGCTACAGGATGCTCTCTTTGTGTTTCAATTGCTATCTTTCATGTGAGCATCATTAAAATTATCAATGCCTAGCTAAGGGCGTGAAACAATAGTGCTTGTTGGGAGACAACCCAACTTTATTTTTCTTTTTTTCTTTTTACGTTCTGTTTTGCTTTAAATAATTCATCTAGCCTCTGGTTAGATGTGATTTTGTGTTTTAATTAGTGTTTGTGCCAAGGAAGACCTTGGGGATAGCTTACGTTAATAGTTGATTTGATCTTGGTGAAAAAACAGAAACTTATGCACTCAGTCTCAGAATTTTTAAAATCACAGGAGCGTCTAAAAATTCTGAATTTTTTACATTAGATTTACATACAAATTGCTTAGGTCATCCTAATTTTTCAGGATTTTTGGAGTTACAGAAGTATGCGAACTATTCAGATTACTACAGGCTGTTCTGTTTTTGACAGATTCTGTTTTTCGCGTGTTGTTTGGTTATTTTGGTGCATCTATGGCTAGTATCGGGGGGTATGAACCATGGAAAAGTTGGAATACAGTAGATATTACACTAATATAAATAAACAACGAGTTCACAATAGTAGCAAAGCTGGTGATTTATTTTCTTATACTAATGGAGCTTATGAGATTTTCTGTTGAGTTTTGTGTTGTGAAGTTTTCAAGTTTTGGGTAAGGATTTGATGGACTATGGAATAAGGAGTGGCAAGAGCCTAAGCTTGGGGATGCCCCGGAAGGCATCCCCTCTTTCATCTTCGTCTATCGGTAACTTTACTTGCGGCTATATTTTTATTCACCACATGATATGTGTTTTGTTTGGAGCATCTTGTATGATTTGGGTCTTTGCTTTAGTTTGCCACAATCATCCTTGCTGTACACACCTTTTGAGAGAGACACGCATGAATCGTGATTTATTAGAATACTCTATGTGCTTCACTTATATCTTTTGAGCTAGGCAAATTTGCTCTAGTGCTTCACTTATATCTTTTTAGAGCACGACAGTGGTTTTATTTTATAGAAATTGATGAACTCTCGCACTTCACTTATATTATTTTGTGAGTCTTTAAAACATCATGGTAATTTTCTTTGGTTATAAAATTAGTCCTAATATGATAGGCATCCAAGAGGGATATAATAAAAACTTCCATATAAAGTGCATTGAATACTATGAGAAGTTCGATTCCATATGATTGATTTGAGATATGAAGATGGTGATATTAGAGTCATGCTAGTAAGTAGTTGTGAATTTTAGAAATACTAGTGTTAAGGTTTGTGAGTCTCGTAGCATGCACGTATGGTGAACTGTTATGTAACGAAGATGGAGCATGAGATATTTTGATTGTCTTCCTTATGAGTGGCGGTCGGGGACGAGCGATGGTATTTTCCTACCAATCTCTCCCCCCTAGGAGCATGCGCGTAGTACTTTGTTTCGATGACTAATAGATTTTTGCAATAAGTATGTGAGTTCTTTATGACTAATGTTGAGTCCATGGATTATACACACTCTCACCTTTCCGCCATTGCTAGCCTCTCTAGTACCGCAAAACTTTCGCCGGTACCATAAACCCACCATATACCTTCCTCAAAACATCCACCATACCTACCTATTATGGCATTTCCATAGCCATTCCGAGATATATTGCCATGCAACTTTCCACCGTTCCGTTTATTATGACACGCATCATCATTGTCATATTGCCATGCATGATCATGTAGTTGACATCGTATTTGTGGCAAAGCCACCGTTCATCATTTTTTATACATGTTACTCTTGATTCACTGCACATCCTGGTACACGCCGGAGGCATTCACATAGAGTCATATTTTGTTCTAGTATTGAGTTGTAATTTTTGAGTTGTAAGTAAATAAAAGTGTGATGATATTCATTATTAGAGCATTGTCCCATGTGAGGAAAAAAAAGAGAGAAAAGGCCAAATAAAAAAAAGAGAAGGCCCAAAAAATGAGAGAAAAAGAGAGAAGGGACAATGCTACTATCCTTTTGCCACACTTGTGATTCAAAGTAGCACCATGATCTTCATGATAGAGAGTCTCCTATATTGTCACTTTCATATACTAGTGGGAATTATTCATTATAGAACTTGGCTTGTATATTCCAACGATGGGCTTCCTCAAAACGCTGTAGGTCTTCATGAGCAAGCAAGTTGGATGCACAACCACTTAGTTTTCTCCACAACCTTTTTGAGCTTTCATAAACTTATAGCTCTAGTGCATCCATTGCATGGCAATCCCTACTCACTCACATTAATACCTATTGATGGGCATCTCCATAGCCCGTTGATACTCTTAGTTGATGTGAGACTATCTCCTTCTTTTTGTCTTCTCCACAACCACCATATTATATTCCACCTAAAGTGCTATATCCATGGCTCACGCTCACGTATTGCGTGAAAGTTGAAAAAGTTTGAGAACGTTAAAAGTATGAAACAATTGTTTGGCTTGTCATCGGGGTTGTGCATGATTTAAATGTTCAGTGTGATGAAGATGGAGCATAACCACACTATATGATTTTGTAGTGATAAGCTTTCTTTGGCCATGTTATTTCGAGAAGCCTCTAGTGAAACCTATGGCCCTCGGGTCTACTTTCCATCATATAAGTTTCCGATCTACAATTTTAGTTTCCTATTTACTTTCTTTGCAATATTTTACTTTCCATTCCATAAACCAAAAAAATATCAAAAATATTACTTTACCGTTTATCCATCAATATCAGATCTCACTTTGCAAATAACCGTGAAGGGGTTGACAACCCCTTTATCGCGTTGGGTGCAAGTTGGTGTTTGTTTGTGCATGTATTTCGTGGCTTGTGCGTTGTCTCCTACAGCATTGATACCTTGGTTCTCAAAAGCTGAGGGAAATACTTACTCTACTTTGCCGTATCACCCTTTGCTCTTCAAGGGAAAAACCAGCGCAAGCTCAAGAGGTAGCAACAATCTCCTTCCGGCCGCCGTGGACGCTGACATGCCCGGAGAGCGTCTGCGGCGGCGCCAAGAACCGCCAGAGGAGGAGCCTCAGCCTACTCCGCCTACCAGCGCGGAGCACCATGGCTTTGGCATTGCCGCATCTTGGGTCAAAGAGGGGGAGGGAGGGGGAGGGCACAGAGATGGGGGAGGGGAGGGGGCCAGGGCTCAGGGAGGGGGTGGTGCAGCTGTGTGCAACTCCGACGCAAAACTTAAATTTTCGCGGCGAGGACCAGGTGAAGGGCCGGTCAGCAGTTTCAATGCGGCGCAACGGCCGGAGTTGGTTCCTCGGGAACAGGCATGCGCATTGAAGCGGCGGCTGGATGTCACGTCGGTCAACGCCACCCTCCCTCCCTCCCTCCGGTCATATCGCGATGTCAATACCGGTTTCCGCATCTCTGGCTGGCATGAATGCGGCACGGTAAGCGGTGCGTGCATCGAAAGGAAAGCATGGGAGAGGCGGGTGACGGGTTTTTAGTGGGCCAGGGCAGTCAGAAGAAGGCTTGGGATTGGTCCGGACTCCCGCCAACCTCCCCATGTTTGTCTCCGGTTTGTGGGAGAAATCGTGTCCGAACTACTCCGCGGACCAATACAGGTCGGCGTTGGATGGCTTCCGTGATCCAAACAACGCGGTCCATACAGTTGCGGGAGGTTTACAGGTCTACCTTGAAGATGTCCTTACATGATCAATCTTGCCAGTTTATTAATTAGATAAGCTTTGTTTAGTTTAATTAGGAAAGAGAGATAGTCCAAATCAAAGTTACCTTGCATGTTGGGTCGATTCGATCTGTGACGCCTATAAAAAGGGCTGGCTACGACCATTGTACGCACGTTATATCTTCTACATGTTAGACAATATGTGTATCGCCTATTAACCAACCTTCTTTGGGTTTCATTGTCGGTGTCAAAACCGGCAGATCTCGGGTAGGGGGTCCCGAACTGTGCGTCTGAGGATCAATGGTAACAAGGGACGATGGGACACAATGTTTGCCCAGGTTCGGTCCCTCTTAAAGAAGGTAAAACCCTACGTCCTGCTTGATTGTATTCAATGAGTATAGGGGTTACAAGAATTGATCTACCTCGAGATCGTAATGGCTAAACCCTAGCTGTCTAGCCTATGACAATTCTAATAGCCTCTATGGACTAGACCCTCCGGTTTATATACACATCGGAGGAGTCCAGGGTTGTACAGAGTCGATTTGTGGGGGAAGGAAATAACATATGCGGACACCAATCTTGCCATCCACGCATATAGGAGTCCTACCCGGACACGGGGGGAAGTCTTCTACTTTTATCTTCACGGCCAATCAGTCCGGCCCATATCAAATAGTCCGGACACCCGAGGACCCCCTAATCCAGGACTCCCTCAGTAGCCCCTGAACCAGTCTTTGATGATGATGTGTTTGGCACGCGGATTGTCTTCGGCATTGCAAGGCGGGTTCGTTCACTTAAATATTTCAAGATAACTCTCTGCAAAGGATCTGTATCCGGCTCTGTATAACTAATACAACCCTTAGCCACGAAGGCAAAGTATGAAAATAAAAACAGTGCTTTAGCTGACAAATTTTTCAGCGAAGCGTCACATCTGGCTCTTTAACATTTCGAACCATTCTCACGCCTCCCGTTTCGTGTTTCGAGGCATAGCCTCCATTGGCACGTCTTGTCAAAACAAAGATCGTGCCCGCCCGTTGCGGGATCCTATCAATACGGTTTTGGGTAATCGAACCGCACCATTTGCATGATTTCTTCGGGAACATGCGAGATTTAAGGCTCGAGAGGGGGGGGGGCGTTTGGTATTTCTCCTGCCTATAAGAGGGTAAAGATTCCTCCTCTTTCCCCATGCCTTCTTCCAGCTCCTGCCTTCCCTTCCTCCGAGCTCCAACGCCCAAAATCTCAATCGTTCCCACCGCCACCAGCCTCCCCAGCCATGTCTGGATCTGGTTCCAAGGGCAAGTGGGAGGCCTCCTGCGTCACCGAGAAGGACGTGAAGGAGCTCCGAGGCGCGGGCTATCTATGTGCAGACATTGCACACAGGCTCCCTGCCAAAGATCAGGTCATCCTCACTTCGGAGCCCGGCGAAAGGGTCGTATTCATCCCTCATTTCCTCTGAGGGCTGGGGTTTCCCCTTCATCCCTTCGTATGGGGCCTTATGTTCTATTACGGGCTAGATTTCCATGATCTAGCCCCGAATTCCTTCCTCCACATATCGGCGTTTATCGTCGTGTGTGAGGCCCTACTCTGCATCCCCCCACATTTCGGCTTATGGTTCAAGGTCTTCAATCTAAAGCCGAAGGTGGTCGATGAGCAGCACGCGGACTGCGGCGGTGCTATGGTGAGCAAGCTTCCCAATGCCGTCTGGACCAAGGGGGCTTTTGTGGATACTGTCAAGGTGTGCCAGCTGCTACCTCTTGAGAACTGCATTGGTTTTTCCCTTGAAGAGGAAAGGATGCTGCAGAAAGGTGCGTAAGTATTTCCCTCAGTTTTTGAGAACCAAGGTATCAATCCAGTAGGAGACCACGCTCAAGTCACTCGTACCTACACAAACAAATAACCTTGCAACCAACGTGATAAAGGGGTTGTCAATCCCTTCACGGCCACTTGCAAAAGTGAGATCTGATAGAGATGATAAGATAATATTTTTGGTATTTTTATGATAAAGAGTAAAAGTAAAGAAAGCAAAATAAACGGTAATAAAAATAACGGTAGATTAATATGATAGAGAATAGACCCGGGGGCCATAGGTTTCACTAGTGGCTTCTCTCAAGATAGCATAAGTATTACCGTGGGTGAACGAATTACTGTCGAGCAATTGATAGAATTGAGCATAGTTATGAGAATATCTAGGCATGATCATGTATATAGGCATCACGTCCGTGACAAATAGATTGACTCCTACCTGCATCTACTACTATTACTCCACACATCGACCGCTATCCAGCATGCATCTAGAGTATTAAGTTCATAAGAACAGAGTAACGCATTAGGTAAGATGACATGATGTAGAGGGATAAACTCAAGCAATATGATATAAACCCAATCTTTTTATCCTCTATGGCAACAATACAATACGTGTCGTTTCCCCTACTGTCACTGGGATCGAGCACCGCAAGATTGAACCCAAAGCTAAGCACTTCTCCCATTGCAAGAAAGATCAATCAAGTAGGCCAAACCAAACTGATAATTCGAAGAGACTTGCAAAGATAACCAATCATACATAAAAGAATTCAGAGGAGATTCAAATATTGTTCATAGATAATCTTGATCATAAACCCACAATTCATCGGATCTCGACAAACACACCGCAAAAGAAGATTACATCGAATAGATCTCCAAGAGAATCGAGGAGAACTTTGTATTGAGATCCAAAGAGAGAGAAGAAGCCATCTAGCTAATAAATATGGACCCGAAGGTCTGAGGTAAACTACTCACACATCATCGGAGAGGCTATGGTGTTGATGTAGAAGCCCTCCGTGATCAATGCCTGATAATCCCCAAGTGCACGGAATCATCGTAGCAATTTCCAAAGGTGGAAGTGATAAGTATGGAGTGTCGAACCCACAAGGAGCTAAAGGTAAGATCAATATTCTCTCAAGCCCTATTTGCCACTGATACGACTCTACGTACACCAAACACTACAAAAAATAATACACTTCCGTGATGATACGTGTTTGTCACAGTAGGTCACGTTTTCTGTCATGCATGTACATCCATGACAAATTTATGACAGAATCAAGATAGTCATACCTGTGCTGTCATAGAAGTGTTCCATGACATTGCCAAAATTATCATCACGGAAGTGTCCACTTCCATGACGATAAATCGCGCGTCACAGAAGTGCTTTCGTCAAGGGTGACCGACACGTGGCATCCACCGTAACGGAACGCCGTTAAGCTATTGGGTCGGATTTTGGATCTGGTAACCCGTTAACAGCCACGACCAATGCCGATTTTCCATGTGTAAAATTCTCATTGGGTGACGGATCCACCCGTCAGCTCCGCCTTGGCACAGGTGTCACTCATCCAACGGTCGAGATGGGCCTATGATATGTTGACACGTGGACCGGCCCAAAAGTGGCCCACAAAGTTTAAATGGGCCGGCCCAACCGAAGGCCCATAAGATTTAGCGGACCATAATGGGCCGGCCCAGCTAAAGGCCTACAAAATTTAGCGGACCATAATGGGCCGGCCCAGCTAAAGGCCCACACGATTTTGCAGACCATAATGGGCCGGCCCAACTAAAGGCCCATAAGATTTTGCGGACCACAATGGGCCGGCCCAGCTAAAGGCCCACAAGATTCTGCAGACCATAATGAGCCGGCCCAGCTAAAGGCCCACAAGATTTTGCGGACCATAATGGGCTAGCCCAGCTAAAGGCCCACAAGATTCTGCAGACCATAATGGGTCGGCCCAGCTAAAGGCCCAACATTCTCTGTCAAATCGGCCCGTCAACGGCCTGTCCTAAACTTGTCATCAACGCGACCCATGGTCACTTCTGGACCGTTAACAGTCCGCTAAGTAATTAGGCCGAATTACGGCCCGGTGTATTTCCGGCCTGTTAAAGGTCCGGCTTCATTTGGGCCCATTTACAGGCCATCAAAACTTTCGGCCCATAAACGACCGTGAAGGATTTGGGTCATATTCGGCCATGTCTGACATTCGGCCTGTTAGAGGCCCACTATAGCTTTGGGCCACTTTCGGCCTGTTGTCATTTTCGGCCTGTTAACGCCGGACGTAAACCATGGGCCATATGTGGCCCAACGTCATATCGGGCCCATTAACGGCCCATATAAAAATGATGATAATCTAGCCCGACCGAAGTTCCGGCCTGTTAAAGGCCCGTGTATAAGGTCGGCGCATTTACGGCCCGTCCGAATTTCGGCCCGTCAAAGATCCGCATCGTAAATGGGCCACCATTTTGGCATGCTAAGTCCAGTGGGTTATTTGGCACAATCAGGGCCCAATCTCACTTTCGGTCTATTAAAGGCCCATGCTTTTTATGGGCTCGAGATATTTACACCTGTAAACAGCCTATTTTTACTGAGGGCCCAAAGTATGTTTAGGCCTGTTAAAGGCCCACTATGGGCACAGGCCTACCAGAAAAATATGAAAGGTTATGCTGATTTAGGCCCAGATATTTTTAGTGGGCTACATGCCAATTTCGGTCCGTAATCGTTTTTAGCCCAATTGGAATGGGCCCGACGAATGTTGGCATGTTGGGCTCCTACGAAGCTTTCGACCGAATACATTACTAAGATAAACCTACACTATACAAAAATAGCGTCGTAATTACTGCAGCCTGAGGCAGCATCATAAATGTTGTATCACAACAAAATAAATTCCAACCATACAACAAAAGGGCTGTTGGCATAAAGTTTACAGTCCTTCCAGATAAAAGCACCATCAGATGTATAGAAGCACAGATCATTTGACCTGAGTGCTAATGTTTCAGGCTGTAGAATCTGATGGAGCAGCACGATCTCCACCTTTTTTCGCCATTGCTCTTGAACAACGAAGCAAACGTCTGATAGTCTGGTTTCAAAACCATTCATATCTTGACGACATTTCTCAACCACTATTCTTGTTTCCGAAACAACGTCCATTAGGGATTGGACTTGTGTCTGGAGCACAAATATATCACTCTGTCTAGCAGGAAGATTTTGTTCAGTAGGCGATTTGGACGAGGTTACCTTGACAACCAACCCAGAATTATGCAGGAAGGTGCTTTTTGCACTGTTAGTGGAGAGGTACCGACGCACTGCAGCAAGAGGTGACATTGTGCCTGTAGTAGCCTCGTCACCTTCAGGTGGTTGTGGCTGTTCAATCATTTGTTCCATAGCTTCCTGAAAGTTTGAACTTGTAGATTAGTGTACCAGATAAGTTACTAATGAGAGAAAAACAAACAAAGTAGGTTAAACGTTTATACATAACTTATTTTGGTGAACTACTGTAATACATTAGCATGTATTGTAGTGCCAACTACATAATAAAATCACTTTCGGAACATATGTCCATGTAGCATGCCTACTGTATTGTCTATTTCCTCACATTCGTTGACATCTAAGGATAAAGAGACATGGTTTAAAGTAGGATGAACATAGTATGACATCATTCATATCATGGGCAAACAGATATAAAACAAACAGGCTATTTTATCATTGTGTGCGCACGTGAACATAACAACTAGATTACAGATCAAGACCAAAAGAATATCCTTCATCTCTTTTAAACCATGTAAGGTGAAATGATACGTTAAGACAACTGTGAATAAAAGTGAACAGAGTAACTGACATTGGCTACAAACCAAGTAGTTAAATGAACACATCACAGTACCAATCAGTTCAAGGCAGGAGGAGTAAGGACTTACAACAGCGGCTTGAACTGGTGTGCTCATGCCCTTCATCTTGCTGGTGTGGCAATCCTTGAAGATTTGCACTGCATTCGGTTCAGGTTCTTTTTGGTCCGCACGGGCTTTCCTCTGTATTTGGAACAAGTCAATATAGATACGATAATATGGCACAAAAAAGAAGGAAGTAGCAGCTATTTACAAGAGCCTCGCAGTGTGCAATATAGCTACGAGATCCTGTTGTCTGTTGGAATTTCACTTTAGAACGGTTGGTTTTGTTCTTTAAACAGTTAGCCTAGAAGAAGATACATTTGTAAGGCACATACATAAATACAAGTTCAATATGTGGTCTGATCAAATACATATAGCCTACCTGATACTTTGGATCAGACCAGTGTTTAACGAGGGCTATCCAATCTTCATGTGTAATATATTCCACTGGAGATGTTTGGGCGATTTCATTGTTAGCCTTGCCTTCAAAGTGAGATTTTCTAAGGTGGTACCGATACTGTCGCGGAGCAGACTGAAAAACATGAGTGCATGCTTGTTTAGTTGCATCATCTTTCGGATCCAACTTGGACCTCATCTGTTGAAAAAATAATGTGAGTCTTATTAGGAGGAAGCAAGAAAGTATGGGACAGAGCAAGACAATATTACTAATTGCGATGAATAACATTACTTACGGATAAATGGTCAAGGAAGGTGTTAAACTAGGTATTGTCTTTCTCATTCCTGTACTGGATCCACGTTGGGAGGATACGTGCATGACACCTAACGGCAACGGCTGCCTCTGACACTAACTTGGCTGACTCTATAGCATCAAGTGGCCTTTTTTAACCTGCCTCAAAATGGATCTTCATTCTTCCTCCTTTAGATTTTGTTAATCTGTCAAGCATTATCCCTAATGTCTGTTTTCGCTTGCGCCGTGGTGCTAGTTCAACAACGAATATGGAAAGTGTTAGTGTACATCAAGCTGTGAGAGTACATATAAAGGAGCATGCAACTGCAACTTGACTCGGTCAGGTACCGTCTTGGTGTTGATGCTCATGAGGTTCATCTGATCTTGCCAAGTCCTGTTGTGTCAGCAGTGCTTTGGAAGTAGTGTTAGGTGTGAAGGCAGCTTGGGAACTGGCCAGTTCCGGAGCAAACGGACGAGTAACTGGTTGAGATGCTGGTACAGTTGAAGCGGATGCTGCAGCTGGTGGAGCAGGTGATACTGTGTTTGTAGATTTAGCCGGTGGACTTGGACCTTCTACATTGCACTATAAGTACCAGCAGAATCTCGACGGCAGAACCTTTTCCGTTTCACCCGACGAGTAACAGCACTCCCTACTATATTATTTTCCTTGCTCTTTTTTGACTTTGCCATGTCAAGCTGTACCTACAACACAAAAGAATAAAATCACTCTTCAGAACTCATTGATGCATGATACAGACAAGCAATACTTTGATGTAAGACAACGGTATGATGATGGAATATGTAAAAAAACAGGACCGCATGACATATTCACAGCTACGATGTGCAAACTAAGCAGAAGGATTTTCAAGAAAATAGAAGTAATGCAAGCTAGACAACATATGAAAGATGCAACCAATATTACTCTGCCAAGTTAAAAGTGTCTTGTCATAAGTGGCAATTCGAAAAATTAGAAGCAGTACAACGTAGAAATCTTTTGGGAACGTAGCAGAAATTCAAAATTTTCTACGCATCACCAAGATCAATCTATGGAGTTTACTAGCAACGAGAGGGAAGGAGTGCATCTACATACCCTTGTAGATCGCGAGCGGAAGCGTTCAAGAGAACGGGGTTGATGGAGTCGTACTCGTCGTGATCCAAATCACCGATGATCCTAGCGCCGAACGGACGGCACCTCCGCGTTCAACACACGTACGGAGCAGCGACGTCTCCTCCTTCTTGATCCAGCAAGGGGGGAGGAGAGGTTGATGGAGATCCAGCAGCACGACGGCGTGGTGGTGGAAGTAGCGGGATTCCAACAGGGCTTCGCCAAGCGCTGCGGGAGGAGGGAGATGTGTCACGGGAGGGAGAGGGAGGCGCCAGGGCTTAGGTATTGCTGCCCTCCTTCCCCCCACTATATATAGGGCCAAGGGAGAGGGGGGGCGCAGCCTTGGCCCTTCCTCCAAGGAAGGGTGCGGCCAGGGAGGAGTCCATCCTCCCCAAGGCACCTCGGAGGTGCCTTCCCCCTTTAGGACTCTCCCTTTCCCTTATCTCTTGGCGCATGGGCCTCTTGGGGCTGGTGCCCTTGGCCCATATAGGCCAAGGCGCACACCCCTACAGCCCATGTGGCCCCCGGGGCTGGTGGACCCCCTTGGTGGACCCCCGGACCCCTTTCGGCACTCCCGGTACAATACCGATAAAGTGCGAAACTTTTCCGGCGACCAAAATAAGACTTCCCATATATAAATCTTTACCTCCGGACCATTCCGGAACTCCTCGTGACGTCCGGGATCTCATCCGGGACTCCGAACAACTTTCGGGTTACCGCATACTAATATCTCTATAACCCTAGCGTCACCGAACCTTAAGTGTGTAGACCCTACGGGTTCGGGAGACACGCAGACATGACCGAGACGACTCTCCGGTCAATAACCAACAGCGGGATCTGGATACCCATGTTGGCTCCCACATGCTCCTCGATGATCTCATCGGATGAACCACGATGTCGAGGATTCAATCAATCCCGTATACAATTCCCTTTGTCTATCGGTATGGTACTTGCCCGAGATTCGATCGTCGGTATCCCGATACCTTGTTCAATCTCGTTACCGGCAAGTCTCTTTACTCGTTCCGTAACACATCATCCCGTGATCAACTCCTTGGTCACATTGTGCACATTATGATGATGTCCTACCGAGTGGGCCCAGAGATACCTCTCCGTTTACACGGAGTGACAAATCCCAGTCTCGATTCGTGCCAACCCAACAGACACTTTCGGAGATACCTGTAGTGCACCTTTATAGCCACCCAGTTACGTTGTGACGTTTGGTACACCCAAAGCATTCCTACGGTATCCGGGAGTTGCACAATCTCATGGTCTAAGGAAATGATACTTGACATTAGAAAAGCTCTAGCAAACGAACTACACGATCTTGTGCTAGGCTTAGGATTGGGTCTTGTCCATCACATCATTCTCCTAATGATGTGATCCCGTTATCAACGACATCCAATGTCCATGGTCAGGAAACCGTAACCATCTATTGATCAACGAGCTAGTCAACTAGAGGCTTACTAGGGACATGGTGTTGTCTATGTATCCACACATGTATCTGAGTTTCCTATCAATACAATTCTAGCATGGATAATAAACGATTATCATGAACAAGGAAATATAATAATAACCAATTTATTATTGCCTCTAGGGCATATTTCCAACAGTCTCCCACTTGCACTAGAGTCAATAATCTAGTTCACATCACCATGTGATTAACACTCACAGGTCACATCACCATGTGACCAACATCCAAAGAGTTTACTAGAGTCAACAATCTAGTTCACATCACTATGTGATTAACACTCAATGAGTTCTGGTTTGATCATGTTATGCTTGTGAGAGAGGTTATTAGTCAACGGGTCTGAACCTTTCAGATCCGTGTGTGCTTTACGAATATCTATGTCATCTTGTGGATGCTACCACGCGCTACTTGGAGCCATTTCAAATAACTGCTCTACTATACGAATCCGGTTTACTACTCAGAGTCATCCGGATTAGTGTCAAAGTTCGCATCGACGTAACCCTTTACGACGAACTCCTTTTCACCTCCATAATCGAGAAAATTCCTTAGTCCACTAGATACTAAGGATAAGTTCGACCGCTGTCATGTGATCCATTCCCGGATCACTATTGTACCCCTTGACCAACTCATGGCAAGGCACACTTCATGTGCGGTACACAGCATAGCATACTGTAGAGCCTACGTCTAAAGCATAGGGGACGACCTTCGTCCTTTCTCTCTCTTCTGCTGTGGTCAGGTCTTGAGTCTTACTCAATACTCACACCTTGTAACACAGCCAAGAACTCCTTCTTTGCTGATCTATTTTGAACTCTTTCAAAATCATGTCAAGGTGTGCGTTCTTTGAAAGTATCATCAGGCGTCTTGATCTATCTCTATAGATCTTGATGCCCAATATGTAAGCAGCTTTATCCAGGTCTTCCTTTGAAAAACTCCTTTCAAACAACCCTTTATGCTTTCCAGAAATTTTACATCATTTCGGATCAACAATATGTCATTCACATATACTTATCAGAAATGTTGTAGCGCTCCCACTCACTTTATTGTAAATACAAGTTTCTAACAAACTTTGTATAAACCCAAAAACTTTGATCACTCCATCAAAGCGTATATTCTGACTCCGAGATGCTTGCTCTAGTCCATGGAAGGATCGCTGGAGCTAGCATACCTTTTAGCATCCTTAGGATCGACAAAACCTTTCTGATTGTATCACATACAACCTTTCCTTACGAAAACTGGTAAGGAAACTTGTTTTGACATCCATCTGCCAGATTTCATAAATGCAGCTAATGCTAACATGATTCCGACGGACTTAAGCATCGCTACGGATGAGAAAATCTCATCGTAGTCAACTCCTTGAACTTGTGGAAATACTCTTTGCCACAAGTCGAGCTTCATAGACGGTAACATTACCGTCCACGTCCGTCTTCTTCTCAAAGATCCATTTATCTCGGATTTCATGGCTTCTAACCATTTGTCGGAATATGGGCCCACCATCGCTTCTCCATAGCTCGTAGGTTCAGTATTGTCCAACAACATGATATCTCAGACAGGATCACGTACCACTCTGAAGTAGCACGCATCCTCGTCGTCCTACGAGGTTTGGTAGTGACTTGATCCGAAGTTTCATGATCACTATCATAAGCTTCCACTTCAATTGGTGTAGGTGCCACAGGAACAACTTCCTGTGCCCTGCTACACACTAGTTGAAGTGACGGTTCAATAACCTTATCAAGTCTCCACCATCCTCCCACTCAATTCTTTCGAGAGAAACTTTTCCTCGAGAAAGGACCCGTTTCTAGAAGCAATTACTTTTGCTTCCAGATCTGAAATAGGAGGTATACCCAACTGTTTTGGGTATTCTATGAAGACGCATTTATCCGCTTTGGGTTCGAGCTTATCAGCCTGAAACTTTTTCACATAAGCATCGCAGCCCCAAACTTTTAAGAAACGACAACTTAGGTTTCTCTAAACGGTGTCGTCTCAACGGAATTGCGTGGTGCCCCTTTTAAAGTGAATGCGGTTGTCTCTAATGCCTAACCCATAAACGATAGTGGTAATTCGATAAGAGACATCATGGTATGCACCATATCCAATAGGGTGCAGTTATGATGTTCGGACACACCATCACACTGTGGTGTTCCAGGCGGTATTAATTGTGAAACACTTTCCACACTGTCTTAATTGTGTGCCAAACTCGTAACTCAGATACTCATCTCTATGATCATGTCACAGACATTTTATCCTCTTGTCACGACGATCTTCAACTTCACTCTGAAATTACTTGAACCTTTCAATAATTCAGACTTGTGTTTCATCAAGTAAATACACTCAGCATCTACTCAAATCATCTGTGAAGTAAGAACATAACGATATCCACTGCATGCCTCAGCACTCATTGGACTGCATACATCAAAATGTATTACTTCCAATAAGTTGCTCTCTTGTTCCATCTTACTGAAAACGAGGCCTTTCAGTCATCTTGCCCATGTGGTATGATTTGCATGTCTCAAGTGATTCAAAATCAAGTGAGTCCAAACGATCCATCTGCATGGAGTTTCTTCATGCATATATACCAATAGACATGGTTCGCATGTCTCAATCTTTTCAAAAACGAGTGAGTCCAAAGATCCATCTACATGGAGCTTCTTCATGCGTTCTATACCAATATGACTCAAATGGCAGTGCCACAAGTATGTGGAACTATCATTACTATTTTATATCTTTTGGCACGAACATGTGTATCACTACGATCGAGATTCATTTTAGGTGCAAGACCATTGAAGGTATTATTCAAATAAACAGAGTAACCATTATTCTCCTTAAATGAATAACCGTATTGCGATAAACATAATCCAATCATGCTCAACGCAAACACCAAATCTCGATGGTAGAGGGAGCATGCGATGCTTGATCACATCAACCTTGGAAACACTTCCAACACACATCGTCATCTCACCTTTAGCTAGTCTCCATTTATTCCGCAGCTTTTATTTCGAGTTACTAACACTTAGCAACCGAACCGGTATCTAATACCCTGGTGCTGCTAGGAGTACTAGTAAAGTACACATTCATATAATGTATATCCAATATACTTCTGTCGACCTTGCCTGCCTTCTCATCTACCAAGTATCTAGGGTAGTACTGCTTCAGTGACCGTTCCACTCATTACAGAAGCACTTAGTCTCGGGTTTGGGTTCAACCTTGGGATTCTTCACTAGAGCAGCAAATGATTTGCTGTTTCATGAAGTATCCCTTTTGCCCTTGCCCTTCTGGAAACTAGTGGTTTTACTAACCATCAACAATTGATGCTCCTTCTTGATTTCTACTTTCGCGGTGTCAAACATCGCGAATAGCTCAAGGGTCATCATATCTATCCCTGATATGTTATAGTTCATCACGAAGCTCTAATAGCTTGGTGGTAGTGACTATGGAGAACCATCACTATCTCATCTGGAAGATTAACTCCCACTCGATTCAAGCGATTGTGGCACTCAGACAATCTGAGCACATGCTCAACGATTGAGCTTTTCTCCCTTAGTCTGCAGGCTTAAGAAACTTGTCAGAGTTCTAATACCTCTTGACGTGGGCACTAGTCTGAAATCCCAATTTCAGTCTTCAGAACATCTCATATGTTCTGCGACGTTTCAAAACCGTCTTTGGTGCCACAATTCTAAACCGTTAGCATTACGCACTGAACTATCACGTAGTTATCAAAACGTGTATGTCAGATGTTCCGCAACATCTACAGACGACGCTGAGGTTCAGCACACCGAGCGGTGCATTAAGGACATAAGCCTTCTGTGCAGCAATGAGGACAATCCTCAGTTTACGGACCCAGTCCGCATAATTGCTACTACCAACTTTCAACTAAATTTTCTCTAGGAACATATCTTAAACAGTAGAACTAAAGCGTATGACATAATTTGCAAAGACCTTTTGACTATGTTCATGATAATTGAGTTCATCTGATTAATGAACTCCCACTCAGATAGACATCCCTCTAGTCATCTAAGTGATACATGATCCGAGTCAAACTAGGCCGTGTCCGATCATCACGTGAGACGGACTAGTCATCATCGGTGAACATCTCCATGTTGATCGTATCTACTATACGACTCATGTTCGACCTTTCGGTCTCTTGTGTTCCGAGGCCATGTCTGTACATGCTAGGCTCGTCAAGTCAACCTAAGTGTTTCGCATGTGTTCCGAGGCCATGTCTGTACATGCTAGGCTCGTCAACACCCGTTGTATTCGAACGTTAGAATCTATCACACCCGATCATCACGTGGTGCTTCGAAACAACGAACCTTCGCAACGGTGCACAGTTAGGGGGAACACGTCTCTTGAAATTTTAGTGAGGGATCATCTTATTTATGCTACCGTCGTTCTAAGCAAATAAGATGCATAACATGATAAACATCACATGCAATCAAATAGTGACATGATATGGCCAATATCATTTTGCTCCTTTGATCTCCATCTTCGGGGCACCATGATCATCTTTGTCACCGGCATGACACCATGATCTCCATCATCATGATCTCCATCATTGTGTCTTCATGAAGTTGTCACGCCAACGATTACTTCTACTTCTATGGCTAACGCGCTTAGCAATAAAGTAAAGTAATTTACATGGCGTTATTCAATGACACGCAGGTCATACAAAAATAAAGACAACTCCTATGGCTCCTGCCGGTTGTCATACTCATCGACATGCAAGTCGTGATTCCTATTACAAGAATATGATCAATCTCATACATCACATATATTCATCACATCTTCTGGCCATATCACATCACATAGCACATGCTGCAAAAACAAGTTAGACGTCCTCTAATTGTTGTTGCAAGTTTTTACGTGGCTTGTATAGGTTTCTAGCAAGAACGTTTCTTACCTACGCAAAAGCCACAACGTGATATGCCAATTTCTATTTACCCTTCATAAGGACCCTTTTCATCGAATCCGTTCCGACTAAAGTGGGAGAGACAGACACCCGCTAGCCACCTTATGCAACTAGTGCATGTCAGTCGGTGGAACCTGTCTCACGTAAGCGTACGTGTAAGGTCGGTCCGGGCCGCTTCATCCCACAATGCCGCCGAAACAAGATAAGACTAGTAGCGGCAAGAAGAATTGGCAACATCTACGCCCACAACTACTTTGTGTTCTACTCGTGCATAGAAACTACGCATAGACCTAGCTCATGATGCCACTGTTGGGGAACGTAGCAGAAATTCAAAATTTTCTACGCATCACCAAGATCAATCTATGGAGTTTACTAGCAACGAGAGGGAAGGAGTGCATCTACATACCCTTGTAGATCGCGAGCGGAAGCGTTCAAGAGAACGGGGTTGATGGAGTCGTACTCGTCGTGATCCAAATCACCGATGATCCTAGCGCCGAACGGACGGCACCTCCGCGTTCAACACACGTACGGAGCAGCGACGTCTCCTCCTTCTTGATCCAGCAAGGGGGGAGGAGAGGTTGATGGAGATCCAGCAGCACGACGGCGTGGTGGTGGAAGTAGCGGGATTCCAACAGGGCTTCGCCAAGCGCTGCGGGAGGAGGGAGATGTGTCACGGGAGGGAGAGGGAGGCGCCAGGGCTTAGGTATTGCTGCCCTCCCTCCCCCCACTATATATAGGGCCAAGGGAGAGGGGGGGCGCAGCCTTGGCCCTTCCTCCAAGGAAGGGTGCGGCCAGGGAGGAGTCCTTCCTCCCCAAGGCACCTCGGAGGTGCCTTCCCCCTTTAGGACTCTCCCTTTTCCTTATCTCTTGGCGCATGGGCCTCTTGGGGCTGGTGCCCTTGGCCCATATAGGCCAAGGCGCACCCCCTACAGCCCATGTGGCCCCCCGGGCTGGTGGACCCCTTGGTGGACCCCCGGACCCCTTTCGGCACTCCCGGTACAATACCGATAAAGTGCGAAACTTTTCCGGCGACCAAAATAAGACTTCCCATATATAAATCTTTACCTCCGGACCATTCCGGAACTCCTCGTGACGTCCGGGATCTCATCCGGGACTCCGAACAACTTTCGGGTTACCGCATACTAATATCTCTATAACCCTAGCGTCACCGAACCTTAAGTGTGTAGACCCTACGGGTTCGGGAGACACGCAGACATGACCGAGACGACTCTCCGGTCAATAACCAACAGCGGGATCTGGATACCCATGTTGGCTCCCACATGCTCCTCGATGATCTCATCGGATGAACCACGATGTCGAGGATTCAATCAATCCCGTATACAATTCCCTTTGTCTATCGGTATGTTACTTGCCCGAGATTCGATCGTCGGTATCCCGATACCTTGTTCAATCTCGTTACCGGCAAGTCTCTTTACTCGTTCCGTAACACATCATCCCGTGATCAACTCCTTGGTCACATTGTGCACATTATGATGATGTCCTACCGAGTGGGCCCAGAGATACCTCTCCGTTTACACGGAGTGACAAATCCCAGTCTCGATTCGTGCCAACCCAACAGACACTTTCGGAGATACCTGTAGTGCACCTTTATAGCCACCCAGTTACGTTGTGACGTTTGGTACACCCAAAGCATTCCTACGGTATCCGGGAGTTGCACAATCTCATGGTCTAAGGAAATGATACTTGACATTAGAAAAGCTCTCAGCAAACGAACTACACGATCTTGTGCTAGGCTTAGGATTGGGTCTTGTCCATCACATCATTCTCCTAATGATGTGATCCCGTTATCAACGACATCCAATGTCCATGGTCAGGAAACCGTAACCATCTATTGATCAACGAGCTAGTCAACTAGAGGCTTACTAGGGACATGGTGTTGTCTATGTATCCACACATGTATTTGAGTTTCCTATCAATACAATTCTAGCATGGATAATAAACGATTATCATGAACAAGGAAATATAATAATAACCAATTTATTATTGCCTCTAGGGCATATTTCCAACAAAATCAATGCAAGATGCAACCACTATCAAACTACCATGTTAAAAGCGTCCAATCATGAGTGACTGATGCGGGATACACAACAGCAGTACTTTGATGTAAGAACATGGTATGATAGATAGATGCAGTGTATTCTAGACACAAAAAGCCATGTCATATGCACATGTATAACGTATAAACTCAACAGGTGCAATTTAATCAAAGTAGAAGAAATACAGGCTAGACAACATTTGCAACATGAAACCAATTATCACACTGTCAACTTAGAGCAAGCACCTGCGATGGTGGAGTACGGGAGATGAACTCATCATGTAGACTTGGGAGTTCAACTTCATTAGCAGTAGCAGTGGCAAATCTAGAGAGTCTCTGTTTGCGTCGGTGCGGAGGACCACCAACATCCCCTAACTTACTCTTTTCCTTCCTATTTTCTGATATTGCCTTATGAAGTCAAAACCACAAGAAGATGAATAAAATTAGCTGTGCATAACTGGTTGATGCATGATACAGACGAACACTACTTTGATGTAAGGCAAGCGCAGGATAGGAGGATGGAATATATACAAAAAAGACAGCGTTTCATATTCACACGTATGATAGGAGGATGGAATATGTATGAAAAAACAGTAAGCGGAAGGCATTTCAACAAAATTAGAAGAAATGAAAGCTAGGCACCACATGAACATGCAACCAATATCACTCTATCAGGTAAAAAGTGTCTCGTCGTAAGTGCCATTTCAAGAAATTAGAAGCAGTACAAGCTAGAAGACAATGCAAGATGCAACCTACATCACAATCCCAAGTTAAATGTGTCTTATGGGTAAGTGATCGTTGCAGGTATAAGTTGTAAGCTACGCAGATGCAATTCAACATAATCAGAAGCAATACAAACTAGACATCATACGGAAAACGCAACCACGTATAACAGTTCCAAGTAAGAGCAAGCACCTGTGATGGTGGAGTAGGGGAGATGTGCTCATCATGTACACGTATGTTCTAGAAACAGGAACACGTGTCATATTCATAGGCATTATGTGTAAAGTAAGCAGATGCAATTCAACAAAGTTAGAAGCAATACAAGCTAGACATCATACGCAACATGCAACCACATATAATAGTGCCAAGTTAGAGCAAGCACCTGTGATGGTGGAGTAGGGGAGATGTTCCCATCATCTACACAGCTACGTTGACTGTCTAGCCTTGCGTTGTCTTGCGAATCTTGTTGCGAGGATGGCGGAGTAGAATCTGTAGAGAACCTCCGTTTTAGTTGCTCGGAAGGACCACCATCATCCAATGCCTTGCCAATTTCCTTTAGCTTTATTGATTTTGCATTGTGAGGTCATACCGACAAGAAAAAGGAATATCATTCGCTCTTCAGAACTCATTCATTCATGATACTGACGAACACTACTCTGATGAAAGGCAAAGTCATGATACGAGGATGGAATATGTACGAAAAAATGGACGGCTTGACATATTCACACCTATGATGTGGTAACTAAGCAGAAGGCACTTCAACAAATTAGAAACACTGCAAGACACCATATGGAAGGTGCAATCAATATCGCTCTGCCAAGTTAAAACTGTCTCGTCATAGGTGGCGTTCATCAAACTAGAAGCAATACATGCTAGAAATCATCTTCAAGACGCAAACCAATATCACACTGCCAACTTAAAGGTGTCCCATCATAAGTGACTGATGTAGGAAACACAAGAAGAGTAGTTTCATGTAAGAACATGGTGTGATAGACAGATATAGTATGTACCAAAAACAGGAAAGCGTGTCATATTCACATGTATCATGTGTAAGCTAAGAAGATGCAGTTTACACTAATTAGGAGCAATACGAGCTAGACACCATATGCAACATGCAACAAGATATCACACTGCCAAGTTAGAGCAAGCACCTTGGATGGTGGAGTAGGGGAGCGGAGCCTTGGACCTTGTAATGCACTATCAGTACAAGGAGAATCGGTACAGATGCTCCGTTTACGTTGCTGCAGAGGACCACCATCATCGCCTTCCTTACTCTTTTCCTTCCTCTTTCTTGATTTTGCCTTGTCAAGTCAAACCCACAAGAAAAAGGAATAAAATTTGCTCTTTAGAACTCATTGATGCATGATACTGACGAACACTACTTTCATGTAAGGCAGCCGCATGATAGGAGGATGGAATATGTATGAAAAACAGGACGGCGTGACATATTGACATGCATGATGTATAAAGTGTAAACTAAGCACAAGGTGCTTGAACTTGTTAGAATCGATGCAAGCTAGAAACCATATGAAAGATGAAACCAATATCACTCTGCCAAACTAAAAGGGTGCCCTAACAAATGTATTTGACCAAATTAGAAGCAATAGATGGCAACAGGCTAGAAATAATATGCAATATGCAATGAATAAAGGTGACTCATCGTAAGTTATTGATGCTGGATACAGAAGAGAGGTAGTTTCATGTAAGAACAAGGTTAACACATAGATGTAGTGTGTACCAAAAATAGGAAGGCATGTCATATTCACAGGTATAGTGTGTAAACTAAGCAGATGCAATTTACCCTAATTAGAAGCATTACAAGCTAGACACCGTATGCAACATGCAACCACATATCACACTGCGAAGTTAGAGCAAGCACCTGTGATGGTGGTGTAGGGGAAGTGCGGTCTTCAGGTACAGAGCTACGTTCAATATCTTCATTTAGGCTTGCTGTTTCTTGAGAATCATGTGGAGAGGATGAAATTGCATTCTTTATAAGAGTATTGCGTCTCATATTAACCCACGCGCGTGACTGACTCATCATAAGCGATAGACGCAGGATACACAAGAACAGTAGTTTGATGTAAGAACATGGTGTGATAGGAAGATGTAGTATGTAGCAAAAACAGGAAGGCGTGTCATATTCACATGTATAATGTGTAAGCTAAGGAGATGCAATTTAACAAATTAGGAGCATTGATGAGGGATACACAAGAAAAGTAGTTTGATGTAAGAACACGGTTAATAGAAAGACGTAGTATGTACCAAAAACAGGAAGGCGTGTCATATTCACAGGTATAATGTGTTAACTAAGCAGATGCAATTTACCCTAATTAGAAGCATTACAAGGTAGACACCATATGCAACATGCAACCGCATATCACACTGCCAAGTAAGAGCAAGCACCTGCGATGGTGGTGTGGGGGAATTGCGGTGATCAACTAGAGAGCTACGTTGACGATCTTCATTTAGCCTTGCTGTTTCTTGAGAATCATGTGGGGAGGATGACACTGCACTCTTTAAACGAGTAGGGCGTCTCACAGTAACCCACTCGGGTGACTGTCTCATCATAAGTGATTGACGAGGGATACAAAAGAGCATTAGTTTGATGTACGAACATGGTTAATAGACATATGTAGTATGTATCAAAAACAGGAAGGCATGTCGTCATCAAAGGTATAATGTGTAAAGTAAGCAGATGCAATTTAACCAAATTGGAAGCAATACAAGCTAGACACCATATGCAACATGCAACCACATTTGACATGGCGAAGTTAAAGCGAGCACCTGGGATGGTTGTGTGTGGCAATTGAGATCATCAACTACAGAGCTACGTTTACTGTCTCCAACTGCTGATACTGCACCCATTAGAGCGCTGAAACGCTTAGTGCTTATCTTCGAATTACACTTGAGCGACTTCTGTCTTTTCTTTTCTGCATTCATCAACACTGCGTCAGAGTCTAAAATACCCATGCATAAAAAAACAATAGTGTGAGTATGGGTGAAGTGTGTGCACAATTAGTATAGTGTAAAGGTAGCAGATAGCAGGTCGGTGAGAAATAAATGACGGGAGACATATAATAGCTCTACAACATGCGTGGCACACTAAATTACTACATGATTCTATGAAAATAACAGTCGACTGAAAGCAAATAGGTCAGTCCATTTTTTCTGCACCGTCCGATGTACAAAGAACGGGCAGATCGCCTTCATCTACCTCCAGCCAGTCAGTGTTGACGATCTTCCTCGACCCAGCGACCACCGGCCCAGTATTCCTCCCCTGCCTGCGCCCTCCCCTCGACCTCACTGCACCGCCGTGCTTGGCACCGCCCCCCGGCCATCCATTCAAGCCCCGCCGACCTCCAGATCGGGCGCAAGCAGCTCCTGCGCCCCACACCCCTATGATAGACACCGATGCGCCGCTTCCCCAGGGAACAGGCGGACTAGGTGCTCCGCGCGCCTAAGCGGGTGCTGCTTCTTTTAATTGCGGTTCGACTGACCCTGAATTGAAATCCAGGCGGGCTACTGACCTCTAGCATGGGTAGGCGCCCACGGCGTATGAATGCTTCTCGGAGGGGGTTGAGACTGGTGTCTTGGTGAAGTTACAAACCTACCCCAGTTTAGACCTTTGGACATCCGGCCGATAGGCTACATGGGCCAGAGTCAGGACAATAATTTCCTACCACCAAAACATTAGTCTCATGCGGTTTCGGGTGACCAGAGGCCTATTTGGCGCTTCGTTCAATATTTGGGAGCAGAAGCATTAACGTTTTCGGTTCTCTTGAATTGAACTTTCAGGATTTGTCAACTTCACAAATCTTTACTCTTGAAAATCCTAAAGCTACGATTATTTTGGAATGGAGGGGATACATTTGAATATACATTGTACACGAGTATATATTAAAAAATATGCAACTTACCTCAGTTCATGCATGGTTCCAGATATAATCTCCTTGGTTGGAAAAAAAGGTAGATATGCGTATGAATATATATAGCATGTTCAAACTCACAACAAAGATTGATGCCCCCTTTTACATCTGATTTACAAATGCCATTATCTCGGGTTCAAATAGATGAATGCACTTCCTATGAATTCGAATCTTCGAAACCCCCTTTATGTTGAATTCGACATGTATTCTATTTCGTAGCTAGCAATTTGGAATGTATCCATGCAAGTGACAAATGTATAAAGTGCTTCACACTAAGAACATGGAGTGCACTAATTAATGTTTATATATGAATTGCAAAAGCATCCATTGCCTGTATTTCAAACCGCTCTCACTCTATGGATCAATAATATGAAATAAACACATGCATATGCTAGAATTCAATAGAGTATGGGTGTCTGATAGACCGATTTTCGTCCATACGCAATTTGCAAAATTCATGATCTCATCCAAAAATAATAATGCCATTTATATTTTAATTTAATGCGTAGAACCGCCTTTTACACGTAGATGCACTACGCCTCGCCCCGTTCTCACAAACGCGTTATATATATCTCTATCTAACGCATAAGTGCACACACTTTATATGCATCGGCATTTCTCTTTCACACATGCTCACAATCTCTCTCTGGGTGTCATGGTGTCTCACGCACATGCTCTCTCTGTTTCTCTCTCTCTTTCTGACTACTATGTACCACTCTTTTCACTAATCTCAGTTGGAAAACACTATTTCTCTCACATGCATATACACACATGCACGGTCTCTACTAGCCCTCTATACGCACATATATGTGCCTACGTGTCTCCCGCACGCAGATTATCTTTAGGCCTCTCTCGCACACATTCCCCCCCCCGACACACCTCTCTCTTAGTAGTTGGCAGATATGATTTCATCATATCATTCGGTAGGATATCCCTGGCTGTTAGGCTGGATGGTAATACGAGGCAAAGTTTTACCCTAGTTCGGATCGGACCCTTGCAGTTGAAGAAAGAGCCTACTCCTGGTACTGTATATTAGTGATAGGGGTGTGTAAAAAGTACACGTGAATACCAGGCATTGTGCGTGTGTGTATACTATCGACGAACTAGCCCCCAAGCTTGTATAACATACTAAGGGCCTAGGGTTACAAATCATATATAGTCGGCTTATCACCAGTGGGGATAGAGTCCTCCGCGACTCTGGTAGCTTCGTGTTGTACGCCGAGTCCTCCACATGGGTCTTCATATAACACGTCTCGGTCCAACCTATATGTGGCACAGGATGGAACCGACCCATGAGTCTTCATGTTGACCCACCACAACAAGAAATGATGTGCCCACCACACCGCACACGCAATCGGCCACTAAGAAAATAAGCATATACAATAGTACAACGGTATCTAGCTCACGATACATCTCCATATTTTGTTGATGACACTGACGGACTTTGCATTTGATGCATGCTCCGTATTTTGTTGACGACACTTACGGTCATTGTATTTGAAGCGAAAGCACGATATGGTCACTGGACTTCAGAATAAGCTCATAACGGTCACCACATACATTTTGTCGTGCTAACCAACATGTGGTTGGATGGTTAGAGGACAGTGGTTTCTCGAGCCCACCAAGGTTAAAGTCCCGGTGCTCGCATTTATCTTGTGTTAATTTCAGTATTTTTCGGCGATGTACGTTCAGTGGGAGGAGACGTTCCACTCGACTACGAGGCACCTATGGTGACTTCGTAAAATATCAAGATCATATATGCTGGCCCACTCTCTCGAAGGTGCTCATAGGGGTAGGGTTCGCGTGTGTGCGCTTATAGCGGTGAGTGCTTGCGCGTATATATGAGCCCTTGCGTCTGTACTGTGTTAAACAAATACATATCATGATTATACGGTCACTGGCTCACCCGTACAACTCCGTATTTTGTTGATGACACAATCAATTGACCAGTCAAACTTTCCACGCGGCGCAACTAGTGTTGCACCATCGGGGCGCGTAACCATGGGGCCCACCTGTCAGCCCGTATATGGAAGAAAGAAATGGTAGTTTGAGTCTGTACTGTGTTAATAAAATAGGAGTACATTTTAGGGTGATCATACGGTCACTGGCTCACCATACAGCTCCGTAATTTGTTGATAACATGATCAATTGACCAGTCAAACGGTCCACATTCAGCAGCGCACATTACCATAGGGCCCACCCGTCAGCGCGTATATGAAGGACATAAATGGTAATAAATTAGTGGTCGGTGGGTATTCGAAGTCGTGAGACCTCTGGTTGGCAGTCATCGGCGGTTGGGGGGGCGTTCATTGGACGGTGGGGTGGGGATCCCTGGAGAAAAAGCTCGGCGGGGGGGGGGGGGGCTAGAGGGATGGCCGGTGCGGCGGCGGACCGGCGGTGGGGAGTGGTTTCGGGGAGGGCCGGCCGGCCGCGGGCGGCGGGGGCTGGCGGTTCGGCCGGTGGTGGCTGGCGGCTCAAGGGGGGGGTGGAGTTTGATGATAAACTGGAGGCCCTTGATTTCGTATCCAACGGCTGGAAAATCTAATGACCAGAGATGAAAATGTCAGTCGACTGACGTGTAGCCTCACCCCGCATGTACACATGCACGCACGCAAGACACGCACGCATGTAGGCGTGCAACACCGACACGTACACACGCACGCATGCTGGCGTGCAACACTGACATGTACACATGCACTCACGAACACACGCACGTACACACCCATGCATGCAACACTGAAACGTACCCTTGCACGCACGCAACACTCACACGCCTGCATGCACACAGCACACGACGCAAGACACACGCTCAACCTATACGTGCATGCACCCTTTGTTAAGGACATGGATTGTTACGGGTATTAATCAATCTTATTTGTGATAAGCAGAACATTGATGTTTGCAGCGGTCTTTATGAATCACAACGTATCGAACGGGCTATTAACATAGTAGGCTTATCTACATGAAAAAGATGACGTCACACTCAATGAACAATCATCGGTTTATGAAATGCCCGCTTCTGACCGCCCTGGCCCACCAAAGGTTCCTCTGCTGTGCGCTTCCTGCGTTGGGTCACTGATATGCAGGCCATGCACCCAAAGAGCCCACACGTCAGTGGAAGAACGGCGCAGTGTCCTAGGTCAGAGTCGAGGGCGCCACTCGCGGCACGCCCGGCTGAACACGCCTCCGTGCCGCATTCAAACGCCTCCATGAAACCCGCCCGTGTGGAAGCCGAGAAACCCACTCTGGACACACGTCCGTTCATGACCGGGCCGGCGTTAAACGCACCACCGGCCGAGCTCCTCCCGTCTGCCGTCTATTTAATCTCCTATTTAAACGAGGCCAAACGCCGGCCAAGAATCGCACACCTCCGCCGCTCCCCTATCTCCTCCACCATTTTGTCCACTCTTACAATGGCTTACGAAGAGTAGTTATTCCGCATCCAAGCCGGCTGGGTAGCCCGCCGGATACGAGCTATGCAGCTCGCTGATCCACCTCCCTCCCCTCGCCCGACGGAGCCAGTTGCCGCCCCAAGCCGGCGCGCGGTTCAGCAACTCGCCGCTCCAGGCCAGCTCGACGAGGAGCGGCGCACGGGCGTCGTTGCTGCCGTCCACGCTGCCGCCTCGTACCGCGTCTCCCGTTTCTGTGGCCGAGACTCCCATGCCGGCGGCCGCGCCATGCAAGCAACGACAGAAGCCAGGTGCGCAGAGAGCGATGAGTCGGTGGCCAGCGCCTCCGCGTCCGCCGCCATCATCGAGGAGAAGTAGAACACGGGAGGCCGCCGCCGCTTGGGTCCCATGAAGGCCACCGCGGAGGCGACGCCGGCGTACACAACAGGTGTCTTGCCGGATCCTTTTGTTGCGAGGACCTTCGTCGACCCTGCATGGGCTCCACGGAAGAGGGGAATGTTAGGATGAACTCGAGCCGGTGCCGGCCATGGCGAAGTAGTGGCCGGTGATGAACTCGAACCGGTGCCGGCCACCATCATCTTCAGCACCAGCCAATGATATCAGTTGGGCAGTGGGGAAGCGAGCCATCCTTTGCGCTGAAGCATATACCTCCGGGGCTCCCGGCAGTCCGGTGATCGTGCTGCCGGACATGAGGAACACAAATCGATCGGCGGGCGACCATTTAGGCCATGTATTATATACCTGTGCTGTCCAGAACTAGCACCGCGTAGTTCATTTGAATGTAATGAAATCCGTCATGTTTGTATGAAAATCCGGTATTTTATATGATTTCCGTCGTTGTTTATATGAAATATCAGTTTGTCTACGTGTTTGCGTGAATTTCGTCCGGTTGGTTGAGTTGCTGTCATAATGTGTGCGGCTACGGTTGGATGGCGTAATTTGCGGGTCGCCGGTCGGTCTGCGGGCGGCTCGGGCGGCGTTGTGGGACAAAAAACACAGCTCGTGCAAGCTCGTCTCCAACGTGCACGCTGGAGGATGCATGATAGCATGAGCACCCGAGCCATTCCTCGTTCATCGGTGGCAAAGGCACCGGTGGACAAAAGGGTCACCAATATTTTGGCTACCCCGGGCAAGATCCAAACAGCCCCTCCCAACAGATTCAAATCCCTCGCTCGCCATGGAATTTTTCCATGTGTTGTTTTCATGGACTAGCAAGATGCCCGTGCATTGCACGGAACATCAAGATGCATTTTTTTTACAAACTCCCGCATGCATGCAAGGGATAATTAATGTCCTCCTTTGCTAGTACCACGAGGCAAACACCATTAATATTGCATCGACTAGTGTTAGTGGCCTTGTATATCTGCAAATTGTAATTTTGATAGTGGCCCCTTGTATATAAAAATGGAGGGAGAAAGATGAGAGATAAGGTGAGGAGGAGTGGGGCGTGGTGGTGACTGGTGGTCGGACTGGGCGGAGGCATGGGGATGGACGGCGCATTATGTCTAGGTTTGTATCTCTCTGACACACACCCACGTAGGTGGGGGACTTGCACGAAGAGAAGAGGTGCACGCACGGCGCACGTACTCCCGTCTCTTTCCCAACCACACCCGCGCGGGTACACGGTGGAGCTCATTTCTGTACGAAAAAGGCAGCCCACGTGGTAATTTGGCACGTGTACTGGTTGTCCACTTGGTGGAGGGAGGATCGTCTACCACGGGTGAACAAACAAATTGTGACTTAACGCGTTATGTCAAATTAAAAAAAGAGGCAAACCATGTGGGGCCTACCTTAGAGGCAAGGCTCTATACACTGGAGTACTTTTGATGTGTCCCGTCAACTCGCAGAACGAGGAGAAGCTTGCTTAGTACGCCGTCTCCCCCGCCCACGGGCGCGGTTGCTCACAGGATGAGGTGAAGCTTGCTTACGAGTAGTAGTAGTAGTACTACTACTACTGTACGCCTTTACGCCCGCTCCCTCGCCCACGCGCGCGGTGGCTCGCAGCACGAGGAGAAAATTTTACTACTCCCTCTGTTTACTCCTCGTCCCTACTACGTACTTTGGTTAGTACTCCCTCCATTTACTTATACAAGGCCACTATAAAAAAATACATTTTGCATCTATACAAGGCCACAAATAGTAATCGAGACAAAAGTTACTACTCCCTCCTTTCCAGTTTATGGCTCAATTTCAAAATATCTCCAACCAAGGTAGACGGTGAGTGGTCAAATTAATTTCGTAGTTTGCACAAGTAATTAGTACGCTCGTTTTTCTAAAGAAGTTATGTTTACCGAGGCATTAATTAGAACGAATGCATGAATGACCACTAAATTTCCATGAACTTCTACATGCATTGGTTAGTTTCCTCTTGACACTGCTTGCGTCGGGTGATCTAACACACCTCGAAATCCAACATGTAATGGTACTACTACTAGTATAGTAGAATTGAGACTTATCAAACGGAAAAACGAATGTTTTAGCCCTATAAACCCTAGTGGGTACGTACTCCGTAAAAACATATTTTTCCAAAACTAAGTCGCTCCCTTTCATGAATTCTGTACTTCCTGTCGCCGAGATGTGGGACATATAGCAACCGGGTTGACGTGTCAAGCACCAAATAACAGTGCAGAATAGCAGGGGGGACGCACCCCACTCGTACCGGCCCAGTAGTAGTAATGAGCAATGAGACGTCAAATCACAATGCCGCACCTTCCCAGACGGACGAAGCAACCATTATTTCACACTTCGGTTCGCCATCATCTCAAACCACGTAGTATTGCTTCTGCCTCAAGAGGGACACGCGCATCGCCTTGGTACATCATGACACGTGGGACCACATGACAGGCCATGCTCCCCTGCCGATCGCTCAGTAAAATCACCTCATTTTCACTATGCTTCCTCCGTATCGGTTTACTACATGGCATGCACATCGTTCTAGGTTGAGAATTTAACTGGCTATATATGTGATGAACAGTACTCTAGCCTTTTAAAAAATGTATACTTTTGTACAGTAGTACTATCGATGGATTGCGCCATGGAGCAAAAATTGAAATTAGAAAAAGGTGGTACATATAGAGAGCGCTCGTCGCCAAATTATGCATATAGTACTATTAAAAAAGCTAGTGCGTGCTTAATTGGGGTGTTAAATTCTATTAAGAAATACTAGTAGTATGTACATACTGAAGAGTTAAAGTAATGAGAAGAAACATAACATAGTTCTGCTGGGGGCTCAGCACAACACACCCCTCAAATTAAACTAATCACACCTGAAATTAAACTATGCAACTAATCCGGTAGACACTGCATTAGAAGTTTAGAACCACCATGAGCAACGACACTGCCACCTTACTCGGAGTCCTCGTCCACGTCCTCGACTTCGTCCTTGTCCCTCTTCCTCTTGGCCGATACTTCTTTGCTTGAACCGCACACTTGGCTGTTGCTCTTCATCCAACCCTTGTAGATATTGAAACAAAGGTAGCCATCCATTGCAGCGTAGTGGATGTGGTCTATATCTAGTACATTCCGCTGCCATGCATGATGATGAAATGTGTAATGAGGTTTCTCCAGTTTACGGTACGAAGGATGAACCATGGCTCCTGCCATGGTCAGCATTGAAGGCCGACGAGAGGGCACCAGCCGATTCTTCTGGAGGTCGAAGGGGTTGCCTACAACGAGGCCTATCCGACCCAGGACTTCTTTGTCGTTTTTAAGTCTACATTAACGAATTTCACTGTTTTGTCCTTGAGGAAGTTATTAAAATCCTGGCACTCAACGTCGGCATGGCATATGTGGTAGACCAAGCAAACGTTATGTACGCAAACCTGGATCACGGCGGGCTTCTTCCTCTCTTCGTCCTTTAGATCCTTCTCTCGTCCCAGGACTGTGGTGTACTCAACATCTAGCCCAGCGACCCACTCATCATCTGAGTTTTCGAACATGCGTCTGAAGCGAGAAAGGCATCCTTTCACCGTCGCGGAAGAACGGGTGCAGATGACATCGAACTCATCGCCGGTGATGGTTCTAACCTTGTACTCACCACCGATCGTGGAGATTTGGGATGCCATGGATTTGGGAGGAGGGTTAGGATTAGTGGAACTGCCGTAATGTGAATGGACGGGACGACTAGGAGCGAACCGCCGTAGTATTGAAGGACGTGCGGGGACGAGTAGGAGCGAACTGTCAGCGTGCGAACGGCAGGGTAGTGGCTTTCCATTCTCCCATGATACGGGCTTCCGAGAGCCCTTGGATCTGAGATCGAACGGTTGCATGGCGTGATTCTAGACCTATGGGTGAATATCCTATCCTGGAGGGTTATTCTGCAAATTTTCAGCAACTTAGCATGCGACCGTTTGATCTCAGATCCAAGGGCTGCCAGCAGCCCGTATCATGGTCGCGCCTACCACGACCGTCGCGTCGCTCGCGCAGTCGCGCCCTTGGAGATTTAACACGGTGCGTTAGGCTATCTGATGTTGGCATGTCATACATAGTCATCACTTAGTCACTCATACTACAACAAGGTTGGCTATAAGGTTGGCTATAAGTGTATTTTTTTACTCCTCTCTATATCTTTCTTCGTACTCCCTCCGTCCCATAATATAAGAACGTTTTTGACACTAGTGTAGTGCCAAAAACGTTCTTATATTATGGGACACAGGGAGTACTAGTATTTATTGCATTTGCCAAGGAGTGACCTCTTCCAATGAAATGGTGTTGCTAAGTTTGCTTCATTTAATTAGCTATAGACTCAAAATTGTCTTTTCACCTAGGTACACGCGCTTAGCACCGTTTCTTCCTTGGGTCACCAAACTAGTCTCTCTCTTCTTGATTAACTTGCCACATCAGACTTTATGCCTATGTGGCAAGCTTAAGCACCTGTAGGAGCAAGTAAAAGTAAGTACAATAGTGCGCTTTACATGGTATTTTTGCATATGTGGAGGAAAGGGAGGTAAGGAAAAAGTGGAGAAGTGGGCTCTCATGCAAGAGCCAACCTCTACTACATGGTGGAGCATTGGGAGAGGCACCTGTATGGAGGTGGTCAGGAATCAGGAGACTCACGCCGGTTGTAGCGCTGCAGTTAAAATGATAATGGCAAGTCAAATCACGGGGCCCCACCTGTCCAGCAGTAACTCGGTGTCAAATCACACAGCCCTACGTTTGCAGCAGCCTACTCCCTTGTCTTCTCGCGTCTCCGTCGAACCGACTAGGCGGAATTGCCCCGCCTACCGCGCAGGAAAAGCCCCGCCCTCGACTTTTAAATACAACTACATCCGCTTAAGAATCCAATGATATACTTTTTGTGACATAGTAACTCATATTTAGTTAGTTAAATGGATGACCTAGAACTATGTGCAGGCCCTATAAACCGAGACGCCTAAAAATAAAAAAACCGAGACGGAGAGGGTAGTTCAGCACGTATCTTTTTAGATCAATATAGTCGGGATTCACCAAGGAGCAAAACCAAGTGGTAGGCTGCTCCTGTCGTGTTGGCGTAGCAACTCAAGCAGGGTCAGTCCGCACACGAAATGGCGACACACTTAACAGGACCCCTTTGGCCGACATGTGGTTCATCCACCGTCTTGTTCCACGTGCGATGCACCAAATTACAGTTCGGAGCAGCGGTTGGAATTGGAGGCACCCCGGTCGTAGCGCCGCAGTAGTAGAAAATGAGCGATGAGGGGTCAAATCACAAAGCCCCACCTTTCCCGCATTATGCTGGACGGACAAAGCAACCATCATTTCACTCTAGGGCGCAAGAGCATAAAGAAAAGAGAAAACAATGATGCGTGCGGCAGCTACCTAGGGCACCCTAGGGTAGGGGTCTCCACTACAGATCCTTTTTTTTGAAAGCGCCTCCACTACAAATCGGCTTCTCCCTCGTCCTCTTGAAGAAAACCGATGATGAGTGCGGCGGTAGGGTTTGTAGGACTACTACGGCGTGCGAGGCCACGTCGTAGTAAACGGGTTCGAGTCGACGCCTTAAATATGTGTGGGCCGCTTGGTTTTACGGGAACGAGGCAGCATTTTGGGTTCGGGGACCAGTGGGGATATAGTACGTACAAAAAACTGTGGACGTAGGTTCGACCGAAAGGCAATGATGCATGGGCCCTGCATTTTGATATACCCGGGGCCGCGTGAAAT
This sequence comes from Triticum aestivum, assembly GCF_018294505.1. Lineage (NCBI taxonomy): Eukaryota > Viridiplantae > Streptophyta > Magnoliopsida > Poales > Poaceae > Triticum > Triticum aestivum. Next base: position 219,744,324 of record NC_057796.1, on the reverse strand, counting down.
TTGCTACTCTACTCAAAACTAGTAAGGTACACATGTATTGAACGCATGAGATTTCGAAACCAAATTATGAATAAATACACACTATAGCATGTAAAGCTTTGAGTCATATATGCATGATGTAGATGTTCGTTTAGTTCTTATAGTTCATCTCTTTCAAAATCAATTAGTTTTATAAAAATGTTAAGATTCATGGGGTTGTGCATTGTAAATCATGAAGTAAAAAACAAATAATGGCAATTCATTTAGAAAAAAATAATCAATTATGATACAGAAGATTCTAGAACAAAGGAGAAGTGCTTGTGTTTTGAGGTTTGTGCATTATGCTTAAGTTCAACCATGGAGTCTTCTAAATTGTACATGTGGCAGATCTGGTGGAATGTTGATGATATCCAATGGCCAGTAATGCTCGGATTTGCCTATCTCTGCACTGTCGGGTTAGCTTCATCCAGCGACCATCTTTCAAAGTTATTGGCACACTATATAGTTCTTGTGCCATAGTTGCATGTTTTGGAAAAAAAACTACTAGTGGGTTGTACTATCTATTTAGGAATAGAAAATGTATACATGGAAGTTGTAGGGAAAGAGATGACATGGAGCATCTCAATTCCTATGAGTAGGGATTGGAAAAAAGATGTCATTTGGTTCACATCATAGGAACTTTTCTATTGAATCTAGAGATGACATGTATCTCAATTCCTATGAGGAGGGATTAGAAAAGAGATGTAATTTGGTTCATATCATAGGAACTTTTCTATTGAACATACGCTAATGTTTATTTTCCTTCGAAATTAAGGGAGTATAGGAATCCATTCATATGAACCAAGTGGCTCTAAAGCCATAGAAATGATATCATGTCTATTCCTACGAACCAATTGGCTCTAAAGGAAAAAATCCTGTAAAAATCATATCATATAGAGTTCCTATGATATTCCTCGACACTAAAGGATGCTTGAAATTGCTGTGGGTGATACGATGGTATTTCTTTGTAGACTCCTCACCCATCTTTATAGTTACCTCTCGAAGATGAATGAAATGATATATACATGGTATTCTACATGTGCAATTTGGTACACGAAAACTCGGTAAAAGTTTGCGAGGTTCGAATTTTCAATAAAGCTATATGCACTGCATTTCGGAACGGAGGGAGCATACGGCACTTGCTAACGCTCACGTGGAAGATTTGTGTGTAGGAGGAGTGGCTGTTCTGTTAAATGACATGGCAAAACTGACACTGTCGGATGCCGATCTAACGGTTCTTACGGCGTTCGTCAGGAAAAGGCTTGTGGCGAACGTTTGTCGGATAATGATTTACGGACACATTCATTGCATTGATATGTGCCCCCTCTCTCTCACGCACACGCACCCTCACGAGTCACGACTCTCCCGAGTCTTCTCGCAGACTCGCACATCGCACCCACCGTCTATCTGCAGGTAGACGTCACACACATATGTGCTCTTCACACCCTACCCTCAGAACTTCTAAAAAACAAAAGACGGCGCGCACATTTTATTTTAGCTCACACGTCACACACTTATACTATTACTCTTGCGGCGAACGTTCCTTGGGCATAGTATATTGTACTCTCACGAAGAGAAGCGGTGCACGCACGCACTAGTTCTCTCACACCCACTCGCAGGCACACGTAGGAGCGCATTTTTTTAAGCTGGTACAACAAAATCACTCCACTATATGTAAAAGCAGGAGCCTTAGCGCTTGCTTTACTAGGGTTCCTCTCGTTCACTCTCTCATGCTCTCTAGATCTAAGCAACACATAGGTGGCCGGACTCTCTCTCAGCTCACGGCTGGTCACAAATCCGGCCGGACAACCTCGACCGGGGCAGGGGTGTAGGTGCATTGTTCACGCTGTCGTCGGCGGCGAGGGAGGAGACCAACAGCTGCCCACGCGTCCCGATCGGCGGCTGTGCCGTTCTCTCCGAGAGAGCGCCGGCTCGGGAGGGCCTCCGACCCCTTCTTCCTCCCTGCGGTATTGTGGCCAAGATGCGGCCTCCCGACGCCGTCTTTGCCACATGCCGACGACCCTCAGGTATATATTCCTTTGAAACCTGCCTTGCTCTACTTCCCAGCTCCCTTCGTGTGGATCCTTTTCTACTTCCGTCCGCTGTTCCAAAGCCACCTAGACTTCTACTATTATTAGAAGTAAAGCTAGTTCATACAGTCGACTCAAAGCGTTGGTTCAAACAGGGAAAAAAGTGGGAAAGCTGTAGCATGAATCTAGGACTTGGTTCTAAGAGGAAACGGGGGAAAGTAGTAATATCTGTCACTGTTTAAATAACTGTATTTCGTATTTGCGCAAACAGGGATGTTTGTCTCCATATCGTTTCGGGATGTCTGTCTCCGTGTCGTTTCTATCTGTAACGCCCGGATAATCAAGCTACAATAATCCCACGCTAATGGTGCCACGTCACCACAGTTACTGTTGCTAATCTGCCGTTAGGTCAAACCGTTTCAAAATTCAAATTCAAATTAATGTCAACAATAAAAGTTTTTCAAAATTGAAACAAAAATGTTCGGTGGGTGCCGAATATTACAAGGGTAATTATAGTAAAGAAAACATATTTTTATAAAAGGCCTAAATAATATAAAATGATTTAAAACAGAAAAGTAAAGAAGTAAAAGAAAAAGAAATTACAAAACAGAAAACAAAAAAAAGGAGAAAACCCCCTGGGCCGTGGCCCAACTGGGCCAACCCATCAGGCCCAGCCGGCCACCCACTTCCCCCCTTATCCACTCACCACCCCCACCCACTCCACCGACACCCCCACTTCCCCCCACGAAAATATCTCCTTCCCCCCTCTCCCCCGATTGGATCGGGATCGAGAGGAGGAGACCACCGCGCCTCGCGACCACCGCCGACGCCTCGTCCTCGTCCGCCGCCCGGAGTCGCCTGGACCTCGCCGGACCCCCCTCGCCGGCCTGCTTCCCTCTACGCGCGACGTCCCCGACCTCCACCTCGCGCCCCGCTGCCACTCCCCTACCGGAAATGTTAGCCCCGCCACCGCGCTCGTCTTTGCGCGAGCCCTTCCCCCTCTCCTACCCTCTCCCTCGCCCCCGCGCTCACCGTGGTCCTCGCGCCCGTTGGCCGCGCCTGGGCTCGCCCCTGGTCGCGCCCGCGACCGCGCTCACCGCGCCCCGCGACCACCGCCCCGCCCTCCGGCTCCCGACGTTTCCCCTGCTTCGGCCACCTCGGCCATGGCCTCGCCCTCCCCCGTCTCTCCCTCTGTCCCGTGGCCGCGCCATCGCGCCCACCCCACCGCGCCACTCTGACCACACCGGCGCCACCCCGCGTCTCGCTCCGGCCGGTGCCCCATGGCCCCGTGCCTCGGCGCGCCTCGTCCCCGCCATCTCCTCCTCCCGTGGCCGCGCCACCGCGCCCACCCGCGCGCCAATGGCCGCACCGGCGCCACCCCTCGCCTCCGCCCGCCGTGGCCCCTGGCCGCGCCGGCGAGCCCCGCCATCGGTGCCCTGGCGCCCTCGTCCCGCCCTGCGGGCGAGCGCTCGCTCGGGTGCGCCCGCACCCGCTGGACCAAACCCGCTGTGGCCAGGGCCACTAACCACTGGGCTAGTGGCCCCTGGCCCTATGACATGTGGGGCCCCACCCCCCAGAACGTTTGTTAAAAAATGATTTAAAAAATTTAAATTAATATAAATAAATAAATAAATAATAAAGATAATTAATTAACTTAATTAATCCTGTTAATATTAACTAATTAAGATAAATTAACTTAATAACTAATTAACCTAATTAACTACTGTTAATTAGCTAACAGCCCCTGATAGGTGGGACCCACCTGTCAGGTTGACCAGGTCAACGGTCAACGTTGACTGCTGACGTCATGCTGATGCATTAATTAAATTTCGAATTAAATTAATTTATTAAATTCTAAAAAGATTTAAATCTTTAAAATTTAATATAAAATAAATCGTAGCTCGGATGGAAAAACTTTGTACATGAAAGTTGCTCAGAACGACGAGACGAATCCGAATACGTAGTCCGTTTGTCAGCCACACGTTCCTAGCATAGCGAACATGGAACTTTCCCCCTCCGGTCCGTCTGTCCAAAAACGCGAAACATCGGGAATACTTTCCCGGATGTTCCCCCCCTTCGCCGGTACCACCTACTGCCGCGTTAGGGCACACCTAGCACCGCTCATTGTCATGTCATGCATCGTCATGCTTATGTTTGCATTGTATTTACTGTTTCTTCCCCCTCTTCTGTCCGGTAGACTACGAGACTGACGCTACTGCTGCCCAGTTCGACAACGGAGTTGACGACCCCTCCTACTTGCCAAGGTAACCAGGCAAGCCCCCCACCCTTGATCACCAGATATCGCCTATTCTTCTCTATACTGCTTGCATTAGAGTAGTGTAGCATGTTACTGCTTTCCGTTAATCCTACCCTGATGCATAGCCTGTCCTTGCTTCTACTGTTGTTACTTTTACCTGCTATCCTACATGCTTAGTATAGGATGCTTGTTTTCCATCAGTGGCCCTACATTCTTGTCCGTCTGCTGTGCTATACTATCGGGTCGTGATCACTTGGGCGGTGATCACGGGTATATACTTATATACTATATACATGACACCTGTGGTGACTAAAGTCGGGTCGGCTCGTAGGAGTACCCGCAAGTGGATCTTTGTGGTGGAGCGACAGGGCAGGTTGAGACCACCTAGGCGAGAGGTGGGCCTGGCCCTGGACGGCGTTCGCGGTTACTTCCACATAACACGCTTAACGAGTTCTTGGTATTTGATCTGAGTCTGGCCATTTGGTCTATACGCACTAACCAGCTACGCGGGAACAGTTATGGGCACTCGACGTCGTGGTATCAGCCGAAGCCTTCGTGACGTCAGCGACCGCGCGGCGCGCGCCGGATTGGACTGGAACGCCACTAGGCTAGGTTTGCTTCCGGCCGCGTACGCAACGTGCAGGTGTGCAATGGGCGATGGGCCCAGACCCCTGCGCGCATAGGATTTAGACCGGCGTGCTGACCTCTCTGTTGTGCCTAGGTGGGGCTGCGACGTGTTGACCTTACGAGGCCGGGCATGACCCAGAAAAGTGAGTCCGGCCAAATGGGATCGAGCGTGTTGGGTTATGTGGTGCACCCCTGCAGGGAAGTTTATCTATACGAATAGCCGTGTCCCTCGGTAAAAGGACGACCTGGAGTTGTACCTTGACCTTATGACAACTAGAACCGGATACTTAATAAAATACACCCTTCCAAGTGCCAGATACAACCCGGTGATCGCTCTCTAACAGGGTGACGAGGAGGGGATCGCCGGGTAGGTTTATGCTATGCGATGCTACTTGGAGGACTTCAATCTACTCTCTTCTACATGCTGCAAGATGGAGATGGCCAGAAGCGTAGTCTTCGACAGGACTAGCTATCCCCCTCTTATTCTGGCATTTTGCAGTTCAGCCCACTGATATGCCCCTTTACACATATACCCATGCATATGTAGTGTAGCTCCTTGCTTGCGAGTACTTTGGATGAGTACTCACGGTTGCTTCCCTCCCTCTTTTCCCCCTTTTCTTTCTACCTGGTTGTCGCAACCAGATGCTGGAGCCCAGGAGCCAGACGCCACCGTCGACGACGACTCCTACGACACTGGAGGTGCCTACTACTACGTGCAGGCCGCTGACGACGACCAGGAGTAGTTAGGAGGATCCCAGGCAGGAGGCCTGCGCCTCGTTCGATCTGTATCCCAGTTTGTGCTAGCCTTCTTAAGGCAAACTTGTTTAACTTATGTCTGTACTCAGATATTGTTGCTTCCGCTGACTCGTCTATGATCGAGCACTTGTATTCGAGCCCTCGAGGCCCCTGGCTTGTATTATGATGCTTGTATGACTTATTTATGTTGTAGAGTTGTGCTGTGATATCTTCCCGTGAGTCCCTGATCTTGATCGTACACATTTGCGTGCATGATTAGTGCACGGTCAAATCGGGGGCGTCACTATCCGCGCAATCAAAAGCGCACACCTCAGTTTTAGTACAACTGCGCAAAATGAGATGGCTATCCCTCGTTGCCGTCGTCTAACCTCCCGTCTTCAAGGTATCCCTACATTAGTAGTAACTAAGGTAGAATGACCAACACAATCTAAAAGAAGCTGATTCGTACGTTTTACTTCCTGATTGCAGTGCAGGGACGAGCGAAAACAACTGCATCCTAGTACGGAATGCACTTTCTACCAGTTCATCCATGGACCGAGGACTAGCTGGCACGGCTGCATGGCGGTTTTTCGGACAGGTGCGCGGACAAGAGGCATTGTGGTCTGCTTATTTCTGCAAATAGCGGTGCTTAAATTTAGTGGAATGCACAAGCATTTCAGCTGGTCAGTACACTGCATGGTTCAGTTCAGCATTCGAGCTGAGACCACAATTATAATTGGTTATTCTGGAATGAGAGAACCTAACCCTGGATGGTGGCAACAAGAAAAAGCCAGAGTGAACTCCAGAAATTTAAGCCTGCCGGGAGGCCCTTTGCTCATAGAAGCCTTGCTTATTTTTTCCTGATTTGTAAACCTTCTCACAACTTTGTCTTTTGCTGTGAACTAGTATATGTTTGTTATGTTCTATGAATCATTGAGATGTATAAAATTGCTTAACTTATGCATTTCAAGTTTTTTATGAAGACCAGTTTAATGTGAGTGTTCCACATGAGCGCTGGACTAGCGTGTGAACGTTTGGAATTTATTACATTGTGGCCTCAATTAACTGCATGAACCACTGCAACAAGATACATAGTTGCTTATATGTCAGACAGCAGATTGTTGATTGTTAGCTGGTCGATAGCCTAGTGTTGAAGCGAGCTGAGCCAATGTGCCGTGTTTTGCACAACTGCTTACAAGTGGGGTAGCACCAACAGTGTTTACAAGTACTTATGTATACGTCGGCGCACGGTTCTCGAATGAGTGCTCTATTTCATCAAAACACACACTGTGATAAACTGTGACAACTTATGCCTTACCATGCCATATTCATGAAAAAACTAGTGAGGACGCATCTGTTTCGGCAACAATTACGATGGTTCTCACATGATTCATGGGCACACAAAAGTAGCAGTAGTTCCCATAGACGGATTCAAATAGAGTACTAGCCCCAGAGGGGTCGATAACAGGCAAGGTTCGGATAATTAGACACAATCCAAACTACTATTAAACACTAGCTGGGGCAACTATTTCATGCCTCGATCTAATTTGGGCTGGACACAAGACAGACCTTGCCATGAACATCATCGAGGATGTCCCGCAGCAGCTCAATCCTGTGAACCTTCATGAAGACAACCTTGTGGCCTTGCCACTGATAAACTTGTTTGTGGAGGCATGCCACGTCATCTTCCTGCGTAAGCTTGACAAGAACAGTATGCCTCACAAACGAAGGAGTAGCTTTGAACTTCTTGTGCTTCAGTACACCCTGGACAACACGCCTGACAACAGTGAGGCTGGAATGCAACTCTTCATTGGTATAACCGCAAATGGCTTCCAGGATCCAACAGCCTAAGAACTCTGTTTTCCTAGTGCGTATATTCAGGTCGTCCGCCTCATAGCGAGTGACCTGTACAACCACACAATCCTTGTCTGCATCAGGGCTCTAATTGAAACAGAAACAAATTCTGAATTACTTTTCAGTATAAGAAACACAAGTTATTTAAACCACTATGTATAGCATGGCATCGAAGCTAATAAAATTTTGCATTATTAATCACCACATACTTCCTTTTCTATAAAAAAAATCACCACATACTTAGATGAATAACCACAATCGAGATCGTCAAAGAAGGAAATCACCTTGGGCAGCTCAGCGGGGGGGGGGGGACACATCCTCGAAGGGGGCAAACTGCTCCTGCAGTGCAACGGGGGCTGTAACCTCAAACGGGGCGTTGACCATCTCAGTAGTGGCCATGAGCGTATCTGGGGTCCTCTCGGTGGTTGCCTCCATCTTCTTGGAGCTCTCTGTCTCGTGGGGATCGGCCTCCCGCGTCTGCTCCAATATCGGCAGATCTTTGCCTGGTTCTCCTTGGTCCATCATGAAACTGATGAATACTAGGAGACCACTGAAAGGAAAACACAATCGCAATGACAATGAAACAAAAAAGAGAGTGAGGATCGGTTACTGCTTTGCAAATGTTCTTTTTTTTCTCTGAATGAAAATATACCAACATCACGGATCCTCTTACCTTCCCTTCGTTCGGAGAGAAGAACAGTGGCAGATGTGAGTGTTGCCTTTCTTGAAGACGGTGAGGGAGAAGGGGATTCAGCGAAGAGTGAAATGATGGTTGCTTCGTCCGTCAAACTTAGACTGCGGGGAGGTGGGGTTTTGTGATACGACGGCTCGTTACTGCCGCGCTATGACCGGGGTGACTCTCCGCCTGCATACTGCCTTCTAATTTGGTGGATGGCATTTGGGCCCGTGCGCTGCATGGCCAGCATGTCGGTGAACAAAAGTATAACGGCATTCAGTAGAGGGAGACATTTCAATGACCTAGGAGGAGCCAGAAGCGGTAGAGTGTCTCCACTGTACTAGTAGTAATTGTTTTTCTGGGTAGCTGTAGAGTGTCTACACTGTACTAGTAGTAATTGTTTCTCTGGGCCCAAGACAAAACAGCCCATCCACACTAGTAAATAGTAAAATCAATTCAAAAGCCCATATATTTACTGAATGAGAGGCGCTACCCACACCCAGCACACCCCCCCCCCAAACCTGGGTGCTCTTCTTCCTCCTCGCTCCCACCCACCTCACGTCAGCTCGCTCCACTCGTACCCCCAAATTCCTCACCTCACTCCTACAGAAAACCCCAGCTCCCCTTCTTCCTCACTCCTACAGAAAACCCCCAGCTCCCCTTCTTCTTCGCTCGCACTACAACTAGGCTCGTCATTCGTTACTCTGCTCAAATCCGTGAGCGCAACGCCCTCGAGGAAAATGGAGTCGGCTGACCCCAGCGCCAAGAAGATGAGGCTCCCGCTAGCGGCGACGCCTGTTGTAGATCCCGCACCCGGCAACGCGGGGAGAAGCGGCGACCCCGCCCCCACCGGATCCCAGGAACCCGTAGAATCTCGGGTGGACCGCATCAGCGATCTCCCGGACGCCGTCCTTGGGGAGATCATCTTGCTTCTCCCCACCAAGGATTGCTGCCGCACCCAAGTCCTCTCAATTCGGTGGCGCCCTCTATGGCGCGCCGTGCCCCTTAATCTCGACTGTCGTCAGCTATCTCTCTTCAATGATTTTGAAATCCCCAGAGCCATCGTCTCCTCCCACCAGGGCTCTGTTCAAAGCCTCTACATCCCGTCATGCTACCTGAGCAAGCATACCATGCCCTGCACGGTGGACGCCTGGCTAAAATCCCCTGAATTCACAGAACTACAGCTGCTTGAGTTCTACTATTCCCCTGGAAATCACATACCACATACCGAACGCCATGAACTTGTGCCCTCGGCACCGATGTCCATCTCGCGGTTTTCGTCCTCTCTCCACACCGCCACCTTTGCGCTGTGCTACCTACCAGACAATCTGGTACTAAACCTTCGACTCCCATTTCTCAAGAAACTTTCACTTGTGCAGGTTTGTATATCGGAGGCCTCATTGCACAGCACCATCCACTCCATTTTCCCTGCGCTGGAGTGCTTGGTGCTTGTTTTCACAGTTAGAATCGGTTGCCTCGAAATAAAGTCGCCTAACCTTGTAAGAATTGGAATTTCTTTTGACGGAAGGCAGCTCATCATCCAAGATGCCCCTTCACTTCAAAGGTTGATCCTTGATTCTAGTTATTCATCGTTGCAAATAACCGTCCTCTCTGCGCCTAAACTGGAGACCTTGGGTGTAATACATGATCTCTGTGCTCATTTCAATATGGTGTTTGGCTCCACAGTTCTTCAGGTACTTTATATTATCATCTACACTTGTAACCATAAGCTGCATTTTAAATTTCTGCGCATAATTTATATATCATCTTGGAGTACACATTTTGTACTAATATTATGTTCTATGCTCAATGACGAGTTTCTCCATGGATGGCCTATCAATGGTGCTGGATTCTGTCAAGATCTTATATATCCAAATGAATAGTTTTGATCTGAACAAGATTATTGGCTTGCTGCAATGCTTTCCATGTCTGGAGAAGTTGTATATAAAGGTGATAATTTCACGCACATTGGAAGCCCGCATATAGTGTACTAGAATTAACCGTTCAGCTGTTGCTCTTTCGATACTCTTCTTTTAGACCTTAACTGTTTTCAATCTTCATGTCTATTTAGGCAACAGGACGGGGTAAGAAAGTTATAACCAATTGTTGGATCCGTAAGCATCGGGATTTTCTCACTTCTCATGAGATTCGATTGAAGACAATAACGCTAGAACGATATGTAGCCAACCGTGCAAACACAAGATTTGTCACATTCTTCCTGCTGAATGCGAGGTTACTATTGTCCATCAGGCTTAAGTTTATCAGCAGCATGGTTTTGACGGATGGGTATGTCGAAGAGCAAAAAAAGGAGTTTCAGGTGGGCAAAAGAGCTTCTGAACGTGTCGGGCTTCTATTTACAACATATTGTGGTCATAATCCAGTAAATTTTACGACCCAGGATGTTCATTCTATGGACCTGACCGATCCATTTGACTGTGACTGCCAAAAACAGTGCTGGAGTTAGATGTTGTTGCCCTTTTCAATCTGGTTTTTTTGTAAACCTGATGAACAATTAACCCTCGTGCTTTTGTACAGTTTGTAAGCTGGAGTTAGATGTTCCTGCCCTTTTCAACTCGGCTGTGACTGTCATATTTTCTTTGAAACAAGGCAAATGGCTTGCCATTCGTTTAATTTAGAGTGAAATATTGTAACAAATCCCAACCAAGGGAAATAACATCACTCTCGCCGGCTGCTTGAGCTCACTGTGCATTACAGAAGCCAAGTGATTAGCCCCCACCAGCACCCACAAACTTATTTCGAACTAGCACATCGAATGGGCTGTAAATTTTCATAGGAAAGGCTGCATGACCGTGACAGATTTGGATTCTGACATTTGGGACCCGCGAGGAAATAGCCTATCCAAGGTGGTGTCGACTTACTAGCCAGTCAACAAACGATTCTGCCTACCAGCCGTTGGATTGACATCCAACATCTGTCGTGTATCTTCAATCTCTTGTCTTCTTCTTCCTCTAGCCGCCCAAACCAAACCACCCCGTCGGCTCGGCCTGCTCCCGCCTCCCATGGCTGGCTGCGCCTCCGCCGCCCTACCGTACGTACCCTCCAACGTTGGCAAGTCCCCCCCTCTATTCCCCCACACGTCCTGTTATTCTCCAGCGACGTCAACACGCACTCGCGCCCGAACCAGTCAACCCTCGTACTCCCCTCCGCCTGCGACTGGACTAGCGCATCTTCAACGGCTCCTGTTCGTTCCGTCCGAGGCCTCGCCGTCGTCCTCCGCCTTGCGGCCTTGGTTCGCTCGCCGTGCGCGGTGCACCGCCCTCTTGCGTTGTCAACGTCGTCAACAACCGAGAGGAACAAGGAGATGATTGTACGTGGAGAGGATGACAGTAGGGACCCACCGGCGTCATGGCAGTCCGCAAGCAAGTGCCTCTATTGTACAAGCCCAAAAATATGGTTCCTCCTAATGGTTGGACATCTGGGGCTCACGCCATTGTCAACGTAGTCAATAAACGAGAGAATTACACTATGAGCGGCTGACACCAGGGACCCAGCAAGTCGCGCAGTTTTTTTTGAGGAACAAGCAGTTGTTATTTATACTAGTTTTAGCGATGGGTCAGGGTAACAACGGGGCTGTGCGGGGGCCGTGGCCCGTCTAGCCAGGGTTTTGTTTATGTTTACCACATCATGAGCCCAGTTGTGTTTTTTTCTTGCTGAAAATGGCTAGCCCAGTTCTATTTTTTTTAAAGAAATACCCAAACAAGGCCTACTTGCTTTATCGGCCCTGCTGGGTTGCAAATCTTTCAAGACGAGGAGAGTTTCATTCGGTTTGCCCAGAAATGGGCTGTACATTTTTAAAACACATCAAACCGGGAATTAGTTTCAAGTTTTTTTCATTACAAGATCTTAAATTCCATTGATTTTTATGCGTGGACAATTATTTGGATTTTATATTTATATAAATTATTTTTCAAAATAGTTTGAATGTGAATCGATATTTCAGGATTAAAAACAGTTAACCGCACCGAAATATGCAAAATTTCGTATACTTTTTAACCGTGGCCACAATATGGGGTGTAATGCTAACAAAAAGAAGATGGGCTCCAAAAAAAATTCTTAAGAATTAGCAAATGGGCTGTACATTATTAGAAATAATGGCAGATGGGTTGTATGCTGTTTTCCACAGATTTGAGGCTGACTTGTGCGCCTACTACAGGTTGACGCGTATGCTTTCATAAAAAAAAGGTTGACGCACACGCAACGCCCTGTCAACTTAGTAAACACACGAGAGCAGTGATTGTTGGATGTCCATCCAACGGCTGTCGTGCTTCTTCAATCTCTGCTCTTCATGCTCCAGCCGCTCAAACAAGTGCCGGCGGGACTACCTGTTCCCTCCTCCCGCGGCCGGCTATGCTGCCGCGCAGGCCTCACGGCCCCACCGTACTCCCATCGCTGGCCTAGCCATCCCTCTACTCACCCACACATGCTGTTATTCTCCGGCGACGGCAGACGAACCAGTAAACCCTCGTACTCCTCCGCGTGGGAAACAACTGACGAGTATTCCCTGACTCCGTGTCGTTCCCTTCCTAGGCCTCGTCGTCGTCCACCATCCTGGTGCTCTCGGCGCGGCCTGGTCAACGTGGTCAATGAACGACATCCATCGGAAGTGGACTGTACGTGGAGAGGCTGACAGCTGGGTCCACGGTCGTGTTGGGGATCGTTGCAGAAATTAAAATTTTCTACGCATCACCAAGAACAATCTATGGAGTCTTCTAGCAACGAGAGGGAAAAGAGTGCATCTACATACCCTTGTAGATCGCGAGCGGAAGCGTTCAAGTGAACGGGGTTGATGGAGTCGTACTCGTCGTGATCCAAATCACCGATGACCGAGCGCCGAACGGACGGCACCTCCGCGTTCAACACACGTACGGTTGGGGAAGATGTCTCCTCCTTCTTGATCCAGCAAGGGGGAGGGAGAGGTTGATAGAGATCCAGCAGCACGATGGCGTGGTGGTGGAAGCAGCGGGGATCTCGGCAGGGCTTCGCCAAGCTCAGCGAGAGGGAGAAGTGTCACGGGAGGGAGAGGGAGGCGCCAGAGGCTTGGGTGCGGCTGCCCTCCCTCCCCCTCTTTATATAGGGGTCCAGGGGGGCGCCGGCCCCCAGAGATCCCATCTCAAGGGGGGCGGCGGCCAAGGGGGGGACTTGCCCCCCAAGTCAAGTGGGGCGCCCCCCCCCCCACCCTAGGGTTTCCAACCCTAGGCGCAGGGGAGGCCCAAGGGGGGCGCACCAGCCCACCAGGGGCTGGTTCCCTTCCCCACTTCAGCCCATGGGGCCCTCTGGCATAGGTGGCCCCACCCGGTGGACCCCCGGGACCCTTCCGGTGGTCCCGGTACAATACCGGTGACCCCCGAAACTTTCCCGGTGGCCGAAACTGGACTTCCTATATACAATTCTTCACCTCCGGACCATTCCGGAACTCCTCGTGACGTCCGGGATCTCATCCGGGACTCCGAACAACTTTCGGGTTACCGCATACTAGTATCTCTACAACCCTAGCGTCACCTAACCTTAAGTGTGTAGACCCTACGAGTTCGGGAGACATGCAGACATGACCAAGACGACTCTCCGGTCAATAACCAACAGCGGGATCTGGATACCCATGTTGGCTCCCACATGTCCACGATGATCTCATCGGATGAACCACGATGTCGAGGATTCAATCAATCCCGTATACAATTCCCTTTGTCAATCGGTACGTTACTTGCCCGAGATTCGATCGTCGGTATCCCAATACCTTGTTCAATCTCGTTACCGGCAAGTCACTTTACTCGTACCGTAATGCATGATCCCGTGACCAAACACTTGGTCACATTGAGCTCATTATGATGATGCATTACCGAGTGGGCCCAGAGATACCTCTCCGTCATACGGAGTGACAAATCCCAGTCTCGATTCGTGCCAACCCAACAGACACTTTCGGAGATACCCGTAGTGCACCTTTATAGCCACCCAGTTACGTTGTGACGTTTGGCACACCCAAAGCACTCCTATGGTATCCGGGAGTTGCACAATCTCATGGTCTAAGGAAATGATACTTGACATTTGGAAAAGCTCTAGCAAACGAACTACACGATCTTGTGCTATGCTTAGGATTGGGTCTTGTCCATCACATCATTCTCCTAATGATGTGATCCCGTTATCAATGACATCCAATGTCCATAGTCAGGAAACCATGACTATCTGTTGATCAACGAGCTAGTCAACTAGAGGCTCACTAGGGACATGTTGAGGTCTATGTATTCACACATGTATTACGATTTCCGGATAACACAATTATAGCATGAACAATAGAGAATTATCATGAACAAGGAAATATAATAATAACCATTTTATTATTGCCTCTAGGGCATATTTCCAACAGTTTCCCACTTGCACTAGAGTCAATAATCTAGTTACATTGTGATGAATCGAACACCCATAGAGTTCTGGTGTTGATCATGTTTTGCTCTAGGGAGAGGTTTAGTCAACGGATCTGCTACATTCAGGTCCGTATGTACTTTACAAATATCTATGTCTCCATTTTGAACATTTTCACGAATGGAGTTGAAGCGACGCTTGATATGCCTGGTCTTCCTGTGAAACCTAGGCTCCTTGGCAAGGGCAATAGCTCCAGTATTGTCACAGAAGAGAGTCATCGGGCCCGACGCATTGGGAATCACTCCTAGGTCGGTAATGAACTCCTTCACCCAGATTGCTTCTTGTGCTGCCTCTGAAGCGGCCATGTATTCCGCTTCACATGTAGATCCCGCCACAACGCTTTGCTTGCAACTGCACCAGCTTACTGCCCCACCATTCAAAACATACACGTATCCGGTTTGTGACTTAGAGTCATCCAGATCTGTGTCGAAGCTAGCATCGATGTAACCCTTTACGACGAGCTCTTCGTCACCTCCATAAACGAGAAACATATCCTTAGTCCTCTTCAGGTAATTCAGGATATTCTTGACCGCTGTCCAGTGTTCCATGCCGGGATTACTTTGGTACCTTCCTACCAAACTTACGGCAAAGTTTACATCAGGTCTGGTACACAGCATGGCATACATAATAGACCCTATGGCCGAGGCATAGGGGACGACACTCATCTTTTCTCTATCTTCTGCCGTGGTCGGGCATTGAGCCGTGCTCAATTGCACACCTTGCAATACAGGCAAGAACCCCTTCTTGGACTGATCCATATTGAACTTCTTCAATATCTTGTCAAGGTACGTACTTTGTGAAAGACCAATGAGGCGTCTCGATCTATCTCTATAGATCTTGATGCCTAATATATAAGCAGCTTCTCCAAGGTCCTTCATTGAAAAACACTTGTTCAAGTAGGCATTTATGCTTCCCAAGAATTCTATATCATTTCCCATCAACAGTATGTCATCCACATATAATATGAGAAATGCTACAGAGCTCCCACTCACTTTCTTGTAAACACAGGCTTCTCCATAAGTCTGTGTAAACCCAAACGCTTTGATCATCTCATCAAATCGAATGTTCCAACTCCGAGATGCTTGCACCAGCCCATAGATGGAGCGCTGGAGCTTGCATACCTTGTTAGCATTCTTAGGATCGACAAAACCTTCCGGTTGCATCATATACAATTCTTCCTTAAGAAAGCCGTTAAGGAATGCTGTTTTGACGTCCATTTGCCATATCTCATAATCATAGAATGCGGCAATTTCTAACATGATTCGGACGGACTTCGGCTTCGCTACGGGTGAGAAAGTCTCATCGTAGTCAACCCCTTGAACTTGTCGATAACCCTTAGCAACAAGTCGAGCCTTATAGATGGTCACATTACCATCCGCGTATGTCTTCTTCTTAAAAATCCATTTATTTTCTATGGCTCGCCGATCATCGGGCAAGTCAGTGAAATTCCATACTTCGTTTTCATGCATGGATCCTATCTCGGATTTCATGGCTTTTAGCCATTTGTCGGAATCTGGGCCCGCCATTGCTTCTTCATAGTTTGAAGGTTCACCGTTGTCTAACAACAGGATTTCCAGGACAGGGTTGCCATACCACTCTGGTGTGGAACGTGTCCTCGTGGACCTCCGAAGTTCAGTAGTAACTTGATCCGAAGTACCTTGATCATCATCATTAGCTTCCTCTCTAGTCAGTGCAGGCACCACAGGAACATCTTCCTGAGCTGCGCTACTTTTCGGTTCAAGAGGTAGTACTTCATCAAGTTCGACTTTCCTCCCACTTACTTCTTTCGAGAGAAACTCTTTCTCCAGAAAGGACCCATTCTTGGCAACAAAGATCTTGCCTTCGGATCTGAGGTAGAAGGTATACCCAATGGTTTCCTTAGGATATCCTATGAAGACGCATTTTTCCGACTTGGGTTCGAGCTTTTCAGGTTGAAGTTTCTTGACATAAGCATCGCATCCCCAAACTTTTAGAAACGACAGCTTAGGTTTCTTCCCAAACCATAATTCATACGGTGTCGTCTCGACGGATTTCGACGGAGCCCTATTTAAAGTGAATGCGGCAGTCTCTAAAGTATAGCCCCAAAATGAGAGCGGTAGATCGGTAAGAGACATCATAGATCGCACCATATCCAATAGAGTGCGATTACGATGTTCGGACACACCATTTCGCTGAGGTGTTCCAGGCGGCGTGAGTTGTGAAACTATTCCACATTACCTTAAGTGTGTGCCAAATTCGTGACTCAAATATTCCCCTCCATGATCTGATCGTAAGAACTTTATTTTCCTGTCACGTTGATTCTCAACCTCACTCTGAAATTCCTTGAACTTTTCAAAGGTCTCAGACTTGTGTTTCATTAGGTAGACATACCCATATCTACTCAAGTCATCAGTGAGAGTGAGAACATAACGATAGCCACCGCGAGCCTCAACACTCATTGGACCGCACACATCAGTATGTATGATTTCCAATAAGTTGGTTGCTCGCTCCATTGTTCCAGAGAACGGAGTCTTGGTCATCTTACCCATGAGGCATGGTTCGCACGTGTCAAATGATTCGTAATCAAGAGACTCTAAAAGTCCATCAGCATGGAGCTTCTTCATGCGCTTGACACCAATGTGACCAAGACGGCAGTGCCACAAGCATGTGGGACTATCATTATCAACCTTACATCTTTTGGTATTCACACTATGAATATGTGTAACACTATGTTCGAGATTCATTAAGAATAAACCATTAACCAGCGGGGCATGACCATAAAACATATCTCTCATATAAATAGAACAACCATTATTCTCGGATTTAAATGAGTAGCCATCTCGAATTAAACGAGATCCTGGTACAATGTTCATGCTCAAAGCTGGCACTAAATAACAATTATTGAGGTTTAAAACTAATCCCGGAGGTAAATGTAGAGGTAGCGTGCCGACGGCGATCACATCGACCTTGGAACCATTCCCGACGCGCATCGTCACCTCGTCCTTTGCCAGTCTCCGTTTATGCCGCAGCTCCTGCTTTGAGTTACAAATATGAGCAACCGCACCGGTATCAAATACCCAGGAGCTACTACGAGTGCTGGTAAGGTACACATCAATAACATGTATATCACATATACCTTTGGTGTTGCCGGCCTTCTTGTCCGCTAAGTACTTGGGGCAGTTCCGCTTCCAGTGACCACTTCCCTTGCAATAAAAGCACTCAGTCTCAGGCTTGGGTCCATTCTTTGGCTTCTTCCCGGCAACTGGCTTACCGGGCGCGGCAACTCCCTTGCCGTCCTTCTTGAAGTTCTTCTTACCCTTGCCTTTCTTGAACTTAGTGGTTTTATTCACCATCAACACTTGATGTTCCTTTTTGATCTCCACCTCCGCTGATTTCAGCATTGAATATACTTCAGGAATGGTCTTTTCCATCCCCTGCACATTGAAGTTCATCACAAAGCTCTTGTAGCTCGGTGGAAGCGACTGAAGGATTCTGTCAATGACTGCGTCATCCGGGAGATTAACTCCCAGCTGAGTCAAGCGGTTGTGTAACCCAGACATTTTGAGTATGTGCTCACTGACAGAACTATTTTCCTCCATCTTACAACTGAAGAACTTGTCGGAGACTTCATATCTCTCGACCCGGGCATGAGCTTGGAAAACCATTTTCAGCTCTTCGAACATCTCATATGCTCCGTGTTGCTCAAAACGCTTTTGGAGCCCTGGTTCTAAGCTGTAAAGCATGCCGCACTGAACGAGGGAGTAATCATCAGCACGCTGCTGCCAAGCGTTCATAACGTCTTGGTTCTCTGGGATGGGTGCGTCACCTAGCGGTGCTTCTAGGATATAATCTTTCTTGGCATCTATGAGGATGATCCTCAGGTTCCGGACCCAGTCCGTATAGTTGCTGCCATCATCTTTAAGCTTGGTTTTCTCTAGGAACGCGTTGAAGTTGAGGGCAATGTGGGCCATTTGATCTACAAGACATATTGTAAAGATTTTAGACTAAGTTCATGATAATTAAGTTCATCTAATCAAATTATTCAATGAACTCCCACTCAGATAGACATCCCTCTAGTCATCTATGTGAAACATGATCCGAGTCAACTAGGACGTGTCCGATCATCACGTGAGACGGACTAGTCAACATCGGTGAACATCTTCATGTTGATCGTATCTTCTATACGACTCATGCTCGACCTTTCGGTCTTCCGTGTTCCGAGGCCATGTCTGTACATGCTAGGCTCGTCAAGTCAACCTAAGTGTATTGCGTGTGTAAATCTGGCTTACACCCGTTGTATTCGAACGTTAGAATCTATCACACCCGATCATCACGTGGTGCTTCGAAACAACGAACCTTCGCAACAGTGCACAGTTAGGGGGAACATTTTCTTGAAATTATTGTGAGGGATCATCTTATTTAAGCTACTGTCGTTCTAAGCAAATAAGATGTAAAACATGATAAACATCACATGCAATCAAATCGTGATATGATATGGCCAGTATCATATTGCTCCTTTGATCTCCATCTTCGGGGCGCCATGATCATCTTCGTCACCGGCATGACACCATGATCTCCATCATCGTGTCTTCATGAAGTTGTCACGCCAACGATTACTTCTACTTCTATGGCTAACGTGTTTAGCAATAAAGTAAAGTAATTTACATGGCGTTATTCAATGACACGCAGGTCATACAAAAAATAAAGACAACTCCTATGGCTCCTGCCGGTTGTCATACTCATCGACATGCAAGTCGTGATTCCTATTACAAGAACATGATCAATCTCATACATCACATATATTTCGTTCATCACATCCTTTTGGCCATATCACGTCACAAGGCATATGCTACAAAAACAAGTTAGACGTCCTCTAATTGTTGTTGCATGTTTTTACGTGGCTTCTATAGGTTTCTAGCAAGAACGTTTCTTACCTACGTAAAACCACAACGTGATATGCCAACTTCTATTTACCCTTCATAAGGACCCTTTTCATCGAATCCGATTCGACTAAAGTGGGAGAGACAGACACCCGCTAGCCACCTTATGCAACTAGTGCATGTCAGTCGGTGGAACCTGTCTCACGTAAGCGTACGTGTAAGGTCGGTCCGGGCCGCTTCATCCCATGATGCCGCCGAAACAAGATAAGACTAGTAGTGGCAAGAAAGTTGAAAACATCTACGCCCACAACAAGTTTGTGTTCTACTCGTGCATAGAAACTACACATAAACCTGGCTCTGATACCACTGTTGGGGATCGTTGCAGAAATTAAAATTTTCTACGCATCACCAAGAACAATCTATGGAGTCTTCTAGCAACGAGAGGGGAAAGAGTGCATCTACATACCCTTGTAGATAGCGAGCGGAAGCGTTCAAGTGAACGGGGTTGATGGAGTCGTACTCGTCGTGATCCAAATCACCGATGACCGAGCGCCGAACGGACGGCACCTCCGCGTTCAACACACGTACGGTTGGGGAAGACGTCTCCTCCTTCTTGATCCAGCAAGGGGGAGGAAGAGGTTGATGGAGATCCAGCAATACGACGGCGTGGTGGTGGAAGCAACGGGGATCTCGGCAGGGCTTCGCCAAGCTCAGCGAGAGGGAGAGGTGTCACGGGAGGGAGAGGGAGGCGCCAGAGGCTTGGGTGCGGCTACCCTCCCTCCCCCCTCTTTATATAGGGGTCCAGGGGGGCGCCGGCCCCCAGAGATCCCATCTCAAGGGGGGCGGCGGCCAAGGGGGGGACTTGCCCCCCAAGTCAAGTGGGGCGCCCCCCCCCCACCCTAGGGTTTCCAACCCTAGGCGCAGGGGAGGCCCAAGGGGGGCGCACCAGCCCACCAGGGGCTGGTTCCCTTCCCCACTTCAGCCCATGGGGCCCTCCGGGATAGGTGGCCCCACCCGGTGGACCCCCGGGACCCATCCGGTGGTCCCGGTACAATACCGGTGACCCCCGAAACTTTCCCGGTGGCCAAAACTGGACTTCCTATATACAATTCTTCACCTCCGGACCATTCCGGAACTCCTCGTGACGTCCGGGATCTCATCCGGGACTCCGAACAACTTTCGGGTTACCGCATACTAGTATCTCTACAACCCTAGCATCACCTAACCTTAAGTGTGTAGACCCTACGGGTTCGGGAGACATGCAGACATGACCGAGACGACTCTCCGGTCAATAACCAACAGCGGGATCTGGATACCCATGTTGGCTCCCACATGTTCCACGATGATCTCATCGGATGAACCACGATGTCGAGGATTCAATCAATCCCGTATACAATTCCCTTTGTCAATCGGTACGTTACTTGCCCGAGATTCGATCATCGGTATCCCAATACCTTGTTCAATCTCGTTACCGGCAAGTCACTTTACTCGTACCGTAATGCATGATCCCGTGACCAAACACTTGGTCACATTGAGCTCATTATGATGATGCATTACCGAGTGGGCCCAGAGATACCTCTCCGTCATACGGAGTGACAAATCCCAGTCTCGATTCGTGCCAACCCAACAGACACTTTCGGAGATACCCGTAGTGCACCTTTATAGCCACCCAGTTATGTTGTGACGTTTGGCACACCCAAAGCACTCCTATGGTATCCGGGATTTGCACAATCTCATGGTCTAAGGAAATGATACTTGACATTTGAAAAAGCTCTAGCAAATGAACTACACGATCTTGTGCTATGCTTAGGATTGGGTCTTGTCCATCACATCATTCTCCTAATGATGTGATCCCGTTATCAATGACATCCAATGTCCATAGTCAGGAAACCATGACCATCTGTTGATAAACGAGCTAGTCAACTAGAGGCTCACTAGGGACATGTTGTGGTCTATGTATTCACACATGTATTACGATTTCTGGATAACACAATTATAGCATGAACAATAGATAATTATCATAAACAAGGAAATATAATAATAACCATTTTATTATTGCCTCTAGGGCATATTTCCAACAGGCCGCACGCAAGGAAATGCCTCCTTATTACGCGCAAAATAATGATTCCTCCACCTGACAGCTAGGACCCACAGGAAGGGCCTCTGTATTTCGCGAAAAAAACGTTCCCCCCGCTCACAGGTCGGACCCACCAGCTATATCTTCGCACGCAAGGAAGTGCCTCCTTATTACGCCCAAAAAATGAATACCCCCCTGCTAGCTGGGACCCACCATATTGTTGGGCTAACTTGTGGGCCTACTAAGTTGACGGGGACGGAGGGCTTTGTCAACTTGGTCAATACTCCAGTGACCGTATGATGTCCATCCAACAGCCATAGTGCTTCTTCAACCTCTGGTCTTCTTTCTCCAGCCGCCCAAAGCAGCGCCGGTCGTGCCGCCTGCTCCTGCCTCCCGTGGCCGGCTTTGCTACCGCGGAGGCCTCACCGCCCCCATACTACTCCCACCACTGGCCAGGCCATCCCTCCACTCACCCACACCCCCTGTTATTCTGCGGCGACGGCAGCCTCACACCGCAGCCGAACTAGTGAACGCTCGTACTCCTCTCCGCGTGGGCATCCACTGCCGCGTCTTGCTCGGCTCCGCGTCGTCCCCTTCCTAGGCCTTGCCGTCGTCCACCGCCGTGGTGCTCTCGGCGCGGCGTGGTCAATGTGGTCAACGACCGACTTCCATCAGAAGAGTACTGTATGTGGAGAGGCTGACAGCAGGGCCATGGCAGCCGCAAGGAAGTGCCTCCTTATTACGCGGAAAATAATTATTCCTCCACCTGACAGCGGGGACCCACCGGACGGGCCACCAGTATTTTGCGAAAAAAATCGTTTCCCCCTGACAACTGGGACCCACCGGACGGGCCACCGTTCCCCCCGCTGCCAGCTCGGACCCACTGGAAGTGCCTCCTTATTACGCACAAAAAAATGAATACTCCCCCGGCTAGCTGGGACCCACCTTGGTGGGAGGCTGACTTGTGGGCCTACTAAGTTGACGGGGACGAAGGGCTTTGTCAACTTAGTCAATATGAACGATTCTAGCTCCAGTGACCGTACGATGTCCATCCAACGGTCGTAGTGCTTCTTCAACCTCTGGTCTTCTTCCTCCAGCCGCCCAAAGCAGCGCCGGTCGTGCCGCATGCTCCTGCCTCCCGTGGCCGGCTGTGCTGCCGCAGAGGCCTCACCGCCCTTATTATTCCCACCGCTGACCAGGCCCTGCGGCGACGGCAGCCTCACACCGCAACCGAACCAGTGAACCCTCGTACTCCTCTCCATGCGGGCTTCCACTGCCGCGTCTTCCCCGGCACCGTGTCGTCCCCTTCCTAGGCCTCGCCGTCGTCCACTGCCGTGGTGCTCTCCGCGCGGCGTGGTCAACGTCGTCAAGGAACTACTTCCATCGGAAGAGTACTGTACGTGGAGAGGCTGACAGCTGGGTCCACCGCCACAGCCCAGTTTTTTTGTGATTTGCCAAGTAAGTCGCTTTGTCAGGCCTGTTAGGCTGCAAATCTTTCAAGACGAGGAGAGCTTTCATTCGGCTGGCCGAGAAAATGGCCCATCAGTAATGAGAAATGGGCTATACATTTTTAAAACACATAAAACCGGCAATTAGTTTCAAATATCTTTTTTTTCATTTCAAGATTTTAAATTACATTAATTTTTATGCGTGGAGAATTTGTTGGATTTTATATTGATATAAATTTATTTTAAAATCAGTTTGAATGTGTGTCGAAATTTCGGGATTAAAAACAGTTTGGACCGCACCGAAATATGCAAAATTTCATATAACCGTGGCCACAATATGGGCTGTAATGCTAACAAAAAGAATATGGGCTCAAAAAAACCTTAAGAATTAGCAAATGGGCTGTAAATTATTAGAAATAATGGCAGATGGGTTGTATGCTGTTTTCCATAGATTTGAGGCTTTCCTAAAAAAAGGTTGACGCACAAGCACCGACTGTTGGATGTCCATCCAACGGCCGTTGTGCTTCTTCAATCTCTGCTCTTCCTGCTCCAGCCGCTCAAACAAGCGCCAGCTGGACTGCCTGCTCCCTTCCTCCCCGCGGCCGGCTGTGCTGCCGCGCAGGCCTCACCGCCCCACCGTACTCCCATCTCTGGCCTAGCCATCCCTCTACTCACCCACACCTGCTGTTATTCTCCGGCGATGGCAGACGAACTAGTAAACCCTCGTACAGTCGTACTCCCCTCTGCGTGGGAAACAACTGCTGAGTCTTCCCTGCCTCCGTGTCGTCCCCTTCCTAGACCTTGCCGTCGTCCACCGCCGTGGTGCTCTCGGTGCGGCGTGGTGAATGTGGTCAACGACCGACTTCCATCGGAAGAGTACTGTGCGTGGAGACGCCGACAGCTGGGTCCACCGCCGCAGCAAGGAAGTGCCTCCTTATTACGCGCAAAATAATTATTCCTCCACCTGACAGCGGGGACCCACCGGACGGGCCACCGTATTTCGCAAAAAAAACGTTTCCCCCCTAACTGCTGGGACCCACCAGCTACACCTTCGCACGCAAGGAAGTGCGTCCGGGCAAAAAAAAACAAAACAATTCGCCCCCCTGACTGCTGGGACCCACAAGCTACATCTTCGCACGCAAAGAAGTGCCTGACAGTCGTGACCCACCTGGTCAAAGCGTACGTAGCGTTGTCATTCTGGTCGCGAACATGTACGTACATATATACTGGTGGATGTAGAGGCGCGCACGTGTCGTAGTAGAGGCGCGCACGTAGCATGTACACGTACGTACAGCGGCCAGGGTGCAAGAAAGAAAATACGGCCACGTATGTGCACATACGGGCAGGGTCTCGAACGCCTACTCGCACATATGTACGGCGAGGGCTCGTTGACATGGCTGGGTCGGAACGGAGAAACAGCGTCGTCGTCGTGTTCATGGGGAGGCAACGGAATGCTTCGTGTTCATGGGGAGGCAACGAAATGCGTCGTGTTCATCGGGAGGCAACGGAACGCGTGGGAGCCAACCGGCTGGGTCGGAACGGAATGCGTGGTCGTGTTCATCGGGAGGGCTTGGACGGAACAGGCGATGGAAACGAGGCCTGGCGTACCGCAGAACGGAGGAAACGGCCTTGTGTTCGACCGGCCACGTTCGAAACGGGATCCTGTTCATCGGGAGGGGTCTGGCGTACCGCAAAACGGACGAAAGGGACCTCCTATGGTCAAAACAGGGGTCCTGTTGATCGGGAGGGGTGTGGCGTACTGCAAAACGGACGAAACGGACCTCCTACGGTCAAAACAGGGGTCCTGTTGATTGGGAGGGGTGTGGCGTACCGCAAAACGGACGAAACAGACCTCCTACGGTCGAAACGGGGGTCCTGTTCATCGGGAGGGGTGTGGCGTACCGCAAAACGGGACTCCACGGGATACTGTTCATCTCCACCGTCGACCTCCTCCAGCCTCCACAGGCTACCGTCGACCTCCTCCAGCCTCCACGGGCTCCTGTTCATCCAGCCTCCACCGCGCGCTGCTCCACCGGCTACTGTTCAACCACCCCTCCACGGGCACCCCTCCACCGTCTACTGTTCATCCAGCCCTCCGCACCAAGGGGTCCTGTTCAACCACCCCTCCACGGGCACCCCTCCACCGTCTACTGTTTATCCAGCCCTCAACACCACGGGGTCCTATTCATCCAGAGGCAACGCCACCGCTCATTGTTCATCCACCCCCCCCCCCCCGCAACGCTCACTGTTCATCCCAGAGGTAGCATCGATCGGCTTCAGTTGGCAGCAGTAGCGAAGGAATCGCTCGATCGGGTTCAGTTAACAGCCATCGATCGATCGCTCGGGTTCAGTAACGCGTAGCCTGCAGTGCAATCCCTCGGGTTCACTTAGAGCCCAACGCCTTGCTCGGGTTCAGTTAGAGCCAACGCCTCGCACACACGCGCGTACGTGTACGAGAGAAACGCGCATCGCTCGGCCCCCGACCTCCCACCATAACCGGGAACTCGCCGAAATTTTCCTCGCCCTTGCTTCTACCACGGTTTTTTCCGTCATGGACGACCCAAAGAATGTCATGCAGCTGCGTCTCCGGCCCACCCAGGACGAAAAGCCCATTTACTGTCATGATTTTTTGTCATAGAAGTAGGAGCCCACCACATCTATGATGATACCGGGTTTTGTCACAATTATCGTCATAGAAGTGTCATATGTATGACAGAAAAAAAATTCGTTCGGCCCAAAATGTCACGGATGTGTCTTTTTTTTGTAGTGAAACGTTTGCTTCCAACTAGAAACGAGAAATAAAACTACGTTGTGGGTATGAAGAGGATAACTTTGTATGATATCGGAGAGCTAAAATATAAAAGTAGGTGCTGTTATCATAAAGTTAGAATATATTAGTAAATATTATAAATAGCGAGTGTGGAATAATGATGGGTCAGTGTGCGGAATTATCCTAGGCAATCGTTAAGACCGGTAATCACTATTGCAATTTCATATGAGGGAGAGGCACAAGCTAACATACTTTCTTTTCTTGGATCATATGCACTTATGATTGGAACTCTAGCAAGCATCCGCAACTACTAAAGATCATTAAGGTAAAACCCAACCATAGCATTAAAGCATCAAGTCCTCTTTATTCCCATAGGCAACAACCCCCTTACTCGGGTTTGTGTTTCAGTCACTCACCAACCCACTATAAGAGAATCATGAACGTATTGCAACACCCTACAGCGGGAATCCCTCACGCTTGCGCGACACGGAGGGCACAATAGGACAACACCAAAATAAAACATACAACTCATACCAATCTAGATCATCAATCAACCCAAAGAAAAAGGATATCTACTCAAAACATCAGAAGATGGCAACACATCATTGGATCATAATATGTGGCATAAAGCACCATGTTCAAGTAGGGATTACAGCGGGGTACGGGAGAGTGGACCGCGTAAAAGAGATGAGGATGGTGATGATGGTGGTGATGTTGATGAAGACGATCACCACGGTGATGATTCCCCTCTCGATGGCACTCCGGCACCACCAAGAGAGAGGAGGAGAGGTTCTCCCCCTTGTGCTTCCTCCTCCATGGCCTCCCCCATAGATGGGGAGAGGTTCTCCCTCTGGTCCTTGGCCTTCATGGCGATGATGGCCCCTCCGGGATCCTCATCCATGGCCTCCGGTGATGATGGCCCCTCCGGCAGGGTGCAAGAGAGGGCCTAGATTGATTTCTCGTGTCTACAGAGGCTTGCAGCGGCGGAACTTCCGATCTAGGTTATTTTCTGGGAGTTTCTGTATTTATAGGAATTTTTGGCGTTAGTTTCATGTCAGGGGGGTCTCCGAGTCGTCCACGAGGCAGGGGCCCACGCCCAGGGGGGTGGGCGCGCCCCCCACCCTCGTGGATAGCTCGGGACTCTTCTGGCCCAACTCTTTTACTCCAGGGGCTTCTTTTGGTCCATAAAAAATCATCAAAAATTGGCACGTCAATTGGACTCCGTTTGGTATTCCTTTTCTGTAAAACTCAAAAACAAGGAAAAAACAGAAACTGGCACTGGACTCTAGGTTAATAGGTTAGTCCCAAAAATCATATAAAATAGCATATAAATGCATATAAAACATCTAAGATGGATAATATAATAGCATGAATACTTCATAAATTATAGATACGTTGGAGACGTATCAGCATCCCCAAGCTTAATTCCTGCTCGTCCTCGAGTAGGTAAATGATAAAAGAAATAATTTATGAAGTGTGAATGCTAGCAGGTGCACAAGTTTGATCAATGATAGTTTCAATCACCTTTTCTAGCATCATTATATGTCATAACAGTAGCTCAGCTCATAAAACTTTTCATGATCAAGTAACAAGCTATTCACATGTTAAAGTATAGATCATAAACTTTCTTGAAAACTAACAAACAATGCTCTTAGTCATCAAACAATTGCAATTCATCTTATTTTCAGGAAGGGTCTATGTCAGAGCTTTGATTTAGCAAACTCCGCATACTCAACTATCATTTAATCTTTCACAATTGCTAACACTCACGTGATATTTATGGGTTCAAAGTTTTAATCGGACACAGAGAAAGATAGGGGCTTATAGATTCGCCTCCTAACCTTTTACCTCAAGGGTAATGTCAACAATAATAGTTCATGATAACTTACATCCAATTGGATATATATATCAGGATCTTTCCAACGCAATGTGCTTGCCAAAGGATAAAATGTAAAAAAGGAAAGGTGAAGACCACCATGACTCTTGTATAAGGTAGAAGATAAAAGTAAAAGATAGTCCCTTCGCAGAGGGAAGCAGAGGTTGTCATGCGATTTTATGGTTAGATGCACAAAATCTTAATGCAAAAGAATGTCACTTTATATTGCCACTTGTGATAGGGACCTTTATTGCAGTCCGTCGCTTTTATTGCTTCCATATCACAAGATCGTATAAAGCTTATTTTCTCCACACTAATAGATCATACATATTTAGAGAGCAATTTTTATTGCAAGTACTGATGACAACTTACTTGAAGGATCTTACTCAATCCATAGGTAGGTATGCTGGACTCTCATGGCAAACCTCGTTTTAAGGGATGTTCGAAAGCACAAGTAGTATCTCTACTTGGTGCAAAGAATTTGGCTAGCATGAGGGGGAAAGGCAAGCTCAGCATGTTGGATAATCCATGACAATATACTTTATTTCGGATATAAGAAAACATAACCCATTACGTTATCTTCCTTGTCCAACATCAACCTTTTAGCATGTCATATTTTAATTAGTGCACACAATTGCAAAAGATGTCCAAGATAGTATATTTATATGTGAAATCTCTCTTCCTTCAATATTCTTTTCATGAATTGTTCAAGTGACCAATTCTACGTTTGCTAACTTTCAATAAGTTTACTACCTATACTTATTATGTGTGAAGTCATTACTCCCCATGTTATAAGCATATGAAACATATATAAATTCAGATTTATGACATTCAATTCATTCAACCATTTACTCATAGGATATGCGTGAAGCACATGAGTAAATGACAAACTACTCCAAAAGATATAAGTGAAGAACACTGAGTAGTCAAATAATTAACTAGCCATGTGAGGATTCTGTTTCATTCAATATTTCAGATCCAATGATTTTATTCGGACAACAAGTAAAATTGAAAATACGCTCCAAGCAAAACACATATCATGTGACGAATAAAAATATAGCTCCGAGTAAGGTATACCGTTAGTTCTGAAGACGAAAGAGGGGATGCCTTCCGGGGCATCCCCAAGCTTAGGCGCTTGAGTCTTCCTTGAATATTACCTTGGGGGTACCTTGGCATCCCCCATCTTAGGGTCTTTCCACTCCTTATTCTCCTCATATCGATATCTCACCCAAAGCTTGAAAACTTCAATCACACAAAACTTAACGGAACTTCGTGAGATAGGTTAGTATGATAAAGAGTAAACCATTCACTTCGGTACTGTCAAAGACAAGGTTCATAATTGTTATCACACAATGCCTACTTTACCATATCATTTCTACAATTTATATAGAGAAATATAATCCATGGAAACTAGAAAACAACCAAACTATGCAATGAAAACAGAATCTGTCAGAAACATAACAGTCTGTAATGATCTGAACGGCAACCATACTTATGCTACTCCAGAAATTATGAAATAAATTGGTGGACATGAGGAATTTTTCTATTAATATTATTCAAAAAGAATCAACTCAAAATCACTCTTCTGTAAAAAAAATGGTAGCTAATCTCGTGAGCGCGAAGTTTCTGTTTTCTACAGCAAGATCACATTAACTTTCACCCAATTCTTCCCAAAGATCTTACTTGGCACTTTATTGAAACAAAAGCTATAAAACATGATTAATACAGTAGTTTAATCACGTAAACACACAAAACAGTAGGGGTAAATATTGGGTTGTCTCCCAACAAGCGCTTTTCTTTAATGTCTTTTAGCTAGGCATGATGATTTCAATGATGCTCACATAAAAGATAAGAATTGAAACATAAAGAGAGCATCATGAAGAATATGACTAGCACATTTGAATCTAACCAACTTCCTATGCCTAGGGAGGTTGTGAACACATAATTTATAGGAACAAGAATCAACTAGCATAGGAAGGAAAAACAAGTATAACTTCAAAACTTTAAGCACATAGAGAGGAAACTTGATATTATTGCAACTCCTACAAGCATATATTCCTCCCTCATAATAATTTTCAGTAGCATCATGAATGAATTCAACAATATAACCATCACATAAATCATTCTTTTCATGATCTACACGCATAGAAATTTTTCTACTCTCCACATAAGCAAAATTCTTCTCATTCGGAATAGCGGGATCACTAGTTCCTAAAGTTGACACTCTTCCAAACCCGCTTTAGATGATAGTATTATTAATACTCCAAAAGATATAAGTGAAGTTCATGGAGCATTCTACAATTAATATAGACTAACCAATGTCCAAGCTCAAAATATATAAGTGAAGCACACAAAGCATTCTATAAAACCATACTCAAAAGATTTAAGTGAAGCACAAAGAGCAATTCTACAAGATCATACTTAAAAGATATAAGTGAAGCACATGAAGTATTCTATAAATTGATGAAGGGCTATCTCACACTAGCATGGTTCTTAAAAAAATTAAAACACAAAGAACACAAATCATGTGAACAAAACAAAAACCAGGTATACCGATAATTGTTGAAGAAGAAAGATGGGATGCCAACCGGGGCATCCCCAAGCTTAGATGCTTGAGTATCCTTGGAATATTTACTTGGGGTGCCTTGGTCATCCCCAAGCTTGAACTCTTGCCTCTCTTTATTCTTCTCACATCGGTAACTCCACGTTCTTCGAACACTTCATCCACAAAAACTTAACAAAAACTTTGTGAGATCCGTTAGTATATTAAAGAAAATCACTACCTCTAGGTACTGTTGCAAACCCTTTACAATTTCATATTAGAACTATATCTACTGTATTCCAACTTCTCTATGGTTCGTACCCCCCGATTCTACCCATAGATTCATCAAAATAAGCGATCAACACATGGGAAACAGAATCTGTCTAAAACAGGACAGTCTGTAGTAATATGGAGGTTTAGTAAACTTATGTAACTCCAAAAATTATGAAATAAAATTAAAAATTTGAAAAAAAAATTACATAATTAATGTGAAAAAAGTTTCAGACCCATTTGACTTTCCAGTAAAAAATGTAAAATCACGCGCTACAGCCAAAGTTTCTGTTTTTGTTCTGCACATAGTAAACAAGCAATCTAATCATCCTAAAACCAAAGCTTGGCACATAATTTTTATAATACAATGGATATACACAAGGGGATAATTATTTACAGAGAAACTTCCATGAAAAATTCTACATTGTTTCCGTGAGCATGAACACAAGTGCTCAAGGTCGACCCTCACTTGTTCAATGCATAACTTTCCAATCACTTATCTTTTTGAAAAACTTTTTAGGCATGAGAGGCAAGTAAATTTTTTTGTATTTTCATTCTTTAAAAAAATGTATGTTTCACCCACAACTAAACAGAAACTATAAGGAAAAAAATCTACTTAGTGAAGAAATCAAACCAGCACACACGAGAATATCAACCCCACGCTATTGCTCCCCGGCAACGGCGCCAGAAAAGAGCTTGATAATCCCCAAGTGCAGGGAATCATCGTAGCAATTTTCAAAGGTGGAAGTGATAAGTATGGAGTGTCGAACCCACAAGGAGCTAAAGGTAAGATCAATAATCTCTCAAGCCCTATCTGCCACTGATACGACTCTACGTACACCAAACGTTTGCTTCCAACTAGAAACGAGAAATATAACTACGTTGTGGGTATGAAGAGGATAACTTTGTATGATGTCGGAGAGCTAAAATATAAAAGTAGGTGCTGTTATCATAAAGTTAGAATATATTACTAAATATTATAAAGCGAGTGTGGAATAATGATGGGTCGGTGTGCGGAATTATCCTAGGCAATCGTTAACAAGACCGGTAATCACTATTGCAATTTCATATGAGGGAGAGGCATAAGCTAACATACTTTCTCTTCTTGGATCATACGCACTTATGATTGGAACTCTAGCAAGCATCCGCAACTACTAAAGACCATTCAGGTAAAACCCAACCATAGCAATAAAGCATCAAGTCCTCTTTATTCCCATACGCAACAACCCCCTTACTCGGGTTTGTGTTTCAGTCACTCACCAACCCACTATAAGCGAATCATGAACGTATTGCAACACCCTACAGCGGGAATCCCTCACGCTTGCGCGACACGGGGGGCACAATAGGACAGCACCAAAATAAAACATACAACTCATACCAATCTAGATCATCAATCAACCCAAAGACAAAGGATATCTACTCAAAACATCATAAGATGGCAACACATCATTGGATCATAATATATGGCATAAAGCACCATGTTCAAGTCGGGTTTACAGCGGGGTACGGGAGAGTGGACCGCGTAAAAGAGATGAGGATGGTGATGATGGTGGTGATGTTGATGAAGACGATCACTGCGGCGATGATTCCCCTCCCAATGGCACTCCGGCACCACCAAGAGAGAGGAGGAGAGGTTCTACCCCTTGTGCTTCCTCCTCCATGGCCTCCCCCATAGATGGGGAGAGGTTCTCCCTCTGCTCCTTGGCCTTCATGGCGATGATGGCCCCTCCGGGATCCTCATCCATGGCCTCCGGTGATGATGGCCCCCTCCGACAGGGTGCCAGAGAGGGCCTAGATTGATTCCTCGTGGCTACAGAGGCTTGCGGCGGCGGAACTTCCGATCTAGGTTATTTTCTGGGAGTTTCTGTGTTTATAGGAATTTTTGGCGTTGGTTTCACGTCAGGGGGGTCTCCGAGTCGTCCACGAGGCAGGGGCCCACACTCAGGGGGTGGGCGCGCCCCCACCCTCGTGGACAGCTCGGGACTCTTCTGGCCCAACTCTTTTACTCCATGGGCTTCTTTTGGTCCATAAAATATCATCAAAAATTGGCACGTCAATTGGACTCCATTTGGTATTCCTTTTCTGTAAAACTCAAAAACAAGGAAAAAACATAAACTGGCACTGGACTCTAGGTTAATAGGTTAGTCCCAAAAATCATATGAAATAGCATATAAAACATCTAAGATCGATAATATAATAGCATGAATACTTCATAAATTATAGATACGTTGGAGACCTATCAGCATCCCCAAGCTTAATTCCTGCTCGTCCTCGAGTAGGTAAATGATAAAAGAAATAATTTATGAAGTGTGAATGCTAGCAGGTGCACAAGTTTGATCAATGATAATTTCAATCACCTTTTCTAGCATCAGTATATGTCATAACAGTAGCTCATCTCATAAAACTTTTCATGATCAAGTAACAAGCTATTCACATGTTAAAGTATAGATCATAAACTTTCTTGAAAACTAACAAACAGTGCTCTTAGTCATCAAACAATTGCAATTCATCTTATTTTCAGGAAGGGTCTATGTCAGAGCTTTGATTTAGCAAACTCCACATACTCAACTATCATTTAATCTTTCACAATTGCTAACACTCACGTGATATTTATGGGTTCAAAGTTTTAATCGGACACAGAGAAAGATAGGGGCTTATAGATTCGCCTCCCAACCTTTTACCTCAAGGGTAATGTCAACAATAATAGTTCATGATAACTTACATCCAATTGGATATATATATCAGGATCTTTCCAACGCAATGTGCTTGCCAAAGGATAAAATGTAAAAAAGGAAAGGTGAAGACCACCATGACTCTTGCATAAGGTAGAAGATAAAAGTAAAAGATAGGCCCTTCGCAGAGGGAAGCAGAGGTTGTCATGCGATTTTAAGGTTGGATGCACAAAATCTTAATGCTAAAGAATGTCACTTTATATTGCCACTTGTGATAGGGACCTTTAATATGCAGTCCGTCGCTTTTATTGCTTCCATGTCGCAAGATCGTATAAAGCTTATTTTCTCCACACTAATAGATCATGCATATTTAGAGAGCAATTTTTATTGCAAGTACTGATGACAACTTACTTGAAGGATCTTACTCAATCCATAGGTAGGTATGCTGGACTCTCATGGCAAAACTCGTTTTAAGGGATGTTCGGAAGCACAAGTAGTATCTCTACTTGGTGCAAAGAATTTGGCTAGCATGAGGGGGAAAGGCAAGCTCAGCATGTTGGATAATCCATGACAATATACTTTATTTCGGATATAAGAAAACATAACCCATTACGTTGTCTTCCTTGTCCAACATCAAACTTTTAGCATGTCATATTTTAATTAGTTCTCACAATTGCAAAAGATGTCCAAGATAGTATATTTATATGTGAAATCTATCTTCCTTCAATATTCTTTTCATGAATTGTTCAAGTGACCAATTCTACGTTTGCTAACTTTCAATAAGTTTACTACCTCTACTTATTATGTGTGAAGTCATTACTCCCCATGTTATAAGCATATGAAACATATATAAATTCAGATTTATGACATTCAATTCATTCAACCATTTACTCATAGGATATACGTGAAGCACATGAGTAAATGACAAACTACTCCAAAAGGTATAAGTGAAGAACACTGAGTAGTCAAATAATTAACTAGCCATGGGAGGATTCTTTTTCATTCAATATTTCATATCCAATGATTTTATTCAAACAGCAAGTAAAATTGAAAATACGCTCCAAACAAAACACATATCATGTGACGAATAAAAATATAGCTCCGAGTAAGGTATACCGATAGTTCTGAAGACGAAAGAGGGGATGCCTTCCGGGGCATCCCCAAGCTTAGGCACTTGAATCTTCCTGGAATATTATCTTGGGGTGCCTTGGCGTCCCCAATCTTAGGGTCTTTCCACTCCTTATTCTCCTCATATCGATATCTCACCCAAAGCTTGAAAACTTCAATCACACAAAACTTAACGGAACTTCGTGAGATAGGTTAGTATGATAAAGAGTAAAGCATTCACTTTGGTACTGTCAAAGACAAGGTTCATAATTGTTCTCATTCAATGCCTACTATACCATATCATTTCTACAATTTATATTGAGAAATATAATCCATAGAAACTAGAAAACAAGCAAACTATGCAATGAAAACAGAATCTGTCAGAAACAGAACAGTCTGTAATGATCTGAACAGCAACCATACTTATGCTACTCTAAAAATTATGAAATAAATTGGTGGACGTGAGGAATTTTTCTTTTAATCTTCTGCAAAAAGAATCAACTCAAAATCACTCTTCTGTAAAAAATGGTAGCTAATCTCGTGAGCGCAAAGTTTCTGTTTTTTACAGCAAGATCACATTAACTTTCACCCAAGTCTTCCCAAAGGTCTTACTTGGCACTTTATTGAAACAAAAGCTATAAAACATGATTACTACAGTAGCTTAATCATGTAAACACACAAAAACAGTAGGGGTAAATATTGGGTTGTCTCCCAACAAGCGCTTTTCTTTAATGCCTTTTAGCTAGGCATGATGATTTCAATGATGCTCACATAAAAGATAAGAATTGAAACATAAAGAGAGCATCATGAAGAATATGACTAGCACATTTGAATCTAACCAACTTCCTATACCTAGGGATTTTGTGAACACATAATTTATAGGAACAAGAATCAACTAGCATAGGAAGGAAAAACAAGTATAACTTCAAAACTTTAAGCACATAGAGAGGAAACTTGATATTATTGCAACTCCTACAATCATATATTCCTCCCTCATAATAATTTTTAGTAGCATCATGAATGAATTCAACAATATAACCATCACATAAATCATTCTTTTCATGATCTACAAGCATAGAAATTTTTCTACTCTCCACATAAGCAAAATTCTTCTCATTCGGAATAGCGGGATCACTAGTTCCTAAAGTTGACACTCTTCCAAACCCGCTTTAGATGATAGTATTATTCATACTCCAAAAGATATAAGTGAAGTTCATGGAGCATTCTACAATTAATTTATACTAACCAATATCCAAACTCAAAATATATAAGTGAAGCACACAAAGCATTCTATAAGACCATACTCAAAAGATTTAAGTGAAGCACAAAGAGCAATTCTACAAGATCATACTTAAAAGATATAAGTGAAGCACATGAAGTATTCTATAAATTGATGAAGGGCTATCTCACACTAGCATGGTTCTTAAAGAAAAAGAAAAACACAAAGAACACAAATCATGTGAACAAAACAAAAGCCAAGGTATACCGATAATTGTTGAAGAAGAAAGATGGGATGCCAACCGGGGCATCCCCAAGCTTAGATGCTTGAGTATCCTTGGAATATTTACTTGGGGTGCCTTGGGCATCCCCAAGATTGAACTCTTGCCTCTCTTTATTCTTCTCACATCGTAACTCCACGTTCTTCGAACACTTCATCCACAAAAACTTAACAAAACCTTTGTGAGATCCGTTAGTATATTAAAGAAAATCACTACCTCTAGGTACTGTTGCAAACTCATTCCAATAAGATATTAGAACTATATCTACTGTATTCCAACTTCACTATGGTTCATACCCCCCGATACTACCCATAGATTCATCAAAATAAGCGATCAACACATGGGAAACAGAATCTGTCTAAAACAGGACAGTCTGTAGTAATCTGGAGGTTTAGTAAACTTCTGTAACACCAAAAATTATGAAATAATTAAAAATTTGAACAATTTGTACATAAGTAATGTGCAAAAAGTTTAAGACCCATTTGACTTTCCAGTAAAAAAATGTAAAATCACGCGCTACAGCCAAAGTTTCTGTTTTTGTTCTGCACATAGTAAACAAGCAATCTAATCATCCTAAAACCAAAGCTTGGCACATAATTTTTATAATACAACGGATATACACAAGGGGATAATTATTTACAGAGAAACTTCCATGAAAAATTCTACATTGTTTCCGTGAGCATGAACACAAGTGCTCAAGGTCGACCCTCGCTTCTTCAATGCATAACTTTCCAATCACTTCTCTTTTTGAAGAACTTTTTAGGCATGAGAGGCAAGTAATTATTTTTTTGTATTTTCATTCTTTTTAAAAAAATTGTATGTTTCACCCACAACTAAACAAAAACAAAAAGGAAAAACAAAATCTACTTAGTGAAGAAAGCAAACAAGCACACACGAGAATATCAACCCCACGCTATTGCTCCCCGGCAACGGCGCCAGAAAAGAGCATGATAATCCCCAAGTGCAGGGAATCATCGTAGCAATTTCCAAAGGTGAAAGTGATAAGTATGGATTGTCGAACCCACAAGGAGCTAAATGTAAGATCAATATTCTCTCAAGCGCTATCTGCCACTGATACGACTCTACGTACACCAAACGTTTGCTTCCAACTAGAAACGAGAAATAAAACTACGTTGTGGGTATGAAGAGGATAAGTTTGTATGATATCGGAGAGCTAAAATATAAAAGTAGGTGATGTTATCATAAAGTTAGAATATATTATTAAATATTATAAATCGCGAGTGTGGAATAATGATGGGTCGGTGTGCGGAATTATCCTAGGCAATCGTTAACAAGACCGGTAATCACTATTGCAATTTCATATGAGGGAGAGGCATAAGCTAACATACTTTCTCTTCTTGGATCATATGCACTTATGATTGGAACTCTAGCAAGCATCCGCAACTACTAAAGATCATTAAGGTAAAACCCAACCATAGCATTAAAGCATCAAGTCCTCTTTATTCCCATACGAAACAACCCCCTTACTCGGGTTTGTGTTTCAGTCACTCACCAACCCACTATAAGCGAATCATGAACGTATTGCAGCACCCTACAACGGGAATCCCTCACGCTTGCGCGACACGAAGGGCACAATAGGACAGCACCAAAATAAAACATACAACTCATACCAATCTAGATCATCAATCAACCCAAAGAAAAAGGATATCTACTCAAAACATCATAAGATGGCAACACATCATTGGATCATAATATGTGGCATAAAGCACCATGTTCAAGTAGGGATTACAGCGGGGTACGGGAGAGTGGACCGCGTAAAAAGAGATGAGGATGGTGATGATGGTGGTGATGTTGATGAAGACAATCACCGCGGCGATGATTCAACCCCCCGATGGCACTCCGGCACCACCAAGAGAGAGAAGGAGAGGTTCTCCCCCTTGTGCT
Source organism: Triticum aestivum (assembly GCF_018294505.1). Taxonomy (NCBI): domain Eukaryota; kingdom Viridiplantae; phylum Streptophyta; class Magnoliopsida; order Poales; family Poaceae; genus Triticum; species Triticum aestivum. The sequence continues at coordinate 219,706,667 of NC_057796.1, read as the reverse complement.
TCCTCCTCCATGGCCTCCCCCATAGATGGGGAGAGGTTCTCCCTCTGGTCCTTGGCCTTCATGGCGATGATGGCCCCTCCGGGATCCTCATCCATGGCCTCCGGTGATGATGGCCCCCTCCGGCAGGGTGCCAGAGAGGGCCTAGATTGATTTCTCGTGGCTACAGAGGCTTGCGGCGGCGGAACTTCCGATCTAGGTTATTTTCTGGGAGTTTCTGTCTTTATAGGAATTTTTGGCGTTGGTTTCACATCAGGGGGGTCTCCGAGTCATCCATGAGGTAGGGGCCCACGCCCAGGGGGGTGGGCGCGCCCCCACCCTCGTGGACAGCTCAGGACTCTTCTGGCCCAACTCTTTTACTCCAGGGGCTTCTTTTGGTCCATAAAAAATCATCAAAAATTGGCACGTCAATTGGACTCTGTTTGGTATTCCTTTTCTGTAAAACCCAAAAACAAGGAAAAAACAGAAACTGGCACTGGGCTCTAGGTTAATAGGTTAGTCCCAAAAATCATATAAAATAGCATATAAATGCATATAAAACATCTAAGATGGATAATATAATAGCATGAATACTTGATAAATTATAGATACGTTGGAGACGTATCAATGCCCCCTCCGGCGGAGCGTCGGAAAAGGCCCCAAGATGGGATCTCACCGGTACAGAAGGTTGCGGCGGTGGAAATAGGGTTTCAGCTCCTCTTCTGATGTTTCCAGGGTATATGAGTATATATAGGCGAAAGAGGTCGGTCAGGAGAGCTACGAGGGGCCCACCAGGGTGGGGGCGCGCCCAGGGGGCACGCGCGCCTCCCTGCCTCGTGGCATCCTCGTTGATTGCTTGACGTCCACTCCAAGTCCTCTGGATCACGTTTGTTCCGAAAATCACGTTCCCGAAGGTTTCATTCCGTTTGGACTCCGTTTGACATTCCTTTCCTTCGAAACACTAAAATAGGCAAAAAAACAGCAATTTGGGCTGGGCCTCCGGTTAATAGGTTAGTCCCAAAAATAATATTAAAAGTGTATAATAAAGCCCATTGAACATCCAAAACAGATAATATAATAGCATGGAACAATAAAAAATTATAGATACGTTGGAGACGTATCAAGCATCCTCAAGCTTAATTCCTGCTCGTCCTCGAGTAGGTAAATGATAAAAACAGAATTTTTGATGTGGAATGCTACTTAGCATAATTTTCAATGTAATTATTTTTATTGTGGCATGAATATTTAGATTCGAAAGATTCAAGATAATAGTTTAATGTTGACATAAAAAGAATAATACTTCAAACATGCTAACCAAGCAATTATGTCTTATCAAAATAACATAGCCAAAGAAAGCTTATCCCTACAAAATCATATAGTTAGGCCATGCTTCAACTTCGTCACACAAAACGTTCTCATCATGCATAACCCCGATGACAAGCCGAGCAATTGGTTCATACTTTTTAACGCGCTTCAGCCTTTTCAACCCTTACGCAATACATGAGCGCAAGCCATGGATATAGCACTATGGGTGGAATAAAGTATAATGATGGGGGTTATGTGAGAAGACAAAAAGGTAGAAGATCTCACATCGACGCGGCTAATCAATAGGCTATGGAGATGCCCATCAATTGATGTCAATGTGAGGAGTAGGGATTGCCATGCAACGGATGCACTAGAGCTATAAATATATGAAAGCTCAACAAAAGAAACTAAGTGGGTGTGCATCCAACTTGCTTGCTCACGAAGACCTAGGGCATTTTGAGGAAGCCCATCATTGGAATATATAAGCCAAGTTCTATAATGAAAAATTCCCACTTAGTATATGAAAGTGACAACATAGGAGACTCTCTATCATGAAGATCACGGTGCTACTTTGAAGCACAAGTGTGGACAAAGGATAGTAACATTGTCCTTCTCTCTTTTTCTCTCATTTTTTTCTTTTTTTCTTTGGGCCTTCTCTTTTTTTGCCTCTTTTTTTTCTTTTTTTTTATTTTGTCCGGAATCTCATCCCGACTTGTGGGGGAATCATAGTCTCCATCATCCTTTCCTCACATGGGATAATGCTCTAATAATGATGATCATCACACTTTTAATTACTTACAACTCAAGAATTACAACTCAACACTTAGAACAAAATATGACTCTATGTGAATGCCTCCGGCGGTGTACCGGGATATGCAATGAATCAAGAGTGACATGTATAAAAAATTATGAATGATGGCTTTGCCACAAATACAATGTCAACTACATGATTATGCAAAGCAATATGACAATGATGGAGCGTGTCATACTAAACGAAAACGGTGGAAAGTTGCATGGGAATATATCTCGGAATGGCTATGGAAATGCCATGATAGGTAGGTATGGTGGCTGTTTTGAGGAAGATATAAGGAGGTTTATGTGTGATAGAGCGTATCATATCACGGCGTTTGGATGCACCGGCGAAGTTTGCACCAACTCTCAAGGTGAGAAAGGGCAATGCACGGTACCGTAGAGGCTAGAAAATTGTGGAAGGTTGAGAGTGCGTATAATCCATGGACTCACATTAGTCATAAAGAACTCATATACTTATTGCAAAAGTTTATTAGCCCTTGAAGCAAAGTACTACTACGCATGCCCCTAGAGGGATAGATTGGTAGGAAAAGACCATCGCTCGTCCCCGACCGCCACTCATAAGGAAAGCAATAAAAGAACACCTTATGCGTCAAAATTGTAACACAACTTTTACCATACGTGCATGCTACGGGACTTGCCAACCTTAACACAAGTATTTCTCAATTTCAAAATTACTCAACTAGCATACTCTAATATTACCACCTTTATATCTCAAAACACTTATCAAGTATCAAACTTCTCATGATATTCAATGAACTCAATATGGAAGTTTTTATTATACTCATCTTGGATGCCTATCATATTATGACTAATTTCACAATTAAAGCAAATTACCATGATGTTTAAGACTCTCAAAATAATATAAGTGAAGCATTAGAGATCAATAATTTCTATAAAATAAAACCACCACCGTGCTCTAAAAGATATAAGTGAAGCACTAGTGCAAAAACTATATAGCTCAAAAGATATAAGTGAAGCACATAGAATATTCTAATGAATTCTGAATCATGTGTGTCTCTCTCAAACAGTGTGTACGACAAAGATGATTGTGGTAAACTAACAAGCAAATACTCAAATCATACAAGACGCTGCAAGCAAAACACATATCATGTGGTGAATAAAAATGTAGCCCCAAGTAAAGTTACCGATAGACGAAGACGAAAGAGGGGATGCCTTCCGGGGCATCCCCAAGCTTAAGCTTTTGGTTGTCCTTGAATTTTACCTTGGCGTGCCTTGGGCATCCCCAAGCTTAGGCTCCTGCCACTCCTTGTTCCATAATCCTTCAAATCTTTACCCAAAACTTGAAAACTTCACAACACAAAACTCAACAGAAAATCTCATGAGCTCCGTTAGCGAAATAAAACAAACCACCACTTTAAGGTACTGTATTGAACTCATTATTTATTTATATTGGTGTTAAACCTACTGTATTGCAACTTCTCTATGGTTTATAAACTCTTTTACTAGCCATAGATTCATCAAAATAAGCAAACAACACACGAAAAACAGAATCGGTCAAAAACAGACAGTCTGTGGTAATCTGTATCTAACGCAAACTTCTGGAACTCAGAAAAATCTACCAAAATAGGAACATCTAGATAATTTGTTTATTGATCTACTGCAATTGGAATCAGTATTTTATCACGTTCTGGTGATTTTAAACAATTGTTTTCGTGAACAGAAAGTTTCTGGAATTTTCAGCAAGATCAAATAACTATCATCCAAGAAGATCCTATAGGTTTAACTTGGCACAAACACTAATTAAAACATAAAAACACATCTAACCAGAGGCTAGATCAAAGATTTATTACTATACAGAACCAAAAAGCAAGAAACTAAAATAAAATTGGGTTGCCTCCCAGCAAGCGCTATCGTTTAACGCCCCTAGCTAGGCATAAAAGCGAGGATAGATCTATGTATTGCCATCTTTGGTAGGCAATCCATAAGTGGCTCTCATAATAGATTCATAAGGTAATTTAATCTTCTTTCTAGGGAAGTGTTCCATGCCTTTCCTTAACGGAATTTGGAATCTAATATTCCCTTCCTTCATATCAATAATTGCACCGATCGTTCTAAGGAAAGATCTACCAAGAATAATAGGACATGAATGATTGCAATCTATATCAAGAACAATAAAATCTACGGGAACATTATTCCTATTTGCAACAATAAGAACATCATTAATTCTTCCCGTAGGTTTCTTGATAGTGGAGTCTGCAAGGTGCAAGTTTAAAGAGCAATCATCAAATTCACGGAAACCTAACAGATCACACAAAGTTCTTGGAATCGTGGAAACACTAGCACCCAAATCACACAAAGCATAGCATTCATGATCTTTAATTTTAATTTTAATTGTAGGTTCCCACTCATCATAAAGTTTTCTAGGGATAGAAACTTCCAACTCAAGTTTTTCTTCATAAGATTGCATCAAAGCATCAACGATATGTTTAGTAAAGGCTTTCTTTTGACTATAAGCATGAGGAGAATTTAGCACAGATTGCAACAAGGAAATACAATCTATTAAATTATCATAGTTGAATTCCTTGAAATACAAAATAGTGGGCTCATTGCTATCTAAAGTTTTAACCTCTTCAATCCCACTTTTACCACTTTTTGCATCAAGATCTAAAAACTCCGAATTATTGGGACGCCTTTTAACTGAAGTTGACTCATCTCTAGTCCCATCATTATCAAGATTCATATTGCAAAACAAAGATTTAATAGGGGACACAACAATTACTTTTAGATCTTCATCTTTATTCTCATCTATTAATTTTTGATTAAGGTGGCTTGCTTATCCGAAATCTCAGCTATTAATTTTTCAAGATGAGCAATCTGAGATTTCAAACCATAGAATTCCTTAGACATATCATCAAGCTCTTTATTCATGTACTCCATAAAGCCTTTTTGTTCCTTAAGCTCGTTTCTAAAGAAATTATTATGCTCAAATTGTAAAGTCATGAAACTTCTGATGTTGCTTTCAATCTCTTCCGACCTTTTAAGGTGAAGATCACCAAATCTAGGCAGGGCCATAAGGGCAGCAAGCAACAAGAGGCAAGCAAAAATAGGCTACGGGAAAATAGGGCGAATAAAACGGCAAGGGTGAAGTGGGGGAGAGGAAAACGAGAGGCAAATGGAAAATAATGTAATGCGAGGGATAAGAGTTTATGATGGGTACTTGGTATTTCTTGACTTGTGCGTAGACTCCCCGGCAACGGCGCCAGATATCCTTCTTGCTACCTCTTGAGAACTGCGTTGGTTTTTCCCTTGAAGAGGAAAGGGTGATGCAGTAAAGTAGCGTAAGTATTTCCCTCAGTTTTTGAGAACCAAGGTATCAATCCAGTAGGAGACCACGCTCAAGTCCCTCGTACCTACACAAATAAATAAGAACCTTGCAACCAACGCGATAAAGGGGTTGTCAATCCCTTCACGGCCACTTGCGAAAGTGAGATCTGATAGAGATGATAAGATAATATTTTTTGGTATTTTTATGATAAAGAGTAAAAGTAAAGAAAGCAAAATAAATGGTAATAGAAATGACGGTAGATTAATATGACAGAGAATAGACCCAGGGGCCATAGGTTTCACTAGTGGCTTCTCTCAAGGTAGCATAAGTATTACCGTGGGTGAACGAATTACTGTCGAGCAATTGATAGAATTGAGCATAGTTATGAGAATATCTAGGAATGATCATGTATATAGGCATCACGTCCGTGACAAGTAGACCGACTCTTGCCTGCATCTACTACTATTACTCCACACATCGACCGCTATCCAGCATGCATCTAGAGTATTAAGTTCATAAGAACAGAGTAACGCATTAGGTAAGATGACAAGATGTAGAGGGATAAACTCAAGCAATATGATATAAACCCCATATTTTTATCCTCGATGGCAACAACACAATACATGTCGTTTCCCCTACTGTCACTGGGATAGAGCACCGCAAGATTGAACCCAAAGCTAAGCACTTCTCCATTGCAAGAAAGATCAATCTAGTAGGCCAAACCAAACTGATAATTCGAAGAGACTTGCAAAGATAACCAATCATACATAAAAGAATTCAGAGGAGATTCAAATATTGTTCATAGATAATCTTGATCATAAACCCACAATTCATCGGATATCGACAAACACACCGCAAAAGAAGATTACATCGAATACATCTCCAAGAGAACCGAGGAGAACTTTGTATTGAGATCCAAAGAGAGAGAAGAAGCCATCTAGCTAATAACTATGGACCCGAAGGTCCGAGGTAAACTACTCACACATCATCAGAGAGGCTATGGTGTTGATGTAGAAGCCCTCCGTGATCAATGCCCCCTCCGGCGGAGCGCCAGAAAAGGCCCCAAGATGGGATCTCACGGGTACAGAAGGTTGCGGCGGTGGAAATAGGGTTTCGGCTCCTCTTTTGATGTTTCCAGGGTATATGAGTATATATAGGCGAAAGAGGTCGGTCAGGAGAGCTACGAGGGGCCCACGAGGGTGGGGCGCACCCAGGGGGCAGGCGCGCCTCCCTGCCTCGTGGCCTCCTCGTTGATTGCTTGACGTCCACTCCAAGTCCTCTGGATCACGTTTGTTCCGAAAATCACGTTCCCGAAGGTTTCATTTTGTTTGGACTCCGTTTGATATTCCTTTCCTTCGAAACACTGAAATAGGCAAAAAACAGCAATTTGGGTTGGGCCTCGGGTTAATAGGTTAGTCCCAAAAATAATATAAAAGTGTATAATAAAGCCCATTGAACATCCAAAACAGATAATATAATAGCATGGAACAATCAAAAAATATAGATACGTTGGAGACGTATCAGCAGCAGGAGTGGTTCTACATCACCGAACCCCGCGACGCCAAGTGGGCGGCCACACCTGTCTTCTGATCCGGACCCCCTACGAGGCTCACCTCGTGGACCACCAAGGGCCTGGATTGGGGATCGGCGGAGGTGCAGATGCTGCAAAAACGCATCACCAACATGATAGGAAAATACACCGGTCTCACAAACGTGATTCAGGTGATGCTCTTCCGCCGCACTCTCCCTTGCCAACTCCGGGCCTCTCACATGTGGGAGTTCAATCCGGAGGAGCCACGGACCCTGAAACGCTTCTTCGGCACAACGCACGAAGATATTTGGAAGCAGCTCTTCAAGGCCCAAAAAACGTGGCCGAAGAAGACCGAGGACATCGGACTCGACGTCGAGAATCCAGCCTCAGTGGTAAGCATGACCTTTCCAAAGATGTATCCGGTCAGAATTTTGAATATAATGTAAATCACATTGCCTGTCTTTCGTACAAGGCTGGACGGCAAAGGAGGAGCGGATCAACTGTCCGGCGCCGCTGCCTGAAGATCCAGCCACACCCCGGCTAACAGAGATGCTGGTCCTGGTGTCGTACCAGGCGCCAAAGAAGTAGGCCAAGAAGAAGAAGGGCAAGGAGGCCAAGGGCGGCCCCCGCCACAAGGGTCCTTCGGACACTATGTCCGAAGAGACCGAAGCCCCCTCCTCCCACGAGGGAGACGAGGAAGAGGAAGAGGAGGAGGAGGAGGAGGATGTGGAAAGTGACTCCCCTCGTAAGGGGAGGAAGAAGAAGAGAGCGGCCTCCGAAGACCCGAAGGGGGAGGCGTCCAAGCCGGGGAAGTTGATCCTCCAGGACAGTTCGGACTCAGATGCTGAACTGGTCCCCAAAAAGCCTCCTAGGGCGAAGCCCCTGGCCGAATCGTAAGTAGTTAGATACTCACTGTTTATCTTCGGTTTTCCATTTCTATTATCTATTTTGTTGTGTGCCTTTCAGCCCTCCATGCGAGCTTCCGAACACTCAGTTATCGGAGGGGAGCTCTCTGCCACCCGAGATGGCAGAGAGCGAGACGCTGCCACGAGCCCCCTCGCCTATCACCATGGACGACACTGAGGTGTTGTCCCGAAGGACCTCTCCTGGCTGCGGAGGGGCAGGCAAGGCTGTTGAGAAGGCGCCCGAGGTTAATACCTCAGTTGCCAAAGGCATAGGGGAGGCGACCCCTATGACAACCAATGGTGGGGATCCCCAACAATCCGGGCCCTAGCCGGACACCATTCCGGAGACCTACGGCTTCGGGATCAGGTGAGCAAGCCCCTTCAAAAGAGGGGGGAGGAGCATCAGCTCCATCGGTGACCTCTGCTAATCCAGAGGCGTCGAACGCTTTAGCAGAAGCACTGCCACATGCTTCCATCGTGGAGGAGCACCGCACCCTGATGGGTGTGGTGGTCAGGGTGCGGTGGTTGAGAAGGTTCAGTTTGCCATGAGCGGACTGAACGAAGCCTTTACCAGCCTACTGACAGGCTCCGAGGTATGCGACGTAATGCTCTAAACGCTCTTCCATATATAGAAGAATATACCTGTACATAGAGAGTAGCCCCTGAGGCTCTGTCCGGTGTGAAAGAAACCGGACAGAGGATCCACAAAAAATTTGGGAAAGCTAACATACTTCCCTGTTGGCAGCAACCGCCCAGGCCGCAGAAGTTTCCGAACTCAGTCGGAAGCTTAAGTTGGCGGATGAAGAAATCGACCGCGTTAACAAGCGGTTCGATGAGACGCAAGGTATGCATATAGTGTTAAAAGTTTAGTTGTATATCATAAGTGACTAGAGATTAACTCGTGTAATGCTTTTGATTATGAGCATAGTTGGTGCAGCCGAGGTCGAGACCCTCAAAGGCGCCCTTGCTCAAGCCCAGAAAGAGGCGAAGGCAAACAAGGCAGCCGCTGACAAAGCGGCTGCCGAACTGGAGATCGAGCAGGCCACCCGCCGTAAACACGAAGCTCGGGTGGCCGAAGTCGAGCAGGAGCTGAAGGACGCCATCAGCAAATGCGAGGATTTAGAGGAGAAGACTTTGGCCCAATCATCCGAACTTGCCAAAGCCCTCCAGGAGGCTAAAGAGGTGCGGGTTGAGTCTCGGAGTGCTCGCGAAGAGATCTGTCAGTCGAAGTAGATAGCTGCTGGTAAGGCCTTCCTTTTGCAGAGTATATTTGGAGGTCAAAGATATGCTCTGCTCACTCGAGTATGGAGTTCTCCAGACGCGTTTGCGGATCTTCCGAGGAGTGCCGCCGATGCCGCACGGTTCTTCCGAGCCCAGGAGGGGAACTCGACCGAGAAGCTGTTCTGGTCGCAGTATCTTGCGTCGGAGCACCCAACGCCCCTGAACGACCAGCTGAAGCAGCGAATGGAGCTGCATAGGGTGGCCGGCTTGGCCATGGAGGATCTAACAGTCCGTCTTTGGCCAGCCGAACCAATTCCCAGTAGCTACTTCGGTTTGGTGAGGTGGCTCATCGACGCGCTGCCCCGGGTTGATGCTGTGAAGCACTCGGCGTGCATAGAGGGTGCTCGGATGGCCTTCGCCCGTGTCAAGATGCATTGGGCAAAGATGAAGGCCACCGACGTGGCGACCGCAGGCCCACCCGAAGGCAAGGACCACCGCAAGCCGGAGAGGTACTTTGAGACATCCTGGCGGGGCCCGAATAGTAGAGGGCCAATGCTTGAAGGACATTATATTTGAGTAGATGTATTCGGGTTGTGAAAACTATGTTTGTGAACCCAGGCTTGTAATATATTTGCGCCTTTTATGTTAAGTGATTTCCCTCCTGTGCGGTCGTTTAATTCTGAAAGTTCCCCGTCGTCGGCTTCAACCCCCACATAGATGCTACGGGGGTGTTCGGCGTACCGCGTTACCACACTTTATCCAATGTCTTGGTCCATGAAGGAGGTGTCCGTGAGGTGAACCAGGCAATCAGACTATGCGGCTTTATTACTTTCACTTAGCCATAGGAGTTTGATGGTGTGGCTAAGTACTAGCCCCTTGTGCGTGTGCGGCAATCCACCTAAGGTGCCTTTTCCACGTGATTGGACGAAGACCAGCCCCTCGTATAACACGGAGTAAATCACTAACGATTTGTAGTAAGTCACCGAATTGCCGACCAGCTTCTTGCTTTATCATGACAGTCAGTTTTCGGCTTTCTCTACTAAGGTATTTGACCGGACGAACCAGAAATACAATCGCAGTAGTTCTCCCTTTACTACCTTAGCCGAACGAGCGGAATGTAAGGTGGTAAGCACAGGAGCTGGGCAACCCAACTATAGACCAAAGACATGGTTCAGAGCCGATGCATATAGTGCAATATTCGGGACGCCGAAGAGTACCCTATAGGTGTTCAGACTTGAAAACGTGCAGAGCCGAATATAGCCCCCGGTGTTAAGGCCGGACTAAAGCACGTGTGGCAACCTGCAGTAAGGAGGGAATACAGATGACAAAATGAAACTATACCAAACAAAAGTGGTGATCAACTGTTTCCTTTATATCCTGGATAATGCGTCGAGATGTGCTATTACAGATAATGCCATGAATATCAAGGCTATTTTACATGCCGAGAGTTTACACAAGGGAAAGTTTTTCACAGGGCCTAAAAGCAGTGGTCTTGAAGATCCCGGTGGTGCCCTGCCGCATGTTTGCGCCGTTTCTCCTTGGTGAGAAATCCTTTAAGAGGAAAAGTCGATGGTCATCTATAAGAAAGGGGAGCCTGGAAAAGACCCTTGTACGACCGTAGGGTAGGTAGGTTTTTAATGAACCTGTAGTACAAAAAAAGAAAAAAGAGAAAGAAGGTTGAGGTCCGAATAGGGTCAAGCCGTATTATAGACCTTTTCCGCATTATGCCTCCGGCGCTGCCCAAGGTATTTTAAGTGCATAATTATGCATGCGCGGTACATATGCCGCAACCTTATGGGGCGATCGGCAGAGGCTGAACTGCTATTAAAGCTCTGGATCCGCCGAGTTGTCATGCTATAATGTGGATCGGACTCGCTTGGCAGTGTCAGGGGTCTTAATGACCGATGAGTTGCTCGGCTTGATGAGTCTGTTCTGTACTTCGGCTGGAAGGGCCGCGGTGTGCTCCTCAGTACGGACGGAGCGCTCCATATTTCCATTGTCTGTGATGACGCTGCAAGGTCCAGGCATTTTGAGCTTTAGGTAAGCATAATGTGGGACTGCATTAAAGCGGGCGAAAGCATTTCTTCCAAGCAGCGCGTGATAACCACTGCAGAAAGGGACTATATCGAAGATTAGTTCTTCACTTCGAAAGTTATCTGGAGATCCGAATACTACTTCCAGTGTTAAGGAGCCCGTGCAGCGGGCCTCTACGCCAGGTATCACTCCTTTAAAGGTAGTGTTACTGGGCTTGATTCTTGACGGGTCAATACCCATCTTACGGACAATGTCTTGATAAATCAGGTTGAGACTGCGGCCTCCGTCCATAAGGACTCTAGTGAGATGGTATCCGTCGATGATGGGATCGAGTACAAGGGCCGCCGAACCTCCGTGACGGATACTAGTTGGGTGGTCCCTGCGTTCGAAGGTGATCGGACAAGCCGACCATGGGTTGAATTTTGGGGCGACAGGCTCTACGGCGTAGACGTCCCTTGTGCGTGCTTGCGCTCCCTCTTTGGGATGTGTGTGACATATATCATGTTCACTGTTTTCACCTCTGGGGGAAACTTCTTCTGTCCCCCTGTGTTCGAAGGGCGGGGCTCATCATCGTCCTCGCTTTGAGGTCCTTTCCCCTTATGTTCGGTTACCGGCCCGTTTAAAAACCCAGTAGTTTCTGTTGGTGTGGTTAGCAGGCTTGTCAGGGGTGCCATGAATCTGGCAGGGCCTATATAGTATTTTGTCCAAATTGGATGGACCGTCTCTATTTCCTTTGAACGGCTTATTCCGCCGATTGGGTTTGGAGCCGCTGAATCCGGCGTTTACCGCCGTATCCTCAGTTTCTTCGTTGTTGTTCCGACGCTTATTTTTGCTACGTCCTGGCCTTCCATTGCCATCCCTGGCCTCAGAGTTGCCGGGGTCACTCGTGCTGCTGCTTCTACGAGCCAACCAGCTATCTTTGCCCGCACAGAAGCAGATCATAAGTGCAGTAAGAGCTGCCATAGTTTTTGGCTTTTCCTGACCGATGTGTCGGGCGAGCCATTCATCACGGACGCTGTGCTTAAAGGCCGCTAAGGCTTCGGCGTCCGGACAGTCGACGATTTGGTTCTTTTTGATTAAGAACCGAGTCTAGAGTTTGCGGGCTGACTCTCCGAGGTTGCTGGACTATGTGACTAAGGTCATCAACGTCCGGTGGCGGGACATATGTGCCTTGGAAGTTGTCTCGAAAAGCATCCTCCAAGTCCTCCCAACTACCAATGGAGTTCTCTGGGAAGCTATTCAACCAGTGTCATGCTGGTCCTTTTAGCTTTAGGGGAAGGTATTTAATGGCGTGGAGATCATCACCGTGTGCCATGTGAATATGGAGAAGAAAATCTTCAATCCAGATGAGGGGATCTGTTGTTCTATCGTATGACTCAATGTTCATAGGTTTAAACCCTTCCGGAAACTGGTGTTGCATTACCTCATCGGTAAAGCACATGGGGTGTGCGGCGCCTCTATATCGGGCAACATCACGACGGAGTTCGGATGACATCGTGTTCGGTTCTCGGTCCGAACTTGGTTATGCTTGTCGCGCTAGGCTTGATGGCCGTCATCTCATGTTGGAGCACGTCCCCTTGATCCGTAGATTGATCTGGTAGTCGGCTATATTGTCCAGGTCCTGACGTAAGTCGTACGCGTAGCCCGGAGCCGCTGCCTCTTTGCCTCTACGGCGAGGTGGTGCGGGCTGGTATTCGGTATAATTAGCCGCTTTGTCCCGTCCACGTGGTGGACGGTCCGGTTCATCAGCATGATTGTATCTTGACGGTATTGGCTTAAGGGCCTCGTTGTCGAATTGTGGTAGTAGCCTGCACTTTGGGTAGCTCTTTGTCGGGCGCTCGAGGCCATATTCTTCGGCAGCCAGGACCTTGGTCATCTGTCGTTGAGCGTATCCTGTTCGGCTTGAAGTTGTTGTTGTTTATTTTTCAGGCTCCTCACAGTGGCGATGAGCTATCGCTTAAAGCGTTCTTGTTCGAGGGGTTCCTCTGGCACGATGAAATCTTCGTTACGAGGCTAACGTCCTCCTCGGAGGTCGGTAGATAGTTAGTATCTTCCGAATCCTCATGATCGAAAAGTTCATCTGGGTTGACTTGTCCCTCTTCCCATTCATCCTGCTCGAACGCAGGTTCGACGGGGTGGTCGGAGTCTTCGGCATTGTCCGGAGTGTCATTATCTCCGGTGCTGGTATTACTTTCCTTTTCCCGACGCGATCGTGAGCGGAGCCGCTAACATCGGCGCTTTGGTGGTGCCTCGACGGGCTTGTCCTCAATCGGATCTTGAGTGCCATCGTCGTCCTTCTTGTCGGGCGTATCCACCATGTACACGTCGTAAGTAGAAGTGGCCGTCCAACGCCCAGTGATAGGCGGGTTTTGGCCTGGTTCGGCCCCGGTATCGTCGTCCATGCCATCGATGTCTTCGGAGGCGTAGTCTAGCATGTCGGTTAGGTCCTCGACAGTGGATATTAAGTGGGTGGTGGGAGGGGCGTAAATTTCCCCGCTCTCAGCCCCCAGTTCGGACTAGGCGTAGTTCGAAAGTGACGCTTCCGTGATGGCGAGAGACTGCATTAGGTCCAACGCCTCGTTTAGGAGCGAAAGCTGGACAGGTGATTGAGGACCTGCGGAGCTGGGTCCGGTAATCACCACTTGACCGAGCTCGGTAGACGCAGACCTCATGAGTACGGAGTGACATCTAGAGACGAGTCCGGCTTCCCGGTGACAGGGAGAGTCATGTTTGACTCCGAGCCCGTTGACAGCATAGTCACCTCTGGGTCTCTGGAGGGAAGCTCCGTAATGGGAGAGAGTCCGGTGGGGTTTATCCTCTGGTGTTCGGACAGAGTGGCCCGCTCTGGATCTAAGGCCAGGGAAGGTACAAGAGTCGATCCTTGAGCGGAATCTGATGGTGGATCCGACGGGCTTCCTTCATGTAGATGAGGAGCGGCGGCCGAGGCCGAGAACCCTTCGAAGACCAAGTATCCTCGGATATGAGCGATGTAATTCAAGCTTCGAAACCTGATCTGGTGACCAGGGGGTGTAGCTGTCGATCTGCTCGAGGTGACCACTTGAACTGGCACGCAAAGCGAAGCCACCAAACACAAAGAGTTGGCCGGGGAGAAAAGTCTCCCCGGAAATAGCATCATCATCGATGACAAGTCGAGCCATCGATCCTTCTGGCGACGACACAGTGGAACTCTCAATGAAAGCACCAATGTCGGTGTCAAAACCGGCAAATCTCGCATAGGGGGTCTTGAACTGTGCGTCTGAGGATCAATGGTAACAAGGGACGATGGGACACAATGTTTACCCAGGTTCGGGCCCTCTTAAAGGAGGTAAAACCCTACATCCTGCTTGATTGCATTCAATGAGTATAGGGGTTACAAGAGTTGATCTACCTCGAGATCGTAATGGCTAAACCCTAGCTGGGTAGCCTATGGGAATTCTGATAGCCTCTACGGACTAGACCCTCCGGTTTATATACACACCGGAGGGGTCTAGGGTTGTACAGAGTCGGTTTGTGGGGGAAGGAAATAACATATCCGGACACCAATCTTGCCATCCACGCATACAGGAGTCCTACCCGGACACGGGGGAAAGTCTTCTGCTTTTATCTTAACGGCCCATCAGTCTGGCCCATATCAAATAGTCCGGACACCCGAGGACCCCCTAATCCAGGACTCCCTCAGTCATCATTATTTTTTTGTGTGAATTTTCTACATAAAAGTTACACTTGGCATGAGGTCCGTCGTTCTCGATGGGTTGCGCACTGGTTACGTCTACTTCGACGAGAGGTTCCTCATGTGTCAGAGTGATTGTTCGTTGGTCGTCGTTACCCCGACTTCAGGTTGCGCGTATTGGTCACGTAATTGGGAGTATTATTATATCGATGGATCTTGGAGGAGTTTGTTGCATCGTAAAAGATCGGGACGAAACATCGGCACGTCCAAGGTCTTGCCCATAGCACAATGTCGCACGTTGAACGATGGCACAGGCACAAGCTGGGGTGGATGGGCCAATCGCTCGCGAAGAGGTCGAGCGACGTCGTTAGTACGGGGTTGATGGCGATGATGCTACAAGTTGAGATCGACCATACCGAGGGCATCGACGACATTCTCGGATGTCTAGGAGCACATCGGACATGTCGCCTTGGACAAGGGAGGGTTGCACCAGCAAGGAGCTACGTGGTGGCGCCGATGAGTGATGGCTCTAAAATATAGCACTTTGCCATGACCATTTCACTTAGATTATTGCAAGGTTTTCGCCGGTTTTTGTCTTTTTAACTAACGAATATCTTCACAGCCTTATATAATGACGGTGTTTGCTGGTCTCCTTATCCCTCATTGTTTGTTCAATGTATTCTTTATACTCGGCAGACAATGTGCAAGAGAAGGAATAAGTCACAAATCGTTTTTTGTCATGCTATCCTTCATTTTTTGTTGTCTACTGGTTTTCTTGATAAATACTCCCTCCATCCCATAATATAAGAACATTTTCAAGTTAACATAGCTTAAAAAACGTTCTTATATTATGGGATGGAGGGAGTAACAAATATGTGCGGGGTGCTCTTTCAGCTCTTTCTCTAAAATAGTCCCTTGTCATTTGTCATCAATACCCTATTTTAACTAATTTTCTATAGGGTGCTTTTCCGGTATTTTTGTGGAACTATGTGCCCCGCTTCAATACCACGGTGTATCCTCAAACCATTAGGGCACTCCAACACAGATCACCAAAACATCTGTTCATGTCTAAATCATATGGTATAAACACTTTTAGCTATCTAACACGAAGCACCAAATCGGTCTAGACCAATCGACGATCCTCACGCGCGAAATCACACAAACCATCCTCAAACTGTGGGGAGATGGGATCTGCGGAAGTCCAGGAGTCTACCCGACGCACTGTCAGTTGGCTCGCTTCTCCCCACAGCCCACATCTTCCACTCGTCTCTTTCTCCTCGCAGTCCGCTTAACTTCATAGGCCAATTTAGTCCCGGTTTGTTTGGGCTTTTGCTTTTACTTTTGCGGCTTTTTCACTTTCCTCAAAAAGCCATAGAAGCTCATGTTTAGGAGTTTTTATGATTTTTTGATCAAAGTGGAAAAGCTGCAAAAGCAGAAGCAAAAGTCTAAATAAACAAGGCCTTAGAGCAACTCCAACGGGGCGATCTATTTCGTCAGCTGGCGTCCGTTTGGGTCGGCGCAGACACAAAAGGCGGCCCAACGCGTCGACCCAAACGGACGCGCGTTCGCTTGGCGTCCACATGCTGACCCATTTCCGGCCCAATTTTTAGCCGGATTTGCGTTGGCGCGGAGACGAGACGGACGCGCGTGCGCGCCTACTCCTCCCCCGGGTCCGCTGGTCGGTGGCAGCCTCCATCATTTCCCTTCATTTTCCCCAAAACCCTCCTGCCCCCGCGCGCTCCCGCCCCACCCCCACCATGGACGACGACCTCGACCTCGACGCCGCCGCCGGCCTTGCCTCCCTCGCCTTGTCCGGCATGACGATCGCCCCCTCCGGCAAAGGCAAGCCTTGCGGCCCGCGCAAGACCACCGCCGCGCCCAAGCCAAAGAAAGCGCTGACGCCCGAACAACGGGCAAGGGAGTAGGCCAAGAGGAAGGGCCGGAGGCACACCACGGACGCGAGGATGAAGCCATCGCGGTTGCCGCCGCCGCCGCGCAGCAGGAGGTCACCAACGCCCGCGTCGCGGCGGCAACGAGGGAGGCGCTCTATATGCTAGGGTTAAACCCTAGCCAGCACGGCCTCGTCAACGCCGCCATGGCCGCGGCCAGCACCAGCTCATCCGCGTTTCCTCAGATGGTGCTGCCCGACTCGCCCCGTGCGTCGGCTTGCACCCCGATGCCCGGCTTTCGCGTGTACCCGCACGCCTCCCGCCTCTCCGGGGAGTGCTCGCCCGACGTGAGCATGGTGGCGCCTTCCACGCCCGCGCCCGCGCCCATCGACTTCAACGCCACACCAGTGGCCGGTGGCTCATCATCCAGAGGCGCGAGGAAACGCGCGCGACAGATGCCGGCCGACGTGCTGCCGGGCGCCTGCAACCTGTTCGACGGAATGCCGGCCGCCAGCGACGAGGCCTACATGCAGAACCTCATCTTCGAGGGCGGTGCGCCGACCGCTGGTTATGATCACGACGAGACACAAAGCCAGGACGGCTGCGGGGCGTTCACGCCGGCCGCTGGCTATGATCCTGATCAGGCGGCCTTCATGTGTGATCAGGTCGGCATGGACCTGGACGACTTCCCACTTGACCACTAGTTTCTGGACGACTACGGGCAAGGGGAAGAGGACGAGTGCGACATCGAAATTTAGCCTTTGTTCGAGTACGAGCTCGCCAACCAAGCCGCCGGGCCGAAGCCGAAGCGCAAGAGCAAGTGGACGAAGGCATACACGGCGGCCGAGGACAAGCTTCTTTGTGAGTGTTGGTGAGACATTGGACAAGACCCCAAGACGAGGGCCGAACAAAAGCATTCAACTTTTTGGATTCGTGTCCACCGGGAGTTTCATGAGCGCAAGAAGTTTCCGCCTTACCAAATAGTGAGCACGCGGGGTGGGTGTTCATTTTCAAAGCGATGAAGGATGATCCAACAAGAGTGCAACAAGTTTGTGCCACTCTTGAGAGCGTCGGTGCCCGCCCCCTGAGCGGCATCGGCATGCAAGACATGGTATGCTAGCAAGCCGCCCTCTTTTGTGTCTTCAAGTTTATGCTTGCGTGTTCATTTGCATACCGTATGCTAATATGCTTGCATGAAATACATTTGTAGGCGTTTCAAGCTTTGGAGGCATTCAAGGTCCAACACAATGGCAAGTGCTTCAACCTCTCCCAGTGCTTTAGGGTCATCAAAGTCGAGGAGAAGTTCAAGGCTCAATATCCCGCCCTCAAGTCGCGTGGGGGGAAGCAAGCTATGGAGGAGGTTGGGGACGGCGAGCCGGCACGGCCGCGAGGGAAGACCAACTCCAAGAAGAAGGACAAGCGGGATGCGGCATCGAACGCCTTGATCGCAAGCGTGGAGGGCATGATGAACGAGAAGGACTCAAGGGAGGAGGAGCGCCGGCGTTTCAAAAAAGAGCAAATGAACGCCTTCATGGAGATCCAATGGAGGAGGCTTGAGATGGACGCGGAGAAGCAAGCCAAGATGTTTGAGATGGAGGCGGGGAAGCAAGCCAAGATGCTAGAGATCGAGGCCGCCAACGCCAAGACCAAGGCGAAAGAAGTGGCTCTCGCGAGCATGATGACCGGGGTGGAGATCATGATGGTGGATCTCAACACCGTGTCGCCAAGGAAGAGGTCGTGGTTCGAGAAGATGCAGGCCGACATGCTCAAGTTCACCGACAAGTGATCTCATGGCGGCGAGCGCCTTCCTTTTTTGTATGTCGGCTTGTGTGCTAGCATGACCACGGGGCCGCGATGGTGTGGTCGAACTCAAGTCCCACCCCTTTTTGTGTGTTGGCATGTGTGTCGGCCGCTAGCGAGTGCGCCAGCATAAACTGTGTGGTGATATTTTTTGAAGCCGACATTGTATGCTGGCGCTGGCATGATGCCGGCATGAGACATGGCCGCTGGCATGATCTATGACCGCGGGCCTTTTTTTAACGAAAACACTAACGCCCACATGTGTGGGCGTTAACCAACTCGCCAACACGCCTCCATCGTCGTCTAGCGCTTTTTGCACGAATCTTGGCATGAAAAGACTGAATTTGTGTGCCACGTAGGACAACTCGTGTGTGTGACGTGTGAGGGAGTTCGCCCGCACGCCGTTTTCTCTCCGCGGTCAATGGTTCGCCAGTCGGGGCGTGCGATGAAACTGATGTCGCGCCCGCACGCCACGCACCACTTCTGTTCTCCATCTCCCACGACTGCCCATTCTCCCACTCTCCCACACCCAAGTTGTCATTTGCCATGTCTTTTGAGGGGTACATGGCAACTGCCCTATTTGTGATTGTAAACAGATGGCAACTCTCTTTCATCCGAATATGTTATTGTTGCCACGTCTGTTTGTAGCGCTACATGGCAACTGTCTAGTGTTAGTAGGTGGCAACTCCTAAAGATACCACCATCGCCCACATGCCCGTCTCCTCTCCCACACACCAAAAGCTATCAGTTGCCATGTGTTTTTGCAGGATACATGGCAACTGCCTCTAGCATGCTTGTAAGCAGACGGCAACTCTCTCTTTACCCGAAACATGTTTTTTGCCATGTTTTTTTAGTGCTACATGGCAACTGTCCAGTGTTAGTAGGTGGCAATTCGTAAAGTTTTTCAAATCATGGTAACTGTAGTAGACCAGACCATACATGTCAACAGCTGCAGTTGCCCAAAAATGGCCTCCGGCACTTTGACCTAAGATGGCAACTGCAGTTGAGCAACCATGGCAACTGTAGTTGTCCGACATGGCAACTGTAGTTGTCCGGCATGGCAACTGTAGTTCAGCAACATGACAACTGTAGTTCAGCAACATGGCAACTGAAGAGGGTCCGGAACATGGCAATCGCGACGGGACGCGTGGTTACAGACACGCGGGGCGTGTGACACACGGGGCGTGTGGCTCGCAGGCGGGGAGGGGCGACGGCCGAGATGAGTCGTGCGGGCCGTGTGCTCGCTCGCCCGTACGTGCTCGTGCGGGGCGATTGCGCTGCACCGGACGTGCGGTCTGTGTCTGCGCGCGCCCGGACGCGGTCGTGTGGGCGGGGTCGTCTCCGTGCCACACAGGGCGTGCAGCACAACCACCCGATACACCACACGTGTGGCAGTTATCGACGTCTTTTTTAAAATTGAGTGCGCACATAAAATGGGTCGGGGCGTTGGACGCACTGCCGATCCAAATGTAAAACAGGACGGACACCGGACAGGCGGCCGATCCAAACAGATAAAAAACGGACAAATACGCCCTCCGTTTGGATCGGTGTTGCTCTTAGTGATCAACGTTTATTCCCTCAAAAGGAAAAAATAGTGATCAACGTTTAGACCACACCCACAGCGCAGCAGCCTGGCCGCTCCCTGTAGCGACCACTGGCCACCGGGAGATACGACGAGATACGCACTGTAGCTAGCTGAGTTGTAGGGACTGGAGAACAGCGGTCACTGTTCTCCTGGCCTCTTCTTGTATGTTGTGACCGCAGCGTACGTACTTGCATTGTCGCGCATCTTGCCAATTGCCATGCCCCCATGCACCACTATGCTCTGCGGCGTCTCTGTTTTTTTTTTGCTGGTTCTTTGATTTAGAGTTGTCTATCTATTATTTCGTGTGATTCGGGCTCCATTTACTGTACGTGTACTGTGCGCGGATGACGTAACGCGGATCCGATGCCTGATTGCCTGCCGAAGCGGAAAATCTACCGTTTCCGTGATGTACCGGCTGACCGCTAGCTGCTCGTCCAGTCTAAAAATTAGTGCAACACCGTGTGATATAAAAAGCTAGTCATTTTGTTTTAAGAATACACAGCTATCTACCTGCAAAAAAAAAGAAAATACACAGCTATCAAACCTGTTAATACGGTACACGAGGTCCCATCAGAGTCAGCTTTTAGTCAGATGCTACAGGTTTTGCTTGCATCTGCTGCCATTCTCTCTTTTTTCTCTTCCAAACTATTCATCCATTTATTTCACCTTTAGTAACTTAAATCATTCATATCTCATAAACCAAAATTCCGATTCTAAAACTTTTTATATATTTGAACTCCTGACGCAAAAATCGTTAAAACAAGACCGATTTTAGATGTATTTTTATTTGGTTTGAAATTCATGAAACATATTTCACATAAATCATATCTATTTCAATATCACTTTTTAAAAAAATATTTCACTTTTCTCAATAAATTGTTACACATTTCAGTTACATATTATTTTCATTTTCAGAACCCACATTTCACTTTTCACTAGCTTGTTTCACAAAAATTACACCTATTTCAATTTCGCAATACTGAAAAAGCAAATTTCGCTCTTTTGAAGTAAATCGTTACACGTTTCATATTTTTCAATTTCACAAGTTAGAGATTTTAGTTTCACATTTTTTTCACTTTCAGTAGGTGCATTTTACTTTTTTTTGACTGGAAACTGTAGGGAGAACCCCCCACGGCATTTAACTTTTATTCAAAATAGATAATCTCTACTACCTAAAAGAAACGTAAGGTTCCCTCTCCCCTCTTACGTTGACCCCTTTCGTCCGACTCCCCGTCCCCGCATCGCTCCTCCCACCCCAGGTCGTCGTTCCACCTGGTTTTCTTTTCCTCGGTTTTTTTTTCTCAAACCGATTTTGGTGCGTCAAGAAAGGAAATCTGTAACCCGGCCCGCTCCTCATGCCATCGTCTACTGCCCCATTAGCATTCCCGTAAGGGTTTCCATGCCCCCAGAGCGGCGGCGGCCGCTCACACTTTCGCCAAGGCGTCGGCCATGGCGCTCCCCAGCGGCAGGCTCGAGGGGATCTGGGCAAAGCGCGTGCCGCGGTGGAAGCAGCTGCCCTCGGCGACGGCGGCGCGGACGTCCGAGTTCTCCACCCTCTTATGCCATCGGACCAGCAGCAACACCGGATCCGGCCGCTCGAGGTGGACGGTGTTGGAGCCAAGGTGTACTCCCTGACCAACGCTCCTCCCTTTGCATGACGGCGTCGCTACTCCAACTTCCCTCACTGATGATACTCTTCAATTGTCGGCTCGTACTACCACCAACTTCTCTACGCAGGTACTACACTCAATCTGGTTGCTCCCGCCCTCCGCATGGCGAAATTAGATTTTCGTGCATGGCTGTTAGATAGGCAGAGATCATCAGATGAGAAGGGTTCATGCATACAGCGAGCGCGGTGCACGCACACATGCATGTCATCTTGACTGCAAGTGCAATTAGCCTGTCCATCGGCCTCGTGCATGTGATTGCACATGCCATGTGGTCCTTGATCATTAACTCAGTGATCAAATTACTATGGTTAACTTCAGGAGAAAAAAATTATTGTGATTTCTTCATTCAGGAATCTGGAGAAAATTATTATGCACTAGCACTAATATGGTTACCTTCGATGGGCTTATTGCCTGCATGTGCTTTTTCAAGTTTGTTTGTGTGTTTTCTCTTCTGGTTGTTCCTTTTCTACAAGTGTTGTCATATAAACAGAAATGAAACTCTTATTTCAGATGTATAGATAAATGTGAGTCGGCCTTCAAACTTGCCAAAAACGGGTATGGACATAGATTTAAGGGTTATCATTCACTTAAATCTCGACGAAAATGATATCTGTTTACATTCGGAACTGAGATAAATAGGAATCATTTTGTTCATGATACTTGGTTACATGAGCTTTTTCTCTTCTGTGTAGGCCAAAATTGTACAAAGTTATCTCCTGAAGTTATATCGAAGGTGAATTCTGTGAGGTAACCATCTAAATTAGTTTTAAATATTTGTTATAGGCTCTTGTGTTGAAAGGTTTTCGCTTGGTCAATCTCTTACCTTAGTATTTCAAGAATCAATTTATAAATGTTGCAGTAGTAGGGGATGAGACTGTTAAAAATAGGGACAATGGTGTAAAACTAAATTGGCACTATTACCCGGACGCGGGTGAACAGTAAAATCAAAACTAAATAAAAAAAATCAAAAAAATCCAATTTTTTTGGGGAGAAACATCGACAAAAGTTCTAAGTGCTTGCAAAAATTCGTCATGAAATCACATTCCTAGAAGGCATGGCAAAAAAAACAAAAATAGTACTCTGAAAAAGCTACTTTCAAAAGCATTTTGAAGCACTGAATTTGTTTTTTTTGCCACGCCTTACAGGAATGTGATTTCATGATGAATTTTTGCAGGCACTTAGAACTTTTGTCAATGTTTCTCTAAAAAAATTAGAATTTTCTGAATTTTTTTTTTGATTTTACTGTTCACCGAGCTCAAATGAGCTCGGGAGCAGAAAGGCACTTTCGCTATTACCCGCTTCCATACATTTGGACTAATGTTCTGTGTCCATTTTAGGTTCTGAAAAATGAAATGCGGTAAAAAGTAAAGCTCAGTTGCAGCAACATGTTTAGACTACAATGAAGAGGGGTCATTGTTGATCAGCCTGCAAGGTCAATAACAATGTTAGTTGATAATGGTTCTTAATATGGATGAGAATCATAAAAGATATATTTTTCCATGATTGATAATGATCACCTAATGCTTAGACCCCGGTGCAACGCACGGGCAATTACCTAGTACAATGTACAAAGATTACAAGTGGTAATCAGAACATAAAAAAGAAAGAAGAAAGGGAACTAAGGTACTAAAATCACATCTATTTCAATTGCACATTTATGAAATAACTTATTTCACTTTTTTGAAATAAAAATGTTACAGACTAACAAATAATTAGTTTCACAAGTAGACATTTGAGTTTCATATTTGGGTTTAATATGTTCATGTGAAAAATGTTATTCACATATTTCTAGTGAACTATGTTAGTTTCAGATTTTTCTAGTGAAATGGGTTTATTTCACATATGAAATGTGGAACGTTGAAAATTAAATGTGTTTGAAATATATCCAAAATTGGTCTAGTTTTAAAGTTCTTCACTCTAGGAGTCCAAATATATAAAAAAAAATTCAAAAACGAGTCTATAGTTCAAAAGATATGGTTGATTAAAATTGTCTTAGAGGAAATAAAGTCTATGAATTTGTTTCGCGGGTAAAGTGAGAGAAGAGTCTTGCATGCGTATCGTCCCTGATAAAAAGTGTACTTTGGGGTCCATTATGCTGTCACTGATTTGACTAAAAATAAAGATACAAAAATATACCAGTGCTATACATCTAGATGGGCCATACCGTTTCACGAATATCAGAAAAAGTGAACGGCCTCAGATCCATCAGTACATCACGAAAACGCTCAAAATGACTTTCTCGGTTGCCTGCCCGTGTGCGGCTTCGCGAGTCGCGACGAGCTGGAGGAAGAGAAGCGACACTGGTTCTTTTGTAAATGTTAGGGCATCTACAACGCGCACCACTAAAATGGAAACCATGCGCGGTGACGCGTCCGCGGAACAGTGGTACAACAGCCGGCAATCCAACCCTGTATATGTAATGTCCGGACACGTTTCAAAAGGAATTTGAATAAATGGATAAATTTCATGCAAACTGGACCGAATTCATTACATGTCCTACATATTTTTGCCAAACAAAAGTGGCTGACACTTTTTTAACCTAATCTAAATGTTTGCCAGCCGTGGCGGCGGCCATGTTCCACGTCTTATCTTCTCCATATCCGCCAAGCTCACCGACCATGAGCCCCAGTGGAAGGGCAGAATAAGATGCGGGCACGCCCCACATGGGACACCAGGCATGCCCATGTCTTATCTCCTACTCTGCCTCGCCGGAGTCCGTCGTGCCGGCGACGCCAGACATGGACGGGCCGACCATGTGGTCACTGCGGCGAGGCGCAAACCGCTGGGGCGGGGCGGCCGGCGCGGAGCTGACATCTATTGCCGTCCGTGCTTTTTTTTGTTCACCTCTGCGCTGAGCTCCGCGAACAAGGCGTATCTCTCCGCCTGCAGGATGCACATTCGGCATTGCTCGCGGCGAATGTCATGAGCGACGAGCATGGATTGGTAAAACGTCCGCTACTCATGCAGGAAGTTCGGATCCTCTGTGACCATAGCTATGACATCGTCGTCATTCGCTTGCTCATAGACGATTTGCCACTCTGCGGTTCGGGGCTCATCGAGGAGCCGAAGGTTGTATCCCGCACCTGCCGGAACGCCGACACAGGCGGCCCCGACTACTCTTTCACCATGACGACATTGAAGTGCGCTTGCGTGGGTAAGGGCCCGACTCATCGTCTGATGCCTTCTCCATTGTCTGGTCCTCATCGCTAACCTCTGAGAAGCTCGTCGGTAAGCCGACCTCAATCCGTCACGCGTGACGACCCTGCCAGTCGGCGGCAATTCCAGTCAACTCTTACTTCAGCTTCGTTAGGAGTTTCTCCCACGTCGCTCTAGAGCTGGCGGTCATGGCGGACGTGTTGGGGAACGTAGTAATTTCAAAAAAATTCCTACGCACACACAGGATCATGGTGATGCATAGCAACGAGAGGGGAGAGTGTTGTCCACGTACCCTCGTAGACCGAAAGCGGAAGCGTTTTATCAACGTTGTTGATGTAGCCGTACGTCTTCACAATCCGACCGATCCAAGTACCGAACGCACGGCACCTCCGAGTTCTGCACACGTTCAGCTCGATGACGTCCTCGCCTTTCTCGATCTAGCAAGAGGGGCGAAGTAGTAGATGAGTTCCGGCAGCACGACGGCGTGGTGACGGTGTTGGTGAAGAACAATCTCCGCAGGGCTTCGCCTAAGCACTACGAAAACTATGACGGAGGGTAAACTAGAGGGGACGGGGTTGCCGGCACACGGCTTGGTGTTTCTTGATGTTTCTTGGGTGCTAGCCCTACCCCTCTATTTATATGTTGAGCCTTGGGGTCGAAACTTGGAGTAAAAGCCTTCACAAAGTCGGTTTCACCCGAAAGGCAAGAGTCCTTCTCGGACTCCAGGGCCAGACGCCAGGGACCCTGGCGTCTGGCCCCTGGACTCCGCAAAACTTCCTTTTGCACTTTCCAAAAACCTCGTGGGCTTTCCCCTTTGGCCCAGATAAAGTGTTCTCATGCCCAAACATTTCGGGAAACATCCGGAACCCTTCCGATGGATTCCGGAACCTTTCCGGAGATCAAACACTACTATCCACATATCAATCTTTACTTCCGGACCATTCTAGAGTTCCTCGTCATATCCGTGATCTCATCCAAAACTCCGAACAACATTCGGTCACCAACATACATAACTCATAGTACTATATCGTCAACGAACGTTAAGCGTGCGGACCCTATGGGTTCGAGAACTATGTAGACATGACCGAGACACCTCTCTGGTCAATAACCAATAGCGGGACCTGGATGCCCATATTGGCTCCTACATGTTCTACGAAGATCTTTATCGGTCAGACCGCATAACAACATACGTTGTTCCCTTTGTCATCGGTATGTTACTTGCCCGAGATTCGATCGTCGGTATCTCAATACCTAGTTCAATCTCGTTACCGGCAAGTCTCTTTACTCGTTCCGTAATACATCATCCCGCAACCAACTCATTAGTTGCAATGCTTGCAAGGCTTATAGTGATGTGGATTACCGAGTGGGCCCAGAGATACCTCTCCGACAATCGGAGTGACAAATCCTAATCTCGAAATACGCCAACCCAACAAGTACCTTTGGAGACACCTGTAGAGCACCTTTATAATCACCCACTTACGTTGTGACATTTGGTAGCACACAAAATGTTCCTCCGGTAAACGGGAGTTACATAATCTCATAGTCATAGGAACATGTATAAGTCATGAAGAAAGCAATAGCAGAATACTAAACGATCGAGTGCTAAGCTAACAGAATGGGTCAAGTCAATCACATCATTCTCCTAATGATGTGATCCCGTTAATCAAATGACAACTCATGTCTATGGCTAGGAAACTTAACCATCTTTGATTCAACGAGCTAGTCAAGTAGAGGCATACTAGTGACACATTGTTTTGTCTATGTATTCACACAAGTATCAAGTTTCCGATTAATACAATTCTAGCATGAATAATAAACATTTATCATGAAATAAGGAAATAAATAATAACTTTATTATTGCCTCTAGGGCATATTTCCTTCAGTCTCCCACTTGCACTAGAGTCAATAATCTAGTTCACATCGCCATGTGATTTAACATCAATAGTTCACATCTTTATGTAGTTAACACCCATAGTTCACATCGAGATGTGACCAACACCCAAAGGGTTCACTAGAGTCAGTTATCTAGTTCACATCGCTATGTGATTAACACCCAAAGAGTACTAAGGTGTGATCATGTTTTGCTTGTGAGAGAAGTTTAGTCAACGGGTCTGCCACATTCAGATCCGTATGTATTTTGCAAATTTCTATGTCAACAATGCTCTGCACGGAGCTACTCTAGCTAATTGCTTCCACTTTCAATATGTATCTAGATCGAGACTTAGAATCATCCAGATCGGTGTCAAAGCTTGCATCGACGTAACTCTTTACGACGAACCTTTTGTCACCTCCATAATTGAGAAACATATCCTTATTCCACTAAGGATAATTTTGACCGCTGTCCAGTGATCTACTCCTAGATCACTATTGTACTCCCTTGCCAAACTCAGAGCTGAACCTATGGCTGAGGCATTACCATTATGCATCACCATTATACAATAGATCTGGTACATAGCATAGCATACTTTATAGAACCTATGGCTGAGGCATAGGGAATGACTTTCATTCTCTTTCTATCTTTTGCCGTGGTCGGGTTTTGAGTCTTACTCAATTTCATTCCTTCTAACACAGGCAAGAACTCCTTTCTTTGACTGTTCCATTTTGAACTACTTCAAAATCTTGTTAAGGTATGTACTCATTGAAAAAACTTATCAAGCGTCTTGATCTATCTCTATAAATCTTGATGCTCAATATGTAAGCAGCTTCACCGAGGTCTTTCTTTGAAAAACTCCTTCAAACACTCATTTATGCTTTGTAGAATAATTCTACATTATTTCCGATCAACAATATGTCATTCACATATACATATCAGAAATGCTCTAGTGCTCCCAGTCAATTTCTTGTAAATACAGGCTTCACCGCAAGTCTGTATAAAACTATATGCTTTGATCAACTCATCAAAGCGTATATTCCAACTCCGAGATGCTTGCACCAGTCCATAGATGGATCGCTGGAGCTTGCGCACTTTGTTAGCATCCTTTGGATCGATAAAACCTTCAGGTTGCATCATATATAACTCTTCTTCCAGAAATCCATTCAGGAATGCAGTCTTTACATCCATTTGCCAGATTTCATAAAATGTGGCAATTTGCTAACATGATTCGGACAGACTTAAGCATCGCTACGAGTGAGAAGGTCTCATCATAGTCAACTCCTTGAACTTTGTCAAAACCCTTTTTGACAAGTCTAGCTTTGTAGATAGTAATACTACTATCAGCGTCCGTCTTCCTCTTGAAGATCCATTTATTCTTAATGACTCACCGATCATCGGGCAAGTCAATCAAAGTCCATACATGGATCCCATCTCAGATTTCACGGCCTCAAGCCATTTCGCAGAATCTGGGCTCATCATCGCTTCCTCATAGTTCGTAGGTTTGTCATGGTCTAGTAACATGACTTCCAGAAAGGATTACCGTACCACTCTGGTGCGGACCATATTCTGGTTGTCCTACGAGGTTTGTTAGTAACTTGATCTGAAGTTTCATGATCATCATCATTAGCTTCCTCACTAATTGGTGTAGAGATCACTAGAACCGATTTCTGTGATGAACTACTTTCCAATTCGGGAGAAGGTACAATTACCTTATCAAGTTCTACTTTCCTCCCACTCACTTCTTTCGAGAGAAACTCCTTCTCTAGAAAGGATCCATTCTTAGCAACAAAATATCTTGCCTTCGAATCTGTGATAGAAGGTGTACCCAACTGTCTCCTTTGGGTATCCTATGAAGACGCATTTCTCCGATTTGGGTTTGAGCTTATCAGGTTGAAACATTTTAACATAAGCATCACAACCCCAAATTTTAAGAAACAACAGCTTAGGTTTCTTGCCAAACCATAGTTCATACGGTGTCGTCTCAACGGATTAGACGGTGCCCTATTTAATGTGAATGTAGCTGTCTCTAATGCATAACCCCAAAACTATAGTGGTAAATCGGTAAGAAACATCATAGATCGCACCATATCTAATAAAGTACGGTTATGACGTCCGGGCACACCATTACGCTGTGGTGTTCCAGGTGGCGTGAGTTGCGAAACTATTCCGCATTGTTTCAAATGAAGACCAAACTCGTAACTCAAATATTCTCCTCCACGATCAGATCGTAGAAACTTTATTTTCTTGTTACGATGATTTTCCACTTCACTCTGAAATTATATGAACTTTTCAAATGTTTCATACTTTATGTTTCATCAAGTAGATATACCCATATCTGCTCAAATCATCTGTGAAGGTCAGAAAATAACGATACCTGCCGCGAGCCTCAATATTCATCGAACCACATACATCAGTATGTATGGTTTCCAACAAATCTGTTGCTCGCTCCATTGTTCCGGAGAACGGCGTTTTAGTCATCTTGCCCAAGAGGTATGGTTCACAAGCATCAAGTGATTCGTAATCAAGTGATTCCAAAAGCCCATCAGCATGGAGTTTCTTCATGCGCTTTACACCAATATGACCTAAACGGCAGTGCCACAAATAAGTTGCACTATCATTATTAACTTTGCATATTTTGGCTTCAATATTATGAATATGTTTATCACTACGATCGAGATCCAACGAACCATTTTCATTGGGTGTGTAACCGTATAAGGTTTTATTCATGTAAACAGAACAGCAATTATTCTCTAACTTAAATGAATAACTGTATTGCAATAAACATGATCAAATCATATTCATGCTCAACGCAAACACCAAATAACACTTATTTAGGTTCAACACTAATCCCGAAAGTATAGGGAGTGTGCGATGATGATCATATCAATCTTGGAACCACTTCCAATACTCATCGTCACTTCATCCTTAACTAGTTTCTGTTCATTATGCAACTCCCGTTTCGAGTTACTACTCTTTAGCAACTGAACCAGTATCAAGTACCGAGGGGTTGCTATAAACACTAGTAAAGTACACATCAATAACATGTATATCAAATATACTTTTGTTCACTTTTCCATCCTTCTTATCCGCCAATTGTTTGGGGTAGTACCGCTTCCAGTGACCAGTCCTTTTTGCAGTAGAAGCACTCAGTATCAGGCTTAGGTCCAAACTTGGGCTTCTTCACTTGAACAACAACTTGCTTGCCGTTCTTCTTGAAGTTCCCCTTCTTTCCATTTGCCCTTTTTCTTGAAACTAGTGATCTTGTTAACCATCAACACTTGATGCTCTTTTCTTGATTTCTACCTTCGCCGATCTCAACATCGAGAAGAGCTCGGGAATTACTTTTGTCATCCCTTGCATATTATAGTTCATCACGAAGTTCTACTAACTTGGTGATGGTGACTAGAGAATTTTGTCAATCACTATTTTATCTGGAAGATTAACTCCCACTTGATTCAAGCGATTGTAGTACCCAGACAATCTGAGCATATGCTCACTGTTTGAGCTATTCTCCTCCATCTTTTAGCGATAGAACTTGTTGGAGACTTCATATCTCTCAACTCGGGTATTTGCTTGAAATATTAACTTCAACTCTTGGAACATCTCATATGGTCCATGACGTTCAAAACGTCTTTGAAGTCCCGATTCTAAGCCATTAAGCATGGTGCACTAAACTATCAAGTAGTCATCATATTGAGCTAGCCAAACGTTCATAACGTCTGCATTTGCTCCTGCAATAGGTCTGTCACCTAGCGGTGCATCAAGGACATAATTCTTCTGTGCAGCAATGAGGATAATCCTCAGATCACGGATACAATCCGCATCATTGCTACTAACATCTCTTAACATAGTTTTTCTCTAGGAACATATCAAAATAAACATAGGGAAGCAACAACGCGAGCTATTGATCTACAACATAGATATTCTAATACTACCAGGACTAAGTTCATGATAAATTTAAGTTTAATTAATCATATTACTTAAGAACTCCCACTTAGATAGACATCTCTCTAATCCTCTAAGTGATCACGTGATCCAAATCAACAAAACCATGTCCGATCATCGCGTGAGATGGAGTAGTTTCAATGGTGAACATCACTATGTTGATCATATCTACTATATGATTCACGCTCGACCTTTCGGTCTCAGTGTTCCGAGGCCATATCTGCATATGCTAGGCTCGTCAAGTTTAACCTGAGTATTCCGTGTGTGCAACTGTTTTGCACCCGTTGTATTTGAACGTAGTGCCTATCACACCCGATCATCACATGGTGTCTCAGCACGAAGAACTTTCGCAACGGTGCATACTCAGGGAGAACACTTGTACCTTGATAATTTAGTGAGAGATCATCTTATAATGCTACCGTCGATCTAAGCAAAATAAGATGCATAAAAGATAAACATCACATGCAATCAATATAAGTTATATGATATGGCCATCATCATCTTGTGCTTGTGATCTCCATCTTCGAAGCACCATCGTCACCGGCGCGACACCTTGATCTCCATCGTAGCATCGTTGTCGTCTCGCCAACTTATGCGCTACCGCTTAGTGATAAAGTAAAGCATTACAGGGCGATTGCATTGCATACAATAAAGCGACAACCATATGGCTCCTGCCAGTTGCCGATAACTCGGTTACAAAACATGATCATATCATACAATAAAATTTAGCATCATGCCTTGACCATATCACATCACAACATACCCTGGAAAAATAAGTTAGACGTCCTCTACTTTGTTGTTGCAAGTTTTACGTGGCTGCTACGGGCTGAGCAAGAACTGTACTTACCTACGCATCAAAACCACAACGATAGTTCGTCAAGTTAGTGCTGTTTTAACCTTCTCAAGGACCGGGCGTAGCCACACTCGGTTCAACTAAAGTTGGAGAAACTGACACCTGCCAGCCACCTGTGTGCAAAGCACGTCGGTAGAACCAGTCTCGCGTAAGCGTGCGCGTAATGTCGGTCCCGGCCGCTTCATCCAACAATACCGCCGAACCAAAGTATAACATGCTGGTAAGCAGTATGACTTGTATCGCCCACAACTCACTTGTGTTCTACTCGTGCATATAACATCTACGCATAAAACCAGGCTCTGATACCACTGTTGGGGAACATAGTAATTTCAAAAAAATTCCTACGCACACACAGGATCATGGTGATGCATAGCAACGAGAGGGGAGAGTGTTGTACACGTACCCTCGTAGACCGAAAGCGGAAGCGTTTTATCAACGCGGTTGATGTAGTCGTACGTCTTCACGATCCGACCGATCCAAGTATCGAATGCACGACACCTCCGAGTTCTGCACACGTTCAGCTCGATGACGTCCTCGCCTTTCTCGATCCAGCAAGAGGGGCGAAGTAGTAGATGAGTTCCGGCAGCACGACTGCATGGTGACGGTGTTGGTGAAGAACAATCTCCGCAGGGCTTCACCTAAGCACTACGAAAACTATGACGGAGGATAAACTAGAGGGGACGGGGTTGCCGGCACACGGCTTGGTGTTTCTTGATGTTTCTTGGGTGCTAGCCCTACCCCTCTATTTATATGTTGAGCCTTGGGGTCGAAACTTGAAGTAAAAGCCTTCACAAAGTCGGTTTCACCCGAAAGGCAAGAGTCCTTCTCGGACTCCAGGGCCAGACGCCAGGGTTCCCGGCGTCTGGACCCAGATGCCAGGGACCCTGGCGTCTGGCCCCTAGACTCCGCAAAACTTCCTTTTGCGCTTTCCAAAAACCTCGTGGGCTTTCCCCTTTGGCCCAGATAAAGTGTTCTCGTGCCCAAACATTTCGGGAAACATCCGGAACCCCTTCCGATGGATTCTGGAACCTTTTGGGAGATCAAACACTACTGTCCACATATCAATCTTTACTTCCGGACCATTCCGGAGTTCCTCGTCATATCCGTGATCTCATCCAAAACTCCGAACAACATTCGGTCACCAACATACATAACTCATAGTACTATATCGTCAACGAACGTTAAGCGTGCGGACCCTACGGGTTCGAAAACTATGTAGACATGACCGAGACACCTCTCTGGTCAATAACCAATAGCGGGACCTGGATGCCCATATTGGCTCCTACATATTCTACGAAGATCTTTATCGGTCAGACCGCATAACAACATATGTTGTTCCCTTTGTCATCGGTATGTTACTTGCCCGAGATTCGATCGTCGGTATCTCAATACCTAGTTCAATCTCGTTACCGGCAAGTCTCTTTACTCGTTTCGTAATACATCATCCCGCAACTAACTCTTTAGTTGCAATGCTTGCAAGGCTTATAGTGATGTGCATTACCGAATGGGCCCAGAGATACCTCTCCGACAATCGGAGTGACAAATCCTAATCTCGAAATACACCAACCGAACAAGTACCTTTGGAGACACCTGTAGAGCACCTTTATAATCACCCAGTTACGTTGTGACGTTTGGTAGCACACAAAGTGTTCCTCCGGTAAACGGGAGTTGCATAATCTCATAGTCATAGGAACATGTATAAGTCATGAGGAAAGCAATAGCAGAATACTAAACGATCGAGTGCTAAGCTAACGGAATGGGTCAAGTCAATCACATCATTCTCCTAATGATGTGATCCCGTTAATCAAATGACAACTCATGTCTATGGCTAGGAAACTTAACCATCTTTGATTCAACGAGCTAGTCAAGTAGAGGCATACTAGTGACACATTGTTTTGTCTATGTATTCACACATGTATCAAGTTTCCGGTTAATACAATTCTAGCATGAATAATAAACATTTATCATGAAATAAGGAAATAAATAATAACTTTATTATTGCCTCTAGGGCATATTTCCTTCAGGACGTGGTGTGGTGCAGGTCGTGTCGGGTGAGGGGGCAACATTTAAATAGTGGTTACATGCAAGGCCAAGCGGCGGGCTATGTTAATGAACGCTAGAGTGGGTTTCTCGGCCCCCTCACTTGTTTAATGCCGGCAGGAGGACGGACGGGAGACAGTTTGAATGCAGTACACAGTCGTCCTATCCAGGCCGGTCACACGTCTTTGGCATTGGAACAGGCGCGGAGGCCAGGCGACGCTCTACGCTGATGTGTTGCTTCAATGCTGGGTCCAAAGAGAAGTCGTGTCTGGTGTGGGCCAACATAAAGCGGTGCTAGTGCTCTGGAGCATCGCTGACTGACATGAAAGCGCGTCAACCGTTTCGCTCGGGATAGGTTTTTGGGTTGGTCTGGGGTATCGGACGCATGTGTGCCACTGCTCCGGACACTTGCAAAGCCCCCTTGGTTTGCATCCAATTTAGGGTATTTTGGACAACCGGACTAGTCCGCCGATCGATAGGGTAACCGTGTTGGAAGGCATACTGCGTCCGGACAACTTTGTTCGGACATATGCGAGCTATTTGAGGGTCCACATTCGAGATGCCTTTCGAGCATCTACAGCCAGGTGCCTCAAACCATCCTCAAACGCTCGGGCAGTTGGACGGGTCATTGATCGATAAAAAAACCGACCCACCCGGGTGCCTCAAACCAGCCCCAAATGCCCGGGCCTTCCAGCACCCCTCATATCCAACCCAAATATAGGGCGGATATGAGGTGGCCCGGCGCATCTGCCATGTCAGCCCGACCCACCACCAACCCCTCATATACCCCCTCGGATGAACCCTAGATCTCAGTCAGCTCAGCCCAATCCACCCTCTCCGTCCCCTATTCTTCCGAATTCGCCCCTCCTCTCCCCAATCCGATCCATGGCGGATGACCGCAGCAGCTCCGGCTCTGGCGGCGATGAGAGCAGCGTCGTTGTGCTCGCTCCCGGCATCCCATAGAGCAACTCGCGGCTAGATCAGGGCGGCAGTAGCAACGACGGCTCGAGGGGCTACGCGTCGTCCCCCTTCGCCCGTCGTCACAATGCAGACGACATTGCCAGGCCCTCCCGTCCGTGCGCAACACCGTGGGAGTGCCGCTCACTCCGCTCTAGTACAAGTATGCCACCCCGCCCCATCTCAACCACCTCTGGAGGGCATCCACGGCTACCATTGGGTGCTCATGCGCTCGGCGCCACTGAGCCGGTTGAGGACGCCCAAGTTGGAGGCACAGGTCGCATGGCATGAGCGACAATGCGTGAGGGATAGGCTAGCGGCGGGTCTAGCGTTGGCATGGGGCCGAGCAATCACACGCTCGTGCCGGTCGATCCTGAGGACGGTCCCATCGCGTCTGTCCTCTGCCACACCCTAACAATGGCGGAGTCGGACGTGCGACGGCTCTAGCGGATGAACGCCAAAGTGGTCCGGCTCGCCATCGAGCTGTCGGAGTGTGAGGCGACGGTGACGGGGATGATGAAGGCGAGGAGGCACACCGAGGAGCGGGAGCGCTTGCTCCATAGGCTAGTCAGGGTATGGATGGACATGTCGGACGACGCATAGGACATCAGTGACGCATCCACATCCATCTCCTACGACGAAGACCCCCAGGTGGCCGACGCCTACACCGGCCTAGAACAACGCTGCTGACCGCAAGGGGAAGATGGCGGCGAGGAAATGGTGATTTGCTCCACCCTTCCCCGTATAAATTAGTTATTTTCTTATGTTTAAGTATTGTCCGACTCATGAAAACTGTTTTTGTGTCCGATGATCATATATGTGAATTATGCCTGATTTCAATATGTTTGTTGCTCAGGCATTGGTGTACGTAGGTTAAATTGCGTACGTTGCATGTGTTTCATGGATATGAGGGACATGATTTGTTTTTGAAACCCGGCAAACGATTTGCCATTTTCATTGAATAAGTAAGAAGGTTGTGGAGAAAAGGCTGAATTATAAAGCATCAACCTCGCGACATTGAATTATGCAAAAGCTTCGCCAGTGAGACACCACAAATTACACTCCTCTTTGATCCTGGCGAAAATGCTTCACTCCAGCGAGATACCACAAATTACACTCGACTTTGATCCTGGCGACAATAACTTCAACTAGCACCGCCATATTGAGGAAGACCCTTTGCGTTTCGTTCCTTCCATATTTACCACAAAACGAGTAGAATGAGGGAGATGAGCGGCTGATGTGGAGCATCCTTCCATCATCCCCATGGAATCTACACCAACACATCAGCACCACGTGGACCCATGACAAGAGCTAGAGCATGCGCAATGGAAACCGAGGTGAACTCCTTCCTACTTGACATGCATATGGACACGAGTGGAACTTGGTTGCTACCTCACCAATATGCACTATGTATCATTAGGTACGAAGATGAACATCACCAAGGAGAAAGAGAAGCACCCCAAGACCTCGAGGAAGAAGAAGGAGGCCAAAGGGAGCAAGGCTGCAAGTCCCAGGCGACCCCGTGCGCACGGGCACCCGAGACCCCATGCCCACGGGCTACCCAGGAAGCGGGAGCTGTAGCACCCCGGGCTACCCATGATGGATAGGTCTACTTCTTCGGCTAACCCACTCTTCGAGCATCAAGATGACGAGGGCGACTGCGTCACCAAGAATAACTCTTCATGCACAATGAGCTCTACATCAAGAGAGTGAAGCTTTGGGTGATCGCATCGAGCAACTCGCCACCGACCTACGATAATCGGAAGCAAGACAACGGGACTATTTAGACGCCAAGCTCTCCAAACAAATGGAAGAATTCCGCAAAACGATCGTGAGCTGCTTGTCTTCCTCGACCTCTTCACCCAGACGGCGCCACTCAATTCGCTAGTCGTCGTCATATTCTTCTTCCAATGCGAGTCCTCCTCGACGCGACGACACTCAAGATCGCCACGCGCAAGAAAATCCGTTCCAAGGAAATGGCCTACAAGACCGAGTTCAAGCACGTGAGAAGGCGCGATGCCAAGAACGAGAAGCCATGGATCAAGAGCAACCACCACCACATCGTTCACGTCAAGAATCTCAAGACGGTGATGCAATCCGGCAAGAGCAACAAAGTCGTGAAGCTCAAGCTCAAGCGGCTCAAGACGCACTCTGAGAGTTCACTCGAGCCGTTGCTCAATGCAACCATCAAGTACGTGAGCAAGAGGAAGCACTTCGTCAGGCACGACTAGAAGAAGCCGCCCGACGTGAAGAGCAATAAGAACGACAAAACCAAGCGCATATGCCTCGACCTCCTCCTCGTTAAGAATGTTATCTCGAAGAACGAGTGCTTGAAGATCCTCCTCCACGTCAAGAGTGACATCAAGCGGAATGTGTGCTAGAAGACCCCCCACGCCACGTGCGACATCAAAACAACCACTATGAGAACACCGCTACGGCAAGCTCAAGTTCACCATGCCCAAGTTCTCAGGAAGCAATGATCCCAAGGAGTATCTCTCATGGGCATTAAAAGTCGACAAGATATTCCATATTCACAACTACAACAACGAAAAGAAGATCACCATGGCCTCCCTCGAGTTTCAAGACTACATCCTCATTTGGTGGGAGCAAGTGATCGAGCGACGCCGCGAGAATAGTGAGCCACCCATCACGACTTGGACACAAATGCAGGACATCATGCGAGCTCGTTTCGTGCCTACACACTACACCCGGGATCTTTTCAAGATGTTACAACTTCTCAAGCAAGGCACGAAGACGATGGAAGAGTACTACCAAGCAAGGTTGTCAGAATCGCGATTCTGTTATGCGATTCTATGACTTTACGACCCAAACTAACCCCTATGATTCTACGATTTTAGTTCATAGAATCTATGTTTCTACGATCCTGATAGTAAAGATTCTACGATTTGCGATCCTACCATCGGAGCTCTGATCCGATTCAAAATCGCGATTCGGACAACCTTGCTACCAAGAGCTGGAAATTGCCATCATAAGAGCCAATGTCAAAGAAGATGATGAGCAAACAATGGCACGCTTCTTGAATGGCCTCAACCACCCAATAAGGAAGATTGCCGATTTCCAACCATACTCCAACCTTCTCGAGCTAGTTCAACAAGCGACTAAGGCGGAGAGACAAGTAGAAGAATAATTCCAATACGCCAAGTACTCATCCAAGACCTACGGCTCATACACACAAGCTACCTCAACTACGACACCTCCTACCTCGACTAGAGCATCACCAAATACCGGCGACAATTCAAGTTCCAAGCAAGCGACACCTTCCTCGACTCGTCCTCCGGCAAGCACCTACAATAACAAGACTCCCTCATCATCGGTGCCACCGGATGATCCCATCAAGACAGGTTATCTCAAGTGCTTCACATGTGGTGGACGTGGACACAAGTCCTTCCAATGCACCAACCGGCGCACCTGCAAATGATGATGGCACATACGACTCATGAGTTAAGACAAGATGGAATCCCTCAAGGATGTCACCATGCACCATCAAGTGAATGAAGAAGAAGATGCTCAAATATACTCGGACAATGATTCAATTCCCGCCCTCGTGGTCTCCAAGGTCTTGACACTTATACACCAACAAGACGAAGATCAACATTGCCACATCTTCCATACCAAAGCGGGCATCAACGGACGTTCCATGAAATTCATCATAGACGAAGGAAGTTGCCACAACTTGGCAAGTGACGACGTATGTTCCAAGCTACAATTGGTCAAGAAGAAGCATCCTTGCCCCTACAAGGTCAAATGGCTTAGCTATTCCTGCACCATTCAAGTGGAGCACACCATGCAAGTTTGATGACCCACAAGTATAGGGATCAATCATAGTCCTTTCTATAAGTAAGAGTGTCGAACCCAACGAGGAGCAGAAGGAAATGACAAGTGGTTTTCAGCAAGCACTGAAATTATGAGTAATGAGTAGTTTGATAGGAAGATAATACGAGCAAGTAACGATAATAGTATCAAAAGTGCAGCAAAGTAGCCCAATCCTTTTGAGGCAAAGGACAGGCCAAAACGGCCTCTTATAATAAGCAAAGCGTTCTTGAGGGTACACAGGAATTTCATCTAGTCTCTTTCATCATGTTGGTTTTATTTGTGTTCGCTACTTTGATAATTTGATATGTGGGTGGACCGGTGCTTAGGTGCTATTCTTACTTGAACAAACCTCCTACTTATGATTAACCCCCTCGCAAGCATCCGGAACTATGAGAAAAGTATTAAAAATAAATTCTAACCATAGCATTAAACTTTTGGATCCAAATCAGTCCCTTACGGAATAGCGCATAAACTAGGGTTTAAGCTTCTGTCTCTCTCGCAACCCATCATCTAATAACTACTCCACAATGCATTCCCTTAGGCCCAAATATGGTGAAGTGTCATGTAGTCGACGTTCACATGACACCACAAAGGGAATCACAACATACCATCAAAATATCGAACACATATCAAGTTCACATGATTACTTGCAACAAGATTTCTCCCGTGACCTCAAGAACAAAAGTAACTACTCACAAATGATAATCATGCTCAAGATCAGAGGGGTATTAAATAGCATATTGGATCTGAACATATAATCTTCCACCAAATAAACCATATAGTAATCAACTACAAGATGTAATCAACACTACTAGTCACCCACAAGTACCAATCTATAGTTCCGGTACAAAGATTGAACACAAGAGATGAACTAGGGTTTGAGAGGAGATGGTGCTGTTGAAGATGTTGATGGAGATTGCCCTCCCCAATATGGGAGAGTTATTTGTGATGATGATGACAATGATTTCCCCCTCCGGGAGGGAAGTTCCCCCGGCGGAATCGCTCCGCCGATGGGCAAAAGTGCTCCTGCCCAAGTTCCGCCTCGAGATGGCGGCGCTTTGTTCTGAAAGTCCTCCCCTTATTTTTTTCTAGGTCAAAATGACTTATATACCAGAAGAGGGGTACCAGAGGTGAGCCGAGGAGGGCAGAACCCACCAGGGTGCGCCTGGGGTCCCTGGCGCGCCCAGGTGGGTTGTGCCCACCTGGTGGGACCCCTCTAGTACTTATTGGCTCCAATATTTCTTATATATTCCATAAAAAATCTCTGTAAAGTTTTAGCTCATTTGGAGTTGTGCAGAAAAGGTAGCCTGATGTAGCTTTTTCAGGTCCAGATTTCCAATTGCCGGAATTCTCCCTCCTTGTGTGAACCTTGCATATTATGAGAGAAAAGGCATTAGAATTACTCCAAAAAGCATTATTATACATAAAAACAATATAAATAACAGTAGGTAAACATGATGCAAAATGGACGTATCAACTCCCCCAAGCTTAGACCTCGCTTGTCCTCAAGCGAAAATCGAAATCGAAAAACATGTCCACATGCTTAGAGAGGGAGGTGTCGATAAAAACAAAATACGGACATAGAAGAATCATGTATGTTATTATGGAAGCAACAAACTTTAACGTAACACTTTTATCATAGAACTTTTATCATAGACTTCTCATGAATGAGTAACAATTCATCACAACATCGAAGTATAAAGCATAAACTCTATTGAGAACCAATAAACTATGTTCTCAGTCAACTTTGCAACTACAATTCATCATCTTTTCAGGAAGGGTCGCGTATCGGAGCATTTAGGCAAGTCTACATACTCAACCATCATATAGTCTTCTATGATTGCTAACACTCACCGCATACACATGAGCAAAACGTTTCAACCCGACACATAGAAAGATAGGGGCTTATAGTTTCGCTTCCCAACGTATTCACCTCAAGGGTGATGTCAACAATAATAACTCATGCCACCCATATCCAACTGGATATATGTGCCGAGATCTTTCCTCACCACATGATGCTTGCCAAAAGAGAAAATAAAAAGGAATAGAGAGAAAAACCTCGACTCCTGCATGAAAGTAAATACATAAAAGTAAAAGATAGGCCCTTCGCAGAGGGAAGCAGAGGTTGCCATGCGCTTTTTGTTTGTATGCTCAATCTATTAGTGCAAAAGAACGTCACGTTATATTGCCCCTTATGATAGCA
The DNA here is from genome assembly GCF_018294505.1 of Triticum aestivum. NCBI lineage: Eukaryota > Viridiplantae > Streptophyta > Magnoliopsida > Poales > Poaceae > Triticum > Triticum aestivum. The sequence goes on along the minus strand of NC_057796.1, from coordinate 219,666,121 downwards.
ACCTTTATTATGCAGTCTGTCGCTTTTATTCTTTGCCATCACAAGTTCGTACAACGCTCAATTTTCTCTTAGACTAAATGATCTAACACTTTTAGAAGCAATTTTTATTGTCTTATTGCACCGATGACAACTTACTTGAAGGATCTTACTCAATCCATAGGTAGGTATGGTGGACTCCCAAAATAAGATTTGGGTTTAAGGGTTTTTGGATGCACAAGTAATATTTCTACTTTTTTTTGGAGGAGGAGGAGGAAGTAGTATTTCTACTTAGTGCGGAATTTTTGGCTAGCAAAGATAGGGGCAAGCACCACATGTTAAAGGATATATGACAATATAACTTCTATGTGAATATGAATAAACATAAATCATTACGTTGTCTTCCTTGTCCAACGTCAACAATTTTGGCATATAATAATTTGATGGGGGATCACAATCACAAAAGATGTCCAAGATAGTGTATTTGCTTGTGAATCTTCTATTCCATTATTAATTCTTTCATGAATTGCATCATTGACTAATGCTATGTTTGTAAATCTCCAATAAAATTTTCTACTTATGCTCTTCCTTATGTGATGTCACTACTTACCATAAGATTAGCATATGATCTTTTTCATTTATTTCCTTTCTTTTTATTGAACATGAAAGTAAAGAAAACAAAACTCAAACTAAACTTTATTATATATCTCGCACACGATTACAAGCATAGACCACTAAGCAAACTCTCAAAAAGAAAGGATCGGACTAAACTTTTATTCATCTAAAGCAAAAGATAAGTATGGATCGAACTAAGATAAGTAAATGCAAAAGGTAGTGGAGGTGATATGATACCAGGGCACCTCCCCCAAGCTTAGCACAAGCCAAGGGGAGTGCCCATACCCGATACTCAAGTTTCATTTGGTGATGAAGAAGGAGCTGGTGGTGATGATGTAGAGGGTTTGTCCTGCTTCCTTATCTTATGCTTGAGGATGGATTTTTACTCCTTCAATTCACCGATCTCCTGCTCAAGCTCCAATACCTTTTTGCATAAATCTTGCTTGTTTTCCTGCAAAAGACGAAAGGGGATAAACTGGATCTTAGGCTTCTTTGCTTTGTTGGGGAGACTTGACTTCTTGAATTCCACGTGCATGTCCCCAGGTTGAGGCAATGGGACTTCATCCTCATTTGAGCTTGTCTCTTCCTCCCCTTTAGGATCATAGTCTTCCTCTTCCTTCGAAGTCCAACTATAGTGCTCCACATCCCAATAAGCCTTGGGGTTTGTGATATAATCAACAACATAACTCTCACCTTTCGAGTCTTGGGATGACATATTTTCAGATTTGTCAGGAAAACAACAAGAAAATAAAACAGAAGGTTTCTCCATGATACGGTGGTCAATAGGATCGGGGGGTATATAAAGATTTTTTATCTTGGGAAACAAGCAAACGGAAGAAAAACAAAGTCCGGAAGGTACCCGAGGTGGGCACAAGACACCAGGGCGCGCCTGGCAAGGCGCGCCCAGGTGGGTTGTGCCCACCAGGGTGACCTTCCTGGTTGTTTCTTATTTTCCAATTTTTGTTATATTCCAAAACTGACAAAAAATATTTTTGCGTATTTTTCGGAGTCCGTTTACTTACAGTCTCACGTACCTCCTCCTTTTCACGATTCTGGAGTGTTCCGGAATGTTTCCTTTATGTGTTCTTTCGGTGTCATTTGTATAATATTGCTTTCAACATTAATAGGCGCACCTGAGATATAATGTTTTATTCTTTGCCCATTTACAACCTTCGGGTTGGTACCTTCGGCATTGTTTATTTTGATAGCTCCAGATCGATAAACCTCCTCGATAACATAGGGTCCTTCCCATTTGGAGAGGAGTTTTCCTACAAAGAATCTGAAATGAGAGTTGTACAAAAGAACATATTCTCCAACTTTGAACTCACGCTTTTGGATTCTTTTATCATGCCAGCTTTTAACTTTTTCTTTAAATAACTTGGCATTTTCATAAGCTTGGGTTCTCAATTCATCTAATGAGCTAATATCAAATAACCTCTTTTCACCGGCAAGTTTGAAATCATAGTTGAGTTCTTTAATTGCCCAATATGCTTTATGTTCTAACTCAAGAGGCAAATGACAAGCTTTTCCATAAACCATTTTATAAGGTGGCATACCCATAGGATTTTTATATGCTGTTCTATATGCCCAAAGTGCATCATCTAATTTCTTAGACCAATTCTTTCGGGACCTATTGACAGTCTTTTGTAAAATTAATTTTATTTCTCTATTGCTAAGTTCAACTTGACCACTAGACTGAGGATGATAAGGTGATGCAATTACATGGTTAACATCATACTTAGCAAGCATTTTATGGAAAGCACCATGAATAAAGTGTGAACCACCATCAGTCATTAAATATCTAGGGACTCCAAACCTTGGGAAAATAACTTCCTTAAGCATTTTAATAGAGGTGTTGTGACCAACACTACTAGTTGGAATAGCTTCTACCCACTTAGTAACATAATCGACAGCAACCAAAATATATGTATACCCATTAGAGGAAGGAAAAGGTCCCATGTAATCAAAACCCAAAACATCAAAAGGCTCAATAGCAAGAGAATAATTCATAGGCATTTCCTGACGCTTACCAATATTACCAATTCTTTGACATTCATCAGAAGATAAAATAAACTTACGGGCATCCTTGAAGAGAGTAGGCCAATAAAATCCGGATTGCAACACCTTGTGAGCAGTTATGTCTCCCGCATGATGCCCTCCATAAGCTTCGGAGTGACATTTCCATAGGATTTGTCCCTGTTCATGCTCAGGTACACAACATCTAATAATACCATCTACTCCTTTATAAAGATGTGGGTCATCCCAAAAGTAATGTCTTAAATCATAGAAGAATTTTTTTCTTTTGTTGGTATGTGAAGCTAGGTGGTATATGTTTAGCAACAATGAAATTAGCATAGTCAGCATACCAAGGAGTGTTATGAGAAACATTTATTGTAGCTTGCTCATCAGGAAAACTATCATTAATAGGTTGTGGGTCATCAAGAATATTTTCTAGCCTAGACAAGTTATCAGCCACGGGGTTCTCAACTCCTTTTCTATCAGTGATATGTAAGTCAAATTCTTGTAGCAACAAAACCCACCTAATGAGTCTAGGTTTAGCATCTTTCTTTTCCATAAGATATTTTATAGCAGCATGATCGGTGTGAACAATTACTTTAGAATCAACAATGTAAGATCTGAATTCATCACAAGCAAAGACCACTGCTAAGAATTCTTTTTCAGTAGTAGCACAATTTTGTTGAGCACTGTCTAGAGTTTTACTAGCATAAAACTCTTTGTCCTAGAACAGCACCAACAGCATAATCACTAGCATCACACATAATTTCAAAAGGCAAGTTCCAATCAGGTGGTTGAACAATAGGTGCAGAAATCAAGGCTTTCTTAAGTGTTTCGAAGGCTTCTACACAATCATCATAAAAATAAATGGAACATACTTTTGTAAAAGATTTGTAAGAGGCCTAGAAATTTTAGAGAAGTCTTTAATAAACCTCCTATACAAACCAGCATGACCAAGGAAACTACGAATACCTTTGATATCTTTAGGACATGGTATTTTCTGAATTCTATCAACTTTAGCTTTATCCACCTCAATACCTCATTTAGAAATTTTATGTCCCAAGACAATACCTTCACTAACCATAAAGTGGCACTTCTCCCAATTCAAGACAAGATTAGTTTGCTCATATCTCTGCAAAACTCGATCAAGGTTGCTGAAGCAATCATCAAAAGAAGTTCCGTAAACGGAGAAATCATCCATGAAAACCTCAACAATCTTTTCACAAAAATCAGAGAATATAGCAGTCATACATCTTTGAAAGGTAGCAGGTGCATTGCATAAACCAAAAGGCATACGTCCATAAGCATAAGTTCCAAAAGGACAGGTAAAGGTGGTTTTCTCTTGATCAGGTTGTGAGACAGGTATTTGAGAAAAACCAGAATATCCATCAAGGAAACAAAAATGTGTGTGTTTTGACAATCTTTCTAGCATTTGATCAATAAAAGGGAGAGGGTAATGATCTTTTCCAATAGCTTTATTTAATTTTCTAAAATCAATTACCATTCTATAGCCAGTGACAATTCTTTGCGGAATAAGTTCATTCTTATCATTAGGAACAATAGTAATACCTCCCTTCTTAGGGACACAATGAACGAGACTTACCCATTGATACGTCTCCAACGTATCCACTTTTCCTAACGCTTTCCCTCTTGTTTTGGACTCTAATTTGCATGATTTGAATGAAACTAACCCCGGACTGACGCTGTTTTCAGCAGAACTACCATGGTGTTGTTTTTGTGCAGAAATAGAAGTTCTCGGAATGGAACAAAACTTTGCGAGGATTTTTTTATATCTATAAAGAGAATTTCTGGAGCCAAGAGCCACCGGAGGGGGCCACCTGGGTGGGCACAACCCAGCAGAGCATGCCTGCCCTCCCAGGCGCGCCCAGGTGGGTTGTCCCCACCTGGTGGCTCCACAGACCCTGAAACCGACGCTATAAAATCCTATTTTTCCAGAAAAACCAAGGAGAAATAATTATCACGATCCACGAGATGGAACCGCCATCACCTCCTGTTCTTCATCGGTAGGCCAGATCTCGAGTCCGTTTGGGGCTCCGGAGAGGGGATCTTCGTTCTTCGTCATCACCAACCCTTCTCCATCGCCAATTCCATGATGCTCCCCACCGGGAGTGAGTAATTCCTTCGTAGGCTCGCTGGTCGGTGAAGGGTTGGATGAGATTCATCATGTAATCTAGTTAGTTTTGTTAGGGCTTGATCCCTAGTATCCACTATGTTCTGAGATTGATGTTGCTATGACTTTGCCATGCTTAATGCTTGTCACTTTGGGCCCGGGTGCCATGATTTCAGATCTGAACCGTTTATGTTATCAAAATTATATCCATGTTCTAGGTCCGATCTTGCAAGTTATGGTCACCTACTACGTGCTATGATCCGGCAACCCCGGAGTGACAATAGTCGGGACCACTCCCGGTGATGACCGTAGTTTGAGGAGTTCATGTATTCACAGTGTGTTAATGCTTTGTTCCGGTACTCTATTAAAAGGAGGCCTTAATATCCCTTAGTTTCCAATTGGACCCCGCTGCCACGGGAGGGTAGGACAAAATATGTCATGCAAGTTCTTTCCATAAGTACCTATGACTATTTACGGAATACATGCCTACATTATATTTATGAACTGGAGCTAGTGTGGTATCGCCCTAGGTTATGACTGTCACATGATGGATATCATACGACAAATTATCGATCCAATGCCTATGAATTTATCTTATATTGTTCTTGCTAAGTTACTACTGCTGCTGTTACTGTTGCACTTGCTACAAAATTACTGCTATCACTATTACCATTACCGTTGCTGCTGTCACTATTATCAAAACTATCATACTACTTTGCTTCTGATCACTTTGCTACAGATAATTAATCTCCAGGTGTGGTTGAATTGACAACTCAGCTGCTAATCCTTACGAATATTCTTTGGCTCCCCTTGTGTCGAATCTATAAATTTGGGTTGAATACTCTACCCTCGAAAATTGTTGCGAACCCCTATACTTGTGGGTTATCACCCATCTACTATCAGCTCTAGGATAGATTATACCTGCTTCCAGAAGCTTCAGTATTTCAGTTCTTACCACTTCTTTCATCTTAGGATTTAAATGTCGTTGGTGATCAACGATGGGTTTAGCATCAGGTTCCATGTTAATTTTGTGATGACAAAGAGTGGGACTAATGCCCTTTAAATCATCAAGAGTATTCCCAATAGCAGCTCGGTGCTTCTTCGGAACCTTTAATAATCTTTCTTCTTGATGTTCTGCTTTGGATTCATCTTCTGTTATAAGTAAACTTGCAACACCACCACATGCTATTAATACTGATATGTCGCAAGTTATTGATGATGCTACTTCTACTATGAATGATGCTTATGATGATGCTAGTACCTTGCTTGATGATGATGATATGCCACTTGGTGATTTTCTTGATGAACAAATTGCTAGAATAAAACAACATGATGTTGTTGAGTCTGATGATGAGCTTGAAACTGAACCTCCTGAAACACCTGCTAGAACTAGCCTTCCTAGATATGAATTGCCTAAGGTACCGAAAGGTTATGTTATGAATGAGGAGACAACTGGAGATATTCTTGCTTGTAAGGATAGAGATGATCTAGAGAAATTATTATGCAAGTATAAAGAAAAACCTCTGAATGCTAGAATGCAATATGATCCTAAGTTTGCTACCTCACCTATCTTTATTGATGATAAGGATTATGAATTCTCTGTCGACCCAGAGTTAATTACTTTGGTTGAATCTGACCCTTTCCATGGTTATGAAACTTAAACTGTTGTGGCACATCTTACTAAGTTGAATGACATAGCCACCCTTTTTAATCATGATGAGAAAACTCGCTATTACTTTATTCTCAAATTTTTTCCGTTCTCATTAAAGGGTGATGCTAAAGCTTGGTACAATACTCTTGCTCCTGGTTGTGTGCGTAGTCCCCAGGATATGATTTATTACTTCTCTGGAAAATATTTCCCTGCTCATACGAAACAAGCTGCTTTACAGGAGATATTTAACTTTGTTCAAATTAAAGAAGAGAGTCTCCCACAAGCTTGGGGGAGGCTTTGCCAGTTACTTAATGCTTTTCCTGACCATCCTCTTAAGAAAAATGAAATACTTGATATCTTCTATAATGGACTAACCGATGCTTCTAGGGACTTCCTAGATAGTTGTGCTGGTTGTGTTTTAGGGAACAAACTATTGGGCAAGATGAAGAATTATTGAATAACATATTGAAAAATTATGATGATTGGACTCTTCCTGAACCACCGGTTAAACCCACTCCAAAGAAGAGGGGTATATTATATCTCAGTCCTGAAGATATGCAAGAGGCAAAGAATTGTATGAAGGAAAAAGGTATTAAAGCTGAGGATGTAAAAAATTTACCTCCTATTGAAGAAATACATGGGCTTAATACACCACCACTGCCTAAGGTGGTAGAGGTAAATTCTCTAATGAAGTTCAATGATAATGGAAATCCTCACAATATGCACCCTTCTACTGTCATCACGGCCACTTGTAGTAGGGCGGTTGGGTTGGGAGGTGGCGGGTTGGAGTTGGCTACCGCTTGCTGCGCTGTTGAAGTCCCCGGGCCGACTGCTGCAGCCCCCGGGCCGGGTTGTGAAGTCCCCGTGCCGGGTGCGACTGCTGCAGTCTCCGAGCCTCTTGCTGAAGTCCCCGGGCCAGCTGCTACAGCCCCCGGGCCGGGTTTTGAAGTCCCCGGGGCGGGTGCGACTGCTGCAGTCCCCGTGCCGCCTGCTGAAGTCCCCGGGCCGGCTGTTGCAGCCCTCGAGTCAGATCTGACTACTTCGGGAGCAGCCGACACGAAGATGGACTTGGATTCTGGAGAAGGCTTGATAGACGGCTTGCGGAGGCACTGAAGGGAGACGCCGACTGGTATTGCTTGACGGGTGGAGCCGATCCATGCCATGGTATCAGCTGGCCCGTTTTCGTTCCGTGGCACGTGAAGGAACTCGCACCCCTCAAAGTATCCGCTGAGCTGCTGTACGAGGAAGGGGTAACTTGCCATATTTGCATCCTTGGCGTCCCAGTCGCCAGACGACTGTTGGACCACCAAGTCTGAGTCACCGTACCACAGGATCCGGCGGATGCCGATCTCTTTGGCCAGCCGGAGGCCGTGTACTAGCGCCTCATACTCGGCCACTTTGTTGGAGGCGGCAAAGTGAATTTGGAATGTGTATCTGAGCTTGTCGCCTTTGGGATAGGTGAGGACAATGCCGGCTCCCAAGCCGGTGCGCATCTTCGAGCCATCAAAGTGCATCCGCCAATGAGTGGAGTTCGGAGCTGGCGGCAGGTACTGGGTCTCGGCCCAGTCGACGAGGAAGTCGGCCAGTGCTTGGGACTTGATGGTGGTGCGTGGCTGGTAGAAGATGGTGTAAGGGGCCAGCTCGATGGCCCATTTGGCCACCCGGCCTGATGCATATATGTTGCCTATGATCTCAGCAAGTGGGGCAGTGCAGACAACCGTGATTGGGTGCTCTTGAAAGTATGGCTTCAGCTTCTTGGCGGCAAAGTGCACGCCGTAGCACATCCTCTGGTAGTGGGGGTAGTTCTGCTTGGAGGTTGACAGCACCTCCCTCAAATAGTACACAGACCTCTGGACCGGCTGTGCTCTGCCGTCTTCTGGGTGCTCTACTAACAGGACAGTGCTGACCACCTGGCTGGTGGTGGCGATGTACAGGTACATGGGTTCTTTACCAGTCGGAGTTGCCAGGACAGGTGGCATGGTCAACATCTTCTTCAGCTGGAGAAAAGCCTCATCCGCCTTGTCGTTACACTCAAAGTGAGTGGTTTTCTTCATGAGCTGGTACAGGGGAAGGGCCTTCTCGCCCAGCCGACTGCGGCTGATGGATGCCAAACAACCGGTGAATTTCTGGACGTCTCGCAGTCGGGTGGGCCTCTCCATCCTCTCGATGGCTTTGATCTTCACAGGGTTGCACTCAATGCCGCGTTCTGAGACCAGGAAGCCAAGGAGCTCGCCGGCTGGTACTCTGAAGACGCATTTCTCTGGGTTGAGCTTGATTTGAAAACGGCGCAGATTATCAAAAGTTTCCTTGAGATCTTCCAAAAGGGTGCCGCGCTTCTCCGTCTTCACCACAATATCGTCTACATAGACGTGGGCATTTCTGCCGAGTTGTTTGAGGTGGCACTTCTGCATGCAACGCTGAAACATGGCACCGGCATTTCTCAAGCCGAATGTCATGGTCAGGTAGCAGAAGGCTCCGAATGGTGTGATGAAGGCGGTCTTCAGGCGGCCTGCCGGGTTCAACTTGATCTGGTGGTAACCTGAGTAGGCATCCAAGAAACTCAGCAGCTCGCATTCGGCTATGGAGTCTATCACTTGGTCAATCCGAGGCAAAGCAAACGGATCCTTGGGGCAGGCTTTGTTGAGACTGGTGTAATCAATGCACATGCGCCACTTGTTGTTGTTCTTCAATACAAGGACTGGGTTGGCAAGCCATTCTGGAAAGAAGACTTCCATAATGAAGCCGGCTGCTAGAAGCCGGGCTATCTCTTCACCAACAATTCTTCACTTCTCTTCCGACAGTCGGCGGAGGGGTTGTTTGACTGGTTTGGCATCTACTCTAACATGTAGCTTGTGCTTGGCGAAATCCGTCGGAACACCCGACATGTCTTTGGGAGACCATGCAGAGATGTCCCGATTCTCACGGAGGAAATCGACAAGCTCGCTTTCCTATTTGCTATCAAGGTTGGTACCTACGATGGCGTGCCTCTCCGGGTTCTCAGGGTCCAAGGGGATCTTCTTTGTTTCTTTGGCCGACTGGAAGGAGCCCTGGGTCTTTGACTCTTTGGGCTCTGGTGACAGGTCCGGCTGCTTGCTGGCCATGGCCACCACCCGGTCCAGGAGCTTCTTCTCAGCAGCAATCACAAGGGACTCGGCCAGCCGGCGGCTAGCAGCGGCACAGGCGGCCGACTTCTCATAGTCTCCGGCTATTGTGATAATGCCCTTGGTTTCCAGCATCTTCATCTTGAGGTAAGCATAATGTGGCACCGCCATGAATTTGGCTAGAGCTGGTCGGCCTAGGAGTTCGTGGTAGGGGCTCTCCAGGTCAACCACCTCGAACCAAATTGCCTCGCAGCGGAAGTGATCTTTGTCTCCGAAGAGGACGCCTATCTTGATCTTGCCGATTGGTGAGCAGGAAAGGCCAGGAACAATGCCATGGAAGACAGTCCGACTAGGACGGAGCTTCTTCTATTTGATGCATAACTTCTCCATGGTATCGCGGTAAAGGATGTTGATGCTAATACCGCCGTCTATCAGAATCCTGGAGAAACGAGCAGCTCGCCTCTCGGTTGCAAGGGTGGCATCCAACACCAGGGCATAGGAACCTGAAGAAGGCATTACTTCCGGGTGGTCAGCTCGGCTCTAGCTGATGGGCTTCTCGGACCAGTGTATGAACTCTGGGGTGCTTGAGGCAACGGCATTCACTTCATGGTGCTGCTGACGTCGGCTCTGCCTGTCTCTAGCCACGCTGGTGAAGACAACGTAAGCTCCATGCTCTTCAGGGAATTCATCTTGGATGGCGCCGACTGCTGGACGGGCCGCCGGCTGGCCAGTAGGCGGGGGTGGCAGCAGTCCTTCGCCCTTGGAGATTCGGGTGAGCCAGTGGCACTTCCGGGTGATGTGGTTGGACGGCTTTGCGCCGCTGTGAAACTTGCAGGGAGCATCAAGGGTCTGCTCATAGGAGAAGGCGGGCAGCCAAGCCGGCTTGCCGCCCTTCTGACGTTTGGGGCCGGGTTGTCCTTCCGGCTGCTGGCCCTCAACTGTCGCCACCTGCCGGCTGGTGGAAGCCGGCTGCGGGGCCTTGCGCTTGTTGTCGTTCTGCGGCTGACGCCGACTGTTGTCACCAGTCGGCATCCGAGGAGCCGGAGGGAGTACCTTCCCGGAAGCGTCCACTCGGAGCTCCAACTTCATGGAGGAGTCGGCAGTGGCGTACTTGTCTGCTATGAACAGCAGCTCGTCGAGTGTGGTCGGCTCGTCGCAGAGGAGTCGGTGCCCTCTCGGCACCCGGCGGTGAAGTACTAAATGGCTTGCACCTCATGCACCCCTTCGCAGGAGTTGCGCAGTTCGGCCCACCGCGTCAAGTAGTCGCGGGTGGACTCATCCGGGCCTTGAACGCATAGCGAGAGCTAGCGGGGCTTGGGCGGCCGCTTGTAGGTGCTGGTGAAGTTGCGGATGAAGACTTGAGTGAAATCTACCCAGCTATTGATGCTGCGGGGCTTCAGGCTGTTCAGCCATGTCCCGGCCGTGCCCTGGAGCATGAGCGGAACGTACTTCACGGCAACTTAGCCATTTGCTATGTTAACGGCTGTGGAGTAGTCGACCAACCAATCTTCCGGCTTAACGGAGCCGTTGTACTTGGGCGTGTCTCGTGGAAGCGAGAACCCTTTGGGGAAGGGCTCGTCGCGAATGCGGAGGCCGAAACAGGACGGGCCCATCGCGTCTTCTTCTTCTAACGCCAGGGATCGAGCGAGGCGGCCGATCCGGTGGTGGGCATCATTTTCTCCGACTCCTTCTTGGCGGCCCAGCCGGTTGCCGAGAGTCGGGTGCTCAACAGCCGGCGGGAAGGCGCGCCTCTCCCCACGAGGAGGAGGAGGCGGATAGTCGTCCCGTCGTTCCACTGCTCGTGGGCGGCCATCTTGGTCGCGCTCGATGGTGAGGCATGTGCGGCTATGGCTAGCAGCCGGCTCTCGGTCTCGTCTGTCGCAAACGCCGCCTATCGGCGTCCGGGAGGTTGCGCCTTGCTCTCAGCGAGGGGGCGGGTTCTCAACCCGCTGGCCAGGTTCTTCTGCACGGCGGGCGGCTTCTTGCTACTCGGCAGCCGCATCGAGGAGCTGCTGGACGCGCGCCGTCATGCATCGTTGCTCGTCACCCTCCAAGTGATCCAGCTCGTCTGCCGCCGCCTGGGTAGCACATATGTTCTCCACAGGCGTGGTGTAGATAGGGCGGTCTACTCCCAGCATGCTGGCGATGGCATCGCCGCGCTGGCGGACCGTGCCCATGCGGCTGGGCTCGCCACCAGCCGGCGTGCCGCCGACAGCGCGGTCGATCTCACGCTGGTAGGCCTCACAGAGGCGTCTCATGGTGGCCAGCTTCTTGGCGTTCTCAACGAGCGAGACGCGGCAGGCTTCTAGCGTCTCGTCGTTGGCGTCTGCTATGATGGGTGCGGACAGATCCCGCAGCGCCGCCTGCAGCGGGTCCTGGGCGGCCCCGCCAGAGGCCCCATCGTGGCTGATGACGAGCACCTCTATGACGGTGCTGCCACCACTGTCCGCGCGAGGTAGCGGGTTGTCGATGACCACCACGTTGGTGGGGAAGGCATCGAGGGATGTTGTGTCGGAGTCGACAAGCATCGGGTCGGTAGAGTCGATCGACTCTAGGTCAGAGGCCGGCTCGTTGGCAATGTGGAGCTTGCCGAGGAGGTCGACGAGGCAGCTCTCGGAGCTGGCTGCTCCCGCGTCAGGCGCGGGCTTGTCGGAGAGGCGGACCTCGCCGATGAGATCAGCGAGGCAGCTCGCCGCGCAGGCGACTTCCACGCCATGCAGTGCTATCTGAACAATGGTGGCTACAAGCTTGCTCCTTGAGCTGTTTCTCTAGAGGAGGAAGAAGAACAAGGCTGGCCCTAGCTTCACTCTCTCTCTATGTGTGTGTGGTCTCTATGAGGCTGAACCCTTTGCATGGGCGCCCTGGGGGTTTATATAGGCCTACCCCCAGGGGTACAATGGTAATCTGGCCGGGTGTAGGACCCGGCTGTCAGTGTCCGTGGTCGCCGGCTTCTCCACCGGCCGCTGGGGCCCGCCGGCTGTCTCGTACTTTACCGACAAGCCGCGCCCGCCGCTTGCGGGTCCTGCCGGCTGCTAAGTATTGTGGCCGTGCCACTGATGATGCATGCTTTGTCGGGGAGAGCATGGCTACAGTGCCGCCGCCTGGTGGGCGTTCACTGTAGCCACTCCCCGTCTCTTCTGATTAATGGCGCACAGACTCCGAGGGAGGGGGAGGGCCGCCTGCTGGGAGTCGGCCTCCCCTGCGCCGACTGGTCAGGGCTCACCGCCTTCTGGCTTCTCACAGACAAGTAAGGCCCGCCGCCTGCGGGCCGTACCGACAGCCTGTAGTAGGAGCATGGCCTCCTCTGCCATGGGTGACGTCATGGGCTGCATGGAAACAGTGTTGCGCCGGGCGAGGGATGTCCGCCCAGTACGCTGCACTATGGCCACGCTCCGCCCTGGATTCGGGGGTGGCAGGCTGCACTGTAGCCACGCCCCGTCTCGTCGTGATTATGTGGGTGCTAACTTCGGGGGAACGGAGGAGGCCGCCTGCTAGGAGCCGGCCTCTCTGGAGGCCGCCTGCTAGGAGTCGGCCCACCTCGCGGCTGTCATTTGGGGATTGCCGCCATCTGGTAGTCGGCCGCTTGGACCAACCGGCTCCAAGAAGGCGGCTCTTCATCTTTGAGGCTTGAGGGGCGCAGCTGGCCCCGATGTCTTGAAATACAATGGGGAGCTGATGAGGCTACCCGTGGTCATTTACTCCGACATGGTGTTTTGGGCTTTGTCCTCGCAAGGATCTCTCTCTGAAAGGCTTCAGAGGTGGGTTGCTCTTCAAGGCATGGCAGCCCAGCAATGGCATCACAGTCAAGACGCTTGTGGGAAAAAATCCTGTCTTGATTGTAGAGAATGCAAGAATAGTAGCTCCTTTGCTGATGGCTCCAGAACCTGTTAGATGAAATCTTTGGCTTCCTGAAGGGGTTCTTGACGTTGTCGAAGAAAGTGTTGTGCTCTCTGAAGCTTAGCACACTGAAGGATCCTTGTGTAGTGACATCACTTGGAAGCCTTGGCAGCCTGAGCTTTGGCTTCTGCGTTTGAGGCCTTTCCTCCACGTGATAGTCATATTGGGGACCTGGAGCAGTGGGTGGTGTCAAGATAGGCCACCGAAGAGTAACGAGCTCACCATGATTGAATGCACATTCCATGGTGTGAGGCACAGGGGGTGGAACGGCCACATCCAAGGTGGATGGCTGTCCATTGTCTTCCGTGGCAGCAATGACTTTGGGCTGCACAATATCTTCAACCATGAGAACGTCATTGGCTTCATTAGTGGTGGTGGTGACATCCGCATTTTCCTCAACATCAGTGGCTTCATGGACTAGGGGGTCTGGCACAATCACTTCTTCTTCTTGAACAACGGGATCAACGGTAGGGGGAATAGTTTCATCGTCTTCTTCTTTTTCTTCATCGGCTGATGTAGCCAGAATGTCTTCAGCCGCTTCGGCTTCAGATTCTTGAGTAGTCACTGAAGGGATAGCTTCAGGGAACACTTGATGTGCTACTGAGCTTGTGTTTTGCACATCCTCTTCAGGGATGCTGGACATGGAGACCGTTGGCCTAGGGCCTCTGCGAAGCCTTCGGAAAGAGGGCGACGCCTGTGTTGAAGGAGTGGTCTTCTCCATGTCTTCTGGTGTATCTTGCGGGGTCTCAAGCACCAGAGTGGTGACATGAGCGGGTGGAGTGCGAGGAATGACTCCATGCAACGGGGAGTTGGGGTGTTGCTCTTCCCAGAATACATCTTGTGTGATTGGCGTCATGGGACCGCCAATGTTTATCAGTTCACTGCTCAAAGGAGCAGGCGATGATACCGGGTTGGGCAGGATCTGAGGAAGGACTTCATCATCTTCAACATTGTCATCATGACCAATGTCTTCAGGTGCGGTCGAGTCAGGAGCTGGAATATCTTCAGACTCATGAGCCTCTGTGGAAGCAGACTCATTGTAGGATCGAAAGTATGTCTAGAGGGGGGTGATTAGACTACTTGACCAAATAAAAATCTAGCCTTTACCCAATTTTAAGTCTTGGTAGATTTTAGCAACTTATCACAAGTCAAGCAATCAACCTACACATGCAAATCTAAGAGCATAGCAGCGGAATGTAAATCATTTGTAGGATCGAAAGTATGTCTAGAGGGGGGGTAATTAGACTACTTGACCAAATAAAAGTCTAGCCTTTTCCCAATTTTAAGTTTTGGCAGATTTTAGCAACTTATCACAAGTCAAGCAATCTACCTACACATGCAAATCTAAGAGTATAGCAACAGAATGCAAATCATTGCATATGTAGGTAAAGGGGAGGAGTTTGGAGGGAGCAAACGCAATGTAGACACGGAGATTTTTGGCGTGGTTCCGATAGGTGGTGCTATCGTACATCCATGTTGATGGAGACTTCAACCCACAAAGGGTAACGATTGTGCGAGTCCACGGAGGGCTCCACCCACGAAGGGTCCATGAAGAAGCAACCTTGTATATCCCACCATGGCCATCGCCCACGAAGGACTTGCCTCACTTGGGTAGATCTTCACGAAGTAGGCAATCTCCTTGCCCTTACAAACCTTGGTTCAACTTCGCAATCTTGACGGAGGCTCCCAAGTGACACCCAACCAATCTAGGAGACACCACTCTCCAAAAGGTAATAGATGGTGTGTTGATGATGAACTACTTGCTCTTGTGCTTCAAATGATAGTCTCCCCAACACTCAACTCTCTCACAGATTTGGATATGGTGGAAAGATGATTTGAGTGGAAAGCAACTTGGGGAAGGCTAGAGATCGATCAAGATTCTTGTGGTTGGATTGGAATGTCTTGGTCTCAACACATGAGTAGGTGGTTCTCTCTCAGAAAATGAATGTTGGAAGTGTAGGCACGTTCTGATGGCTCTCTCCACGAATGGAGGAAGGGTGGAGGGGTATATATAGCCTCCACACAAAATCTAACCTTTACACACAATTTACCAAACCCGGTTAGACCGATTTAGTTCAAAATGTGAACGTTAGGATTTTCGGTGGGAACGACATGACAACTCGGTGGGACCGATTTCATTAGGGTTAGGGCATAACATAATCTCAGTGAGGCCGATCACATGAACTCGGTGAGATCGATTTCTGTAATAGGCAAATAGAGAGTTGGTCAGGCAAACTCGGTGGGGTCGATTGCTCATTTCGGCGACACCGAAACATTACAAAAAGGAAACAGAGAGTTTGCATTGCGAACTCGGTGGGACCGATCGCTCATCTCGATTAGACCGAAACGTTACGAAGGGAAACAGAGAGTCTGCAATCCCATCTCAGTGAGACCGAGATCCCTATCGGTGAGACCGAACTGATTAGGGTTTCTGGCTATGGCTATGTCAAATGAACTCGGTGGTGCCAGATGGATCAAATCGGTGCGGCCGAGTTTGACTTTTGGTTTGGGACATATTTGGATATGAGAAAGTGGTTGAGGGCTTTTGGAGCATATCACTAAGCATTTTGAGCAAGCAAGCCATTAAGCAAGACCTCATCCCCTTTTAATAGTATTGGCTTTTCCTATGGACTCAATGTGATCTTGGATCACTAAAATGAAAATGTAGAGTCTTGAGCTTGAGCCAATATGTGTCCTTAGCATTTTGAGGGGTCCACATCTCTAGTCGATGCCATGCCAATCATTGAACTTTCTGAAATGATCATCTTGAAAGAGTATTAGTTCAATGAGCTATATGTTGTTAGGAATTACCAAAACCACCTAGGGATTAGTTGCACTTTCAATATCCCCCTTTTTGGTAATTGATGACAACATATAGATCAAAGCTTCGACAAATGATAATAAGATTGAAATTTATCGTGCCTTTGATAAGTATATGATAAGCAAGAGCTCCCCCTAAATTTGTGCATTATTTAAAATTTGCTTTTGAATGCAAATGCACAATCAATTAGGATCATGGGTTACTCTTCCATGTCACATACATCTTGGTGGAGAGCTCAAAATGATAGAATATGAATTATGCACTCATCACCAAGGCAAAGTGAATGATCATACAAGAGAGATAAATAATATCATCATTCAAGCGCAAGCATTAAAGTATTATATGCTCAAACACATGACCATTCAAGTATCTCACACACATAAACATTGAGTATCATCCAAGCAAGCACACAAAAAATACCAAACATGTAGCAAAATAGATAGCAAAAAAGCAGCAAGCTCTCTTTCTCGAAGCCTATGATCTATACACTTTCTCCCCCTTTGGCAACAAGTTACCAAAAAGCTTGAAAATGCATAGTGGTATGCGTCTCTCTAGGCTTGATCTTCGGGAGGTGTCGGTGTCAAAACCGGCAGATCTCGGGTAGGGGGTCCCGAACTGTGCGTCTGAGGATCGAAGGTAACAGGAGACAGGGACACGATGTTTACCCAGGTTCGGGTCCTCTTGATGGAGGTAATACCCTACTTCCTGCTTGATTATCTTGGATGAATATGGGGTTACAAGAGTTGATCTACCTCGAGATCGTAATGGCTAAACCCTAGATGTCTAGCCTGTATGATTATGATTGGCCCTACGGACTAAACCCTCAGGTTTATTTAGACACCGGAGGGACCTAGGGTTGTACAGAGTCGGTTTACAGAAAAATGAATCTTCATATCCGAACGCCAAGCTTGACTTCCACGCAAAGGAGAGTCCCATCCGGACACGGGAGGAGGTCTTCTGTCTTGTATCTTCACGGCCCATTAGTCCGGCCCACATCACATAGCCCGGACGCCCGAGGACCCCTTAATCCAGGACTCCCTCAGTAGCCCCCGAACCAGGCTTCATTGACGATGTGTCCGGTGCGCAGATTGTCTTCAACATTGCAAGGCGGGTTCCTTCTCCGAACACTTCAAATCGTCTGTCCCAAAGAGTTATACTCAGCTTTTCATTTAATGTCATACCCTTTGGTTTCTGTACCTCCGTTGCCTCTGCTTCCATGTGTCGAGCGGATACAAAAGGTCAGAGTATCTTTTGCACATAACACCCTGGCAATATAAGAAAGGCGATTTTTTAAAGGGATTGGAAATCACATGCCATCCCACACTAGACAGAAAATCCTTAGAGCTCGCTAGGAGAAACCACTCAAACATGGCTAATGCTCCCAGTTCTTCCTCCCGCCCTCACGGCTCCGAAAAAGGCAATTGGGAGAGATGTTCGGTATCCCACGACCAGCTGGTTAAGCTTCAAATGCAGGGATTCCTTCCCCCCGCAGATCTAGTCCCCGTTCGGACAGGATTAACCTCTTTCACCGGTGAAGCCCTGGCGGAAAATTTCCCCAATCCAACCAGGGGGAACGAGTGTGCTTCGTCTCTTTTTTTATTAAGAGGCATCGGATTTCCAATCCACCCTTTCCTCCGAGGTCTCCTGGAGTACTACGGCCTCCAACTGCACAATCTTACGCTGGCCTCTATCCTGAACATTGCGGGATTCGTCGCTCTTTGCGAGCTATTCCTGGGCTGCGAGGCCCATTTCGAGTTATGGAGGAAGCTTTTCTGCCTCGTCCCTCGCACCCAAAAGGGATCCATGTTCGAGGTGGGCGGCGCCGAAATATGGCGCATAGCCGGGACCGGATACCTATCCGGCACACCGAAGAAGGCATCCAAAGAGTGGCCCTCGGTGTGTTTTATATTGAAGATGTCGCTCTCCCCGACCCAGTCAGAATGGGCCTTCCCGAATTTTCCAGCGCTCCATTGATGAAATGCCACAGCTGGTGCCCTCGGAGCCTCGAGGAGGAAGATAGCGCGGAAGTCCAACAGTTAATGGGAAAGATAAGGACACTTGCCCAGTCCGGATTATCAATAATCGAGGTAATGGCGACCTCCATAGTGCCAGGTGTTCAGCCACTCCAATTCAGAGGGCTCCCGATGTGGCATTACAATGGGGAAGATGACGCCTCACGCTGCGGACGGAAGGGTCCGGACACCCCTGCCGCCCTGGCCACAATATTGGCCGATCTGTATAAAGGGGAGAAAGAGGAGTTTACTCATCTTAAGCGCCGAGAGGGATTCTCCATAGACAATCCCCCTAGATGGGTGAGTTTTAATCCCACCACCTTACTCAATCCTCTCACTGAGTCATGTTTAATTGACATTAACCCATCCATTTTTAATAGGAATGGCGGAAGGCTATCGCGGGGATTTATAGCCCCGCTCCACAGCCAGAGGACCATAACTGGGACCTCGATCCCGGATTCGAAGAGGATCCAGACATATTTGTAGAGCTCAAAGAGGGAGTCTTCTACCAGGCGAGCTATGATGGCACAGAAGTGGCCATCATGGCCGATTATCCTGGCTCCTTCCTGCCTCATATGTAAGTAGCCAGGAGACATCTCCTCTGAAAGAGCTTCCTCATTATGCCTCACCCAACACACTGTCTCGTGCTCCAAAGGGGAGGCGCTCGGTGTGTCATGCTGCACAAGAGGCGTCTCATAAGAGAGCGGCTGTCGGATCATGGGTTCCGGCAAAACCCTCAAGGTTCAAACACTGGGGTGCGCACGGAGATTTCCTCCCTACCGATCTACGCCCTAGCTCGCTAAGATCTCGCGGACGAACTCGACGAACTCGCAACACAAAGACACAAGATTTATACTGGTTCGGGCCACCGTTGTGGTGTAATAACCTACTCCAGTGTGGTGGTGGTGGATTGCCTCTTGGGCTGATGATGACCAGTACAAGGGGAAGAACAGCCTCCTGAGATTGAGGTGTTCTTGTGCTCCACCAACTAGTGGGTGCAAGGATGGAGTGGATCCAGTCCAAGATGATCCGCCCTACAATGGTGGCTAGTTCTACTTATATAGGCCCTGGTCCTCTCCCCAAATATTGAGCGGGAAGGGAGCCAACAACGGCCAATTCGAAGGGGGACAGCTAGTACAGCTTATCCTGACAAAATCGGTCTTTGCCTGCGGAAAGCTCTGGTGGTGACGCCGCCTCGGGCTCCACGGTGACCTCCGTCCTGTCGTCCGGCTGGTCTCGGTCTCGTTGCACTGATATGGAAACCTTTGCCTGATGCCTCGGTACTCCGCGCCTGCGCTGGCCTCCTTAGCACCAAAGAGGAAACAAGGACGCTGCGCGCGCTGGCGCCCGCCTAGCGCCCACCTGATCTTGATCGTCATGGCTCACGTCACGAGAGCCTCGTGAGGTTTGCCCTGCCTAGATATCTCCACTCCTTGCGAGGTAGCCTGGTGAGGCCGCTCCTGAGGAGGTCTTGCGTCGTCCCCCTCGCGAGGCTTGGCCCCTCGCGAGGGTCTTGATTGCCTTGTTGATGAAGACGGGCCATACAGGCCTGCTAGCGCAGCCACGCCGTGGGCCGCAGGCAGGCAAGTCTGGGGACCCCCATTCCCAGAACGCCGATAGTAGCCCCCGGGCCCAAAGTGTGCTCGGGCTTGTCTTCGCGGCGAAGCCAAAGGTCAAGCGTGGAGCGCCGCGGGCTCCAAAAGCCCGCGGCCTTGGTCGACGCGTGGCGGTTGATTGGACGTGGGCGTCTCCACTTCCCCATGCTGCATTTGTATCCGCCTGGCTACGCGGCCCCCGCAACCTACACAGTTATTCATCCATCGCCCACGCCTGGCTTCCCCAATCTCTCTGCTTTCTCGAGACTCTGCTCCTCCCCCGAATCTGACATGCGCCTTGCCTGCTTCATCGCCATGACGCCGGAATGAGTAGACAAGGGGAAGAAGCCCCTGCATTCGCCAAGTGCGCCTCTGGCCTTCGAGCCTGCGCTCGGCCGATCCTTGGTGCTCAACAACGAGGCTATGGACAAGGTGTGCCCAATGCTCGCTTCTAGCTTCAATGAGTGGGGGGAGACGGTGGCTTGGCATGCGTCTCGCGCTCGCATCGCTCGGGCAGCCACCGAGATCCCAATCTTCATTGATGCCCTTTGGGCTGGCCTGATTCCTCCCTTCTCCGCCTTCTTCAACGCGGTGCTCGAGCATTATCAGATCCACGTGCTGCATCTCGACCCTCAATCTGTGACTCTTCTCGCCGTCTTCGCCTTTGTGTGCGAAGCCATGGTGGGCATCGCTCCTTCGGTGGCCCTCTTCCGCCATTTCTTCTCATTGCATCTGACTGACCGTCGACAGAGCTCGGGGTGCATGAGCTTCCATGCCGTGGCCGCGACAGCGGGCGCGGGGATCGACTTTGAGCTTCCTCCATCTACGAGCGAGTTTCGGACACGATGGGTGTTTGTCGACGCCGGTGTGCTCAGCCCTCTGCTCTGTGCTCCGCTAGGGCCTGCCGTTCCCAACTCTAGTTGGGGCCACCAGAGGCTCGCGAGCCCCCGTCTCGTTCCCGTCTGGCTCAGGCTGAGGAGGTTGAAGGACCGCGGCGTGACTGCGCCTATGGTGGTGAAGGAGCTCGTCAAGCGCCGAGTTGCTCCGCTTCAGCGCCATTCCCGCCCGATGTGGGCCTTGCTCAGCAGTCAGTACCATATGAGGTTTCAGGAGGAGGGGCTTCCTCTTAAGACGCGGCAAACAGTGCTTGCGGTCCCGACGGGTGCCCCTCTGCCGGACGACATGCCCAGGAAGAGCTGTCTGCTGTACCGCTGCGAGAACAACGCTGAATTTGCCGAAAGCTTGCCCTCCTTTGATGAGTGTGGGCTGCGCCCGATCGGCCTGGTGGGGCCCCGCGAGAACCCCGTTGACGTGGTTTCCTTCCTCGCCGCAGGCTCCAAGCTCGTCCCAAGTGTGGGCGCAGGGGGCAGGCTCCAACGGAGGTCGGCGGCTTGAGTGCTGAGGAGCTTATGCCGCCTGGTGATCCTGGGGCGTCGTCCTCGGGAGCTCGCGATTCCTCCTCAGGGGCGTCGGTGACTGAGGCGGCGCAGCATGCGGCTCCCGAGGTCAAAGCCCCGGAAGCCTCGGGAGGTCGTGGTGAGACGGCGCCCGACTGTTCACCGCAGCCGGGCACCCATGAAGTTGTCCCTCCAAGCTCTTCCTTGGCCTCGCCCCGCGCTGGCCGCCACGTCCAGCGCTTCGGTCGGCTTTGCGTGGACTTCGAGGAGCTCCGTAAGAGGAAAGGATCCCCGAGCGGCAACAGCATCTTCGGGCCGCTGAAGCGAAGGAAGTACATCGCCGTTGACGTGTAAGTACCGTACCGCTATGGCTTCTTGTGTGCTGTTTCCATCTCCTGACGTCAGTTCTTCAGGTCTACTTCCGTCGAGGCTGCTGTGCCTCCTGAGAGACGGCCTCCTCTTTCTTCGACTCCCCCATTGGCTTTGAGCGCTCCGAGTCCGCTTGCTGCCCCTGGAGCAGGGTTGGTTGAAGGGGCGTGCTTGCCTTCGTGGCACGCTGATCCTGCGACCTTGTCGTTCCTCCCCCACGACTTGGCATGGAGCTTGGCGGGCGTGTCCAGGACCCCTCGTCCGGTCATGGACTATAGCTGGTTAGCTTCAGTCTTCGGTTCCTCTTCAAGCAACGGGCCCCGACCGGCTAGGGCCCCCCGCGAGGACTGGCTGGCGCCTGGGGCAGCACCAGCCCACAGCCCCCTACCGAGAGGCGGTGCACCGCTTGATGTCCCGCCTGCAGCCCCCGAGGTGGAGAACGAGGTGGGCCGCGCGTTAGAGTCTGAGCGCGGGCGAAGCGTCATTTTCCATGAGCTCTTCCAAGAGGCGATGGGCACGATGAGCCGACCTGGTGAAGAACTCGCGGGTGTCGACTCGCGTCTTGAGGCTGAAGGTCTTCGGCTGGCGGAGGAGTGGCGTAAGCTGAGGGTGGCCATCAACCTGGGCCGCTACCAGCGTGATCTTGACAATGCGAAGGCCGAGGCGTCCCTCAAGGTTTCCCGTGAAGCTCGCTCCCGAGCCTTGGAGGAGGCTTGCGAGGCCGACCGCCGTCGCGAGGCTGCGGAGAAGCGCGCGTGGGAGCTCCAGGCCTGGAGTGCGTCCCTCGAGCAGCAGGTGGAGGCGCGCAGAGCCGCCTTGGTGTCGCTGAGGGGGACACCCACCAAGGAAGAAAAGGTCCGGAAGCGCGAGGAGGCGTTGGCCCTGGAAGCCGTGGAGCGCAGCCTCGAGCTCGAGCAGTTGGAGACGAGGGAACGCCAAGTTGCCCAGGCAAAGGATGCAGTTGGGGCTCGCGAGGCCAGGGTCCAGGAGAAGGTCGACTGCCGGGTGGCCGAGGTTTGCGTGGATCTTGAAGGTCGGAGCGACCTGCAGCTGAAGCTCGCGGGGACTGAGACCGCGGGCAGGACCGCCGCCCTCAGGCCCAGGCTAGACGAGGCGGAGAGGCGTGGGGAGGCCACAGCTGCCGCCCTGGTCACAGCGCAGGCGGACTTGGCATCCGCCCACGCCGAGCTGCTTTCGCTTCGGAAACAGGTTGATGATGCCGAGGCCGTCGCGTGGCAGAACAGGGAGGAAGTGCTTCAACGGCGGACGCTGGAGCGCGAGTACGCCCCCATGCTTCAGGACCTCCGGAACAGGGCTAATACCGCCCTGGGCTTCATATGCAACGAGAATGCACCACACCCCCACTCGAATGACTACGCCAATCACCTGATCTTCTTCACCAACGTGGTGATGCGCCTGGAAGCCCGGTCTGACAGGGCTCGCCAGCTCGTGGAAGAGAGAAGTCGGGGCCTGCTCGGGCGCGCGTTCTCCCGTGTCTTCAGCCATCTTCGGAACACCTTCCTCGACTTCGACTTCGATGCTGCCATTGCCCCCGTACCACAGGCCATCCGGGGTGACCTGGCGCGGTGGGTGGAGGACAACGTGGATGCGCTGGTTAGAGCCTTTCCTTCCGACAATGACGTGGTGGTGGTCGTCGCGGACGGAGGCTTCGCCGAAGGCGGCGACGGTGACGGCGAAGACGACAACGCGAGTGACGCGTCCGAGGGCGATGTAGCGAGTGACATATCTGGCTGATCCCATGTTCTCCTATCGTTTTATCCTGTACTCAAAAACTTGGGCATGGCGCCTAAAGATTGTGAGAGCATTTTGAGAGGGGGAGCCCCTCGTGCAAGCAGACCGACGCCTTTATTATTTTGTGTCGAGCTGAATGTGTACCTCTGTGAATTCATGAGTCTGGCAGCGGGTTTGCCGCATCAGCTTGCCTTGGTCGTGGTGCGCCTCGAATGGGATCGCGAAGTCTTGAGCTCCTGAGGAATTCCTGAAGGGCCCGCAGACTCACCCGAGTGGGCCTCGCGAGGATCAGGTGCCAATAATGGTATCGGCACGCGTGCTACGCATGCTGCGCCTAGCCCCGCTCGCGAGGGGCCCGCGAGGGGGAGGCGACGATCGTGCGCTTCATGACAAAGAAAGAGCCGGACGGCAATAAATTTCTCGAACGAGAACAGGTACCCCCCGCGCGCATCAAAGAAAACTCAACTTCAACTTAAATCCAAAACCAGAAAGCAAGGCTACAGAAGAAGAGATCCAAAGCAAATGGCCGCGTCCGGCGCCTAGTCTAGTCTTCTGGTCTTCGAGTCTTATCACCAGCGTGGCTGCCACTAGGCATGGGAGGGAGCCCCAGGGCCTGAGGCCGGCACCCCTGAGACTCCGGGGCGTGTACATCCCCACTCATTATTACGTGAGAGTGTCACGGGCGGCGAGCTTCACAGGCACTGGGCCTTCTTCACAGGAACCGGCCTTGCTTCATATCGCCAGACAAGGGCCCCGCCTTGCGCCACCCTCGACCACCTTTGAGCCGACCGACAACCTGGACGACACAAAGTGGGGAAAGGGGACGCCAGCGGTGCCCTCGGAGACCACGGGTCCTCTGCCAGGCGAAGGCTCGCCGGAACCTCCCCGACAGAGGGCCTACCTCTGGGTGTTGCCTGGCTTCGCGCGACGTGGGGAGGGGCCTTGCTCCTGGCTCCCTCCGTGCGGCCCCCAGCGTGCTTCCCCCAGCGGAAGGGATGCTACTGTGCCGGGGTCGTCGACCGATGCTGTGACCTGATTCACTTGCAGCCCATGGTTAGCGTAAGCCTGCTCCTGAGAGATTAGCGGTACCCTGTAGTTGTTGTTGCTGGCGCGATCGTCGCGGTTCTCCGTCGGTTCCTAGAAGGCTTCAACTTCTAGCGTCCCTTCATCCCAATCTTCTCCGAGGAATGAGCCAGGGTCGTCCTCCGGCGCGTACTCCTGGTCCATCATGCGGGGCACGTAGGCATCCGGGGCCGTTACCCCGAACACCTCGCCGTAGTGCCCCACACTCCATGTTGCCCGACCTAGCGCGGCGTCCTGAGGATGGTAGCGCGGAATCTCACCGGGACCATGGGAGGCGACGCTCGTGCCCATGCTTGTCGCGGGCGGCACGGGGGCGGTGGAGCCCCCGGCGCCGCCGGCCGTGCTGGTGTTGACGAAGCCCCCAGGCACACCTGAGGGCGCGTGGTTGCGGCGAGGCCCGCCATGAGATCACGTAGCGGCCTGAGAGGGAAGCAGATAACAGAAGGGCGGCGCTCCTGATGCCACCGCATCCAGCAGCTCGGCGACGCGTTCCAGCAGGGCATCCCGGCTACTATCCATCAGCCGGCACCGCAGCAACTCCCGCGCCACCGTGAGCGCGGCCCACATGTTCGCCTGCTCTCGCCGTGTGTGCGGTGCCGTTGCCGCGGCATGGCTTGCAGCCCTTGCAGCGGCTCACGCTTGTCGTGGAGTGAGGGTGGCCGACGCCCCACCACGCCGCCCGCGCCTTGCGTCGTTAGGCGGCGCTCGGGCCGCCTGGAGCGCGGGGTTGAGGTCTTCATGGGTAGATGGCGCCGCTCGGGCTAGCCAGGCTGCCCAGCGGTCGGAGTCGGCCCTCGGGTCGCCGGACATCATGGCCGCGGAGCGTCGATGGGTCGATTGGCGGAAAAGAGGCTCCGGCGCACCCCTACCTGGCGCGCCAAATGTCGGATCACGGGTTCCGGCAAAACCCTCAAGGTTCGAACACTGGGGTGCGCGCGGAGATTTCCTCCCTACTGATCTACGCCCTAGCTCGCTAAGATCTCGCGGACGAACTCGACGAACTCGCAACACAAAGACACAAGATTTATACTAGTTCGGGCCACCGTTGTGGTGTAATACCCTACTCCAGTGTGGTGGTGGTGGATTGCCTCTTGGGCTGATGATGAACAGTACAAGGGGAAGAACAGCCTCCTGAGGTTGAGGTGTTCTTGTGCTCCACCAACTAGTTGGTGCAAGGATGGAGTGGATCCAGTCCAAGATGATCCGCCCTACAGTGGTGGCTAGTTCTACTTATATAGGCCCTGGTCCTCTCCCCAAATATTGAGTGGGAAGGGAGCCAACAACGGACAATTCGAAGGGGGACAGCTAGTACAGCTTATCCTGACAAAAGCGGTCTTCGCCTGCGGAAAGCTCTGGTGGTGACGCCGTCTCGGGCTCCACGGTGACCTCCGTCCTGCCGTCCGGCTGGTCTCGGTCTCGTTGCACTGATATGGAAACCTTTGCGTGATGCCTCGGTACACCGCGCCTGCGCTGGCCTCCTTAGCACCAAAGAGGAAACAAGGACGCTGCGCGCGCTGGCGCCCGCCTGATCTTGATCGTCATGGCTCACGTCATGAGAGCCTCGCGAGGTTTGCCCTACCTTGATATCTCTGCTCCTCGCGAGGTAGCCTGGTGAGGCCGCTCCTGAGGAGGTCTTGCGTCGTCCCCCTCGCGAGGGTCTTGATTGCCTTGTTGATGAAGACGGGCCGTACAGGCCTGCTAGCGCAGCCACGCCGTGGGCCGCAGGCAGGCAAGTCTGGGGACCCTCGTTCCCAGAATGCCGATAGCGGCACCTACGCCGGGCGGGTCTTCGAAGAGGAAGGCAAATGACAACACGGCTGAGCCTTCATCAAAGAGGTATGGCTTTAAATATGCCCCCTGGCCGTCACATTGAACCGTGACATTATCCACTGTGTTTTATCAGGAAGAGTGTTCGCCGGACTATGTCCGGGGATCCTGCCGGTCGCGCATCCACCAATCAAGTCCTAGACCCTGCCTCTAGGGCGGGGGCTGACACGGGAGCAATGCCGGATTGTCCTCCTTCAGAGGATTCGGATAATATATCCGTCACGAACTCTGAAGTGGAGAGCGCCATGAATCATCGGCGCCGGAAGGCCGCTCTTCGCGACCCTGGCTTTACTAAAGAGGCGTTCAATGCCTTCAGCTCGGTTGATGCATACATCCGAGATGCTCGGGATGGGCTTGCCAGAGCCACTGACCAGCATTTGAAAGATATGCGGGTAAGTACGCATTGTATAGATCTGGTAATCATATACCAATAGCCCCCGAGACTTGAAGAAGTTGAAGCACTGATTTAAGGATCATTGTGTAATCAGGCACTCAAGAACAAGAACAACATGCTTTCTGATGACCCACAAGTGTAGGGTATCTATCGTAGTCCTTTCAATAAGTAAGAGTGTCAAACCCAACGAGGAGCAGAAGGAAATGACAAGCGGTTTTCAGTAAGGTATTCTCTGCAAGCACTGAAATTATCGGAAACAGATAGTTTTGTGATAAGGTAATTTGTAACGGGGTAACAAGTAATAAAAGTAAACAAGGTGCAGCAAGATGTCCCAATACTTTTTGTAGCAAAGGACAAGCCTGGAAAAACTCTTATATGAAGGAAAACGCTCCCGAGGACACATAGGAATTATCGTCAAGCTAGTTTTCATCACGCTCATATGATTCGCGTTTGTTACTTTGATAATTCGATATGTGGGTGGACCGGTGCTTGGGTACTGCCCTTCCTTGGACAAGCATCCCACTTATGATTAACCCCTATTGCAAGCATCCACAACTACAAAAGAAGTATTAAGGTAAACCTAACCATAGCATGAAACATGTGGATCCAAATCAGCCCCTTACGAAGCAACGCATAAACTAGGGTTTAAGCTTCTATCACTCTAGCAACCCATCATCTACTTATTACTTTCCAATGCCTTCCTCTAGGCCCAAATAATGGTGAAGTGTCATGTAGTCGACGTTCACATAACACCACTAGAGGAGAGACAACATACATCTCATCAAAATATCAAATGAATATCAAATTCACATGACTACTTATAGCAAGACTTCTCCCATGTCCTCAGGAACAAACGTAACTACTCACAAATCATATTCATGTTCATAATCAGAGGGGTATTAATATGCATAAAGGATCTAAACATATGATTTTCCACCAAATAAACCAACTAGCATCAACTACAAGGAGTAATCAACACTACTAGCAACCCACAAGTATCAATCTGAGGCTTTGGGACAAAGATTGGATACAAGAGATGAACTAGGGTTTTAGAGGAGATGGTGCTGGTGAAGATGGTGATGGAGATTGACCCCCTCCCGCTGAGAGGATCGATGGTGATGACGATGGTGATGATTTCCCCCTCCCGGAGGGATGTTTCCCCGGCAGAACAGCTCCGCCGGAGCCCTAGATTGGTTCCGCCAAGGTTCCGCCTCGTGGCGGCGGAGTTTTGTCCCTAAAGCTTGCTTATGATTTTTTCCAGGGCGAAAGACTTCATATAGCAGAAGATGGGCACCGGAGGCCTGCCAGGGGGCCCACGAGGCAGGGGGGCACGCCCCCACCCTCGTGGCCAGGGTGTGGGCCCCCGCTGGTTGATTCTTTATCCAGTATTTTTTATATATTCCAAAACGTGCCTCCGTGAAGTTTCAGGACTTTTGGAGTTGTGCAGAATAGGTCTCTAATATTTGCTCCTTTTCCAGCCCAGAATTCCAGCTGCCGGCATTCTCCCTCTTCATGTAAACCTTGTAAAATGAGAGAAAATAGGCATAAGTATTGTGACATAATGTGTAATAACAGCCCATAATGCAATAAATATCAATATAAAAGCATGATGCAAAATGGACGTATCAACTCCCCCAAGCTTAGACCTCGTTTGTCCTCAAGCGGAAGCCGATAACGAAAAATATGTCCACATGTTTAGAGATAGAGGTGTCGATAAAATAAAATACGGACATGAGGGCATCATGATCGTTCTTATAACAGCAAGATGTATAAATATTGTCATATGATTTCTTATGCTCAAGTAATAATCTATTCACAATGTAAAATATGTGTCAGAAACTTCATTGAAAACCAACAAACTATAATATTGATCATTGAAGCAATTGCAATTTATAATAACATCGGAAAGAGTCATTATAAGAGCTTTTCAGCAAGTCCACATACTCAACTATCATTTAGTCTTTCACAATTGCTAACACTCACGCAATACTTATGGGTATGGAGTTTTAATCGGACACAGAGAAAGATAGGGGCTTATAATGTTGCCTGCCAACCTTCTACCTCAAGGGTGATGTCAACAATAATAGTTCATGATAGCTCACATCCAATTGGATATATATATATATCAGGATCTCTCCAACATAATGTGCTTGCCAAAGGATAAAATGTAAAAAGAAAGGTGAAGATCACCATGATTCTTGTATAGGGTATAAGACAAGAATAAAAGATAGGCCCTTCGCAGAGGGAAGCAGAGGTTGTCATGTGCTTTTATGGTTGGATGCACAGAATCTTAATGCGAAAGAACGTCACTTTCGGCAGCACAAGTAGTATCTCTACTTGGTGCAAAGAATTTGGTTAGCATGAGGGGGAAAGGCAGACTCAACATGTTGAATGATCCATGACAATATACTTTATTTCAGATATAAGAAAACATAACCCATTACGTTGTCTTCCTTGTCCAACATCAACTTTTTAGCATGTCATATTTTAATGAGTGCTCACAATCATAAAAGATGTCCAAGATAGTATATTTATATGTGAATACTCTCTTTCTTTATTACTTCCTATTAATTGCAACAATGTTCAAAACTATGTTTGTCAACTCTCAACAACTTTTATTCATCATACTCTTTTATATGTGAAGTCATTACTCTTCATAAGATCATTATGATCTCTTTAATTCTTTTTAATATTATTTTTTTATTCCCTCTAGATCATAGCAAGATCACCAAGCCCTTGACTCAAAACTAATCTTTATTATATATAGTTCACGGACTCGATTACATAGAAGGATCATAAAGCAAAACCCAAAACTAGATCATACTAAAACTTTATTCTACTAGATCAAGATATTACCAAAAGGATCGAACTAAGAAAAACGGTAAAGATAGGAGTGTGATGGTGATACGATACCGGGGCACCTCCCCCAAGCTTAGCAGTTGCCAAGGGGAGGGCCCATACCCAAGTGTTTATGTCCCCTTCTTTGGAGGTGCAGAGGATGGTGATGATCAAGATAATTGTGCCTTTAGCTTTTTCATATTGTAATTGAGAAGAGCAATTTCCTCCTTTAGATCATTGACCTCCGATTCCAGCTTCAAGATCTTGTCACATAAATCTCCTTTGCTTTTCTGCCGAAAACGAGAAGGAATGGATTGGTTGTTAGATAGTTTAGCCCTCTTAGGGAAACTAGACTTCTTGAACTTCACGTGCATATCCCCAGGTTGAGGTAGAGGAACATCCTCCTCCTCTGAACTTGAATCATTGATCCTCCTCAAATGAGCATCCTCCTCATCATCCGTAGTTCGACCACAAGGAGATAGGTCCCCACAGGTCTTTGGGTCAGCAATGAGATGTGAGACGTAGCTCTCTCCGTCGGAGTCTTGAGATGACATCTTGCTCTAAATCTGCTATAGAAACAGCTCGAAACAAAAACAGAGGATATTTGCGTGGTACGGTGGTCAAAACCTTCGGGAGATTATATAATGAATTTTTACCGACTAAAAGAAGTATCGTGCAAGAAAATGGAGTCCGGAGGGCACACGAGGTGCCCACTTGGCAGGGGGGCGCGCCCTGCACCCTCGTGTCCTTCCTGGACTACTTCTTATTTTCCTATTTTCTTAAATATTCCAAAACGGAGAAAACTTCCATTAGAACTGTTTTCGAGTTGGTTTACTTACCGTACCGCATACCTATTCCTTTTCGGAGTCTGAAACGTTCTAGAAAGTGTCCCTTATGTACTCCTCCGTGGTCACAGTGTCAATAACATTAGTTTCAACATTTATAGGATTACCTGAGATATAATGTTTGATTCTTTGACCGTTCACCACCTTCGGATTTGTGCCTTCGAAGTTGTTGATTTTTATGGCACCAAAACGATAGACCTCCTCGATAACATAAGGCCCTTCCCATTTAGAGAGAAGTTTTCCTGCAAAAACTCTTAAACGAGAGTTGAATAGCAACACATAATCACCTACATTAAACTCACGCTTTTGTATCCTTTTGTCATGCCATCTTTTAACTTTTTCTTTAAACAGTTTGGCATTCTCATAGGCTTGAGTTCTCCATTCATCAAGTGAGCTAATGTCAAATAACATTTTCTCACCGGCGAGTTTGAAATCATAATTGAGCTATTTAATGGCCCAATATGCCTTATGTTCTAGTTCGAGAGGTAAGTGACATGCTTTTCCATAAACCATTTTATACGGAGACATACCCATAGGATTTTTATATGCAGTTCTATAGGCCCATAATGCATCATCAAGTTTCTTGGACCAATTCTTTCTAGATCTATTAACAGTCTTTTGCAAAATTAATTTGATCTCTCTATTACTCAATTCTACTTGACCACTAGACTGTGGGTGATATGGAGATGCAATTCTATGATTAACATCATACTTAACAAGCATTTTACGAAAAGCACCATGAATAAAATGTGAACCACCATCAGTCATTAAGTATCTAGGGACTCCAAACCTCGAAAAAATAACTTCTTTAAGCATCTTAATAGAGGTGTTGTGATCAGCACTACTAGTTGGAATAGGTTCTACCCACTTAGTAACGTAATCAACAACAACTAAAATATGTGTATACCCATTAGAGGAAGGGAACAGTCCCATATAATCAAAGCCCCAAACATCAAATGGTTCAATAACAAGTGAATAGTTCATAGGCATTTCTTGACATCTGCTAATATTACCAATTCTTTGACATTCATCACAAGACAAGACAAACTTACGGGCATCCTTGAAGAGAGTAGGCCAATAAAAACCGGATTGCAATACCTTATGTGCAGTTCTATCTCCAGCGTGGTGTCCTCCATAAGCCTCGGAGTGACACTTGCGTAGGATCTGTTCATGTTCATGCTCAGGTACACAACATCTAATAACACCATCTACTCCTTCTTTATAAAGGTATGGGTCATCCCAAAAGTAATGTCCCAAATCATAGAAAAACTTTTTCTTTTGCTGGTATGTGAAGCTAGGTGGTATAAATTTAGCAACAATGTAATTAGCATAATCAGCATACCATGGAGCAGTACGAGAAGCATTTATGATAGTTAATTGTTCATTAGGAAAGCTATCATCAATAGGTAGTGGGTCATCAAGAACATTCTCTAACCTAGAAAAATTGTCTGCAACGGGGTTCTCAGCTCCCTTTCTATCAATAATATGCAAATCAAATTCTTGTAGCAAGAGAACCCATCTAATAAGTCTAGGTTTAGCATCTTTCTTTTCCATCAGATATTTAATAGCAGCATGATCAGTGTGGACAGTTACTTTAGAGTCAACAATATAAGGTCTGAACTTATCACAAGCAAATACAACCGCTAAAAATTCCTTTTCAGCAGTAGCATAATTTTTCTGGGCACTGTCTAGAGTTTTACTGGAATATTGAATAACATTTAATTTCTTATCAACTCTTTGTACTAGAACAACACCTACAGCATAATCACTAGCATCACACATAACTTCAAAGGGTAAATTCCAATCAGGTGGCTGAACAATAGGTGCAGAAATTAAGGCTTTCTTAAGTATTTCAAGTGCTTCTACACAATCATCATCAAAGAAAAAAAAGGAACATGTTTTTGTAAGAGGTTAGTCAGAGGCCTAGAAATTTTTGTGAAGTCCTTAATGAACCTCCTATAAAAACCGGCATGACCAAGGAAACTTCTTATACCTTTAATGTCCTTGGGACACGACATCTTTTCAATAGCATCAACTTTAGCTTTATCAACTTCAATACCTCTTTCAGAAATTTTGTGCCCCAAGACAATACCTTCATTAACCATAAAGTGGCACTTCTCCCAATTCAAGACAAGATTAGTTTCTTCACATCTCTGCAAAACTCGATCAAGGTTGCTTAAGCAATCATCAAAAGAAGTTCCATAAACAGAGAAATCATCCATGAAAACCTCAACAATCTTTTCACAGAAGTCAGAGGATATAGCAGTCATACATCTTTCAAAGGTAGCAGGTGCATTGCATAAACCAAAAGGCATACATCTATAAGAAAAGGTACCGAAAGGGCAATTAACACTACAAAAAAATACACTTCCGTGATGATACGTGTTTGTCACAGTAGGTCACATTTTCTGTCATGCATGTACATCCATGACAAATTTATGACAGAATCAAGATAGTCATACCTGTGCTGTCGTAGAAGTGTTCCATGACATTACCAAAATTATCATCACGGAGGTGTCCACTTCCATGACGATAAATCGCGCGTCACAGAAGTGCTTTCGTCAAGGGTGGCCGACATGTGGCATCCATCGTAACGGAACGCCGTTAAGCTATCGGGTCCAGTTTTGGATCCGATAACCCGTTAACAGCCCCGACCAATGGGGATTTTCCACGTGTAAAATCATCATTGGCTGGAGGGAACACGTGTCGGCTCGCCGCTGGGACAGATGTCATCCACTCATTAGACCCAAGGCGCCTATGATACGTCGAGACGTGGCACGGCCCAACAGAGGCCCATTCCTATGAAAAGGCCGGCCCACGACAAGCCTGTTAACGGCCTATTCGCATATAGCCCATTTACAGCCCGCTAACCCAGGGCCCGTTTACGACCTATCCGAATTAGGCCCAGTAGCGTCATCTGGGCCGTCCAATATAATTCCAGCCCATTTTAACTTCCGGCCCATGTGTGGCCCATGACGTCTTTCGGCCCATATGAGGCCCTTAGTAACCCTCGGCCCATTATGGTCCGTAATGAACAATGTATCACTTTATACCCATTAACGGCCCACTATACCATTAGGCCATTTCCAGCCCATGTTATCTTTCGGCCTTCTCAGGGCCCATTTATTCTTGGGCTCATTTCCCGCATTCGTTTACTTTCGGCCTGTTACTGTCATTTTCTGCTTGTGGGCCAAATTCAGCCCGTGGTTACAGTCGGCCCGATTGTGGCCCGTTAATACGTTGGGCCGTTTTCATAGCGTCATCAAATACGGCCGATTAACGACGGCCCGTTATGGTCGGCCCATGAACGGACGATTTCAACTCTAGCCCATTGACGGCCATAATGTGGTATGTTATTGGCCCATGTTTGGCCAACCGATCATACGGCCCGTAGAAGGCCCATTGATGATACGGCCCGTAGAAGGCCCATTGTGTCTACGGCCCGTATAAGGCCCATTGTTTCTATGCCCCGTAGAAGGCCCATTGTTTCTACGGCCCTTAGAAGGCCCATTGTTTCTACGGCCCGTAGGAGGCCCATGTTAACTACAGTAAATATGTAGCCCATGGTTAATGTGGCCTAGTTTTAAAAAATAGGCTATTGCGGCCACTAGCAAACCGCGGAAAAAGAACTGCACTGACTACAAGAAAACAAATAAACAAGACAATAAGGAAATAAATAGGCAAGCAACTTACGCTAGGCCATCACGGCTATTACACATATTACATCCACTGGGCATCAAAGTTCGCCACCAGTGCAAATATAGGGAACAAAGCAGCATATAAACGCCGCAACAAAACAAGTCCAGAACTGAAACCACTTCAGAAGAGCTCAAGAAACAATATCCTGGGTACCCATAATGCTGGCAAGATGCTTAGCAAGCTTATTAACTTTCTCTTGTTTGGCGCTTAAATCCTCCAGCACTTGCTGTTGCACCAGAAAGTATGCATCTGAATTCTGCAGGGACTTCCTCAGTCCTTCGGCTTCCTGTCGCATAACATCTGATCGATGTCTTTCAACTTGAAGTTGAGACTCAAGAAGCCGAACTGATTCAGGCAGCGAGTTCGAAGAGCTGGTGCCAGCAGTAGTAGCCAGTAACTCGAACACTACATCAAGACAGGACTTTGGGGTTGTCTCAGTGTCTTCAATATAGTTTTTATCAGCTTTCTTGGAGACCAACAGGGATGTCTCACTATCTTGAACCTTATCTGCATTACTTCCTGTACCATTGCATAACGGGGTACTCTTCTCCAATATTTTATCCGCATTCTAAAAGAGAAACAAACAAACACATCACAGGTTTACAATGTAGTATATGAAACTCATTTTGGTAAACCAGTTCAGTAGTAAGGTGGACAGGATAACAGCATGAAACAAACATATATCTATGTAGTATGGTCACTGTATGGTCTATATCATTCTAGTTTATGTTGCCAAATCAAGATAGATACAGTTCGAATCATATCTATTTAAGACAAAGCAGCTTAGACAGAATATAAGTGTGGGAAACTACACAGCAATAACAACACTTGTAAGGTGCATGGCATGAGAATATAACTGTTTATTCAATTGAAACTGAAATCAACATAGAGCAAGTTACAACAGCAAACACGTTAAAGAAACAGGTTTAAAACATACCTGTTGCGCCATTGGAGTTTCAATTGCATCCTTCAAATTTGAAATTAGTTGGTATGAGTAAATACAGTGATGCAAGAGTAAAGTAGTATGAACCATAGCTACGGAACCTGACCTGAGAACAATTCTTCTTCTGCTTTAAGCGTTGACTTGGGGTTCGGAGTGGTGGTCCTCGTGCTTTGGGCACTGCAGTTGCCTTACTAACTGCTCGTGTTTGGGTGCTCTGTGGTGGAGACGGTGCTGTGTCAACGGGAACTGGGTTACTATCTGCTGGGGTTGGGGTTAGAAGGGGTGTAGCTGGTTCTCTGTCCAACTGGGTAGGGGTACAATCTGTGTGAGTCTGGGTTATGTGTGGTGGGGCTGGTTCTTGGGCAAGTACAACCGTGGTTCTATCTCCATCGACAGGTAGCACGATCTTTTCTGAAGACCGTGTTTTTACTCCCACAGATACTGCCATCACCCCCTCCAATTGAAATGGCTGATAAACAAGAAAAGTAATTGAATGTACAGACATTGTAAGATAGACAGGTGCAATGGATAGTAGGGAAGAAAACAGGGCATGAAATAATTCACATTTATGTTGTCTAACCAAACAGAATAGCAGGACATAATTTCACATATATGATGGCTAATTAAACAGGATAGCATGACACAATTTCACATGTATGATGGCTAACTAAACAGGATAGAATGACATACTTCAAAATATGATGACTATGTAAACAGGATGACATGATATAACTATACGATGTGTCTATTAAAGTGGTTGGCATGCCATAAATCACAAACATGCCGTCGATGGAAACATGATGGCATGATATAATTCACGGATAGAATGACATAATTCAAAATATGATGACTATGTGAACAGGATGAGATGATATAACTATATTATGTCTTTAGAAAATGGGTTGGCATGCCATAATTCAGATACATGCTGTCTATGTAAACATCATGGCATGATATAATTCAAATATATGATTTATATACTAAGGAAGTGAGCAGAGGGCAATCGCATATATGATGTGTCAACTAAGGAGATGGCATTCAATATCGTGTATATGATGTAAAAACTAAGCATTGCAATACAACATATGCATGATATGAGTAATATAACCCTGCCAAGTTTGAGCATACACCTCAGGGGGATAATAGGACTGGTCATCTGCCTCTGAATCCTCCTCTGAAGAGCTATCTGTAACCAGCAAGATATCTGCTTCACCAGGTAGCATTGTCTGCTCTGAAGACCTTGTTTTCACTCCAGATTTCTCCATCACCAATTCAAATGGCTGATGCACAGGAAGAGCAGTTGAATATACAAACATTGTCGACAAAAGCAATGAGAAATACAAAAAAAGGACGGCATGATATAATTCACATATATGACGCTTGGCTAAACAGCATGGCATTGCATAATTCACATATATAATGCCTTGCAACAAGATAGCATTGCATAATTCACATATATAATGTCTTGCAACAAGATGGCATTGCATAATTCACATATATGGTAATTAGACACTAAACAGGTGGCATTCACACAAAGCATGTCTAAACTAAGCAAATGACATAGCAATGCAAGATACCATACGCACGATATGAGCATCATAACCCTGCCAAGTTAGAGCATGCACCTCGGGGGGGGGGAATAGGACTGGTCATCTGTCTCTGAATCCTCCTCTGAGGAGCTATCTGTAACCAGCAAGACATGCGCTTCGTCAGATAGCATTGTCTGCTCTGAAGACCTTGTTTCCACTCCAGATTTTTCCATGACCGTGCCGAATGGCTGATGCACAGGAAGAGTAATTGAATGTACTAAAATTGTTGACAAATTTAACACGTAATAAAAAATGATGTCATGATATAATTCACATATAAGATGACTGGCTAACCAGGGTGGCATTGCAAAATTCACATATATGATGCCTGGCTAAACAAGATGGCATTGCATGATTCACATATACGATAAAGAAACTAAACAGATGGCATTGACACAAAGCATGTCTAAACTAAGCAGATGACATCTTTGATGTATACAGTAAGCAATGCAAGGCACCATATGCATGATATTACCAACATCAGCATGCCAAGTTAGAGCGAAGACCTCATGGGGTAAATAGGAGTGGTCTTCTGCTTCTGAATCCCCCTCAGAACAGTTATCTTCCTCTTGATTACGATCCGAAATGGGTGGAGGGGGGCTGCCTTTGCGCCCACCATGGAGCGACGTCTGCATGAAATTTTATTGCCACGCAAGGCTCGTCTCTTTTGCTCTACATGTTCAGTTCCATTGTGTACAATAACTGACATGCATAGGAATAAAACATAGTGAGATTATGTAAGGAGTGCATGCACAAATCCAGAGTGATGGTAGCAAACTGTGGATAGACCCAAAACAAATGATAGCAGGCAGATAATAGCTTTAGTTAAAAAATACAGATAATGGCTCCTTTAATGTTTGTTTGCACCCAACATGAAACTCATAGTAGACACCCGAGATTAACCAGATAGTAGACAGATAGTACTGATTGCTGCCCCAATATGTACCCCACAACCATTTAAAAACTCAAGTTTCAGCATAAGTTTGGACCTGAGTCGGAGTCTAATAGGTGAACACGACGATAAAGTAGCATGTCATCATATTAAGCGATGCATAACGTAAGCAGACACGGAAGAGTGCGACCTCTCTTGCGGACCCGTGTAGTCCTCAAGGTCATCTGCTCAGTTGATGATGGTAATGCAGTTGTCGTGGCTGCCGGCGGCGGGGAAGAAGATCTGAGGCGGCGAAAGACAGTCTGGAGAGCGGATCCCTGCTGTGGTGAACCCTTCCGTCGTTGGAGCAGCTGAGCTGGGGTGGAACACAGCACCGCAGGAGCAGGACAAACCACACAAGGTTTTCTTTGACACATATCTGTAACAGAAGTAATTGTGTAAGGGCTTGTTTGAATTTGAGGATTCTAACAATGCAGGGATAGGAAATAGACAGGAATAGGATAGGAATGCACGTGCAAAACAGAGAATTTAAAAACACAGGATTTCTGCCAATCTGGGTGTTTGGTTCACAAGAATTGGAAGATCACAGGATGCAAAGAAGCATGTTGAGATTAAGTCAAACCACAAGAAGTGTACAACCTCTTTGGCGAAGCCATGTCGATCTCAGCGTGATTGGGTTGGCCGGTGAGGATGCTCCGGCTGACTTGGCTCTCGGAGGAGGGGAAGAAGATCTTAGGCGTCTGGAGATGGAGCCCGAGGTACTGCTCCGCTGTGATGGAGGGTTTCATCGTTGGAGCAGCTCCGATGAGTTGTACGACGCCGAGGCTGAAGCAGGACAAGAGAGACAACGTTAACCTGAGTGGAATTCTAATAGCATCTCCAATAGATGACGTAAAATACATAACCACAAAGTGCTAGATGTATACATCAGCCGCTCATCTCTGAACTTAACTGTCGAAACTGAATTTAACTGTTGAAACTGAACTTAACTGTCGAAACTGAACGCACTAGAGGTGAGGCTATGAGTCAGTCGACTAATTTTTTCATCTCTAGTCAGTCGATTTTGCAGCCGTTGGATACGAAATCAAGGGCCTGCAGTTCATCTTCAACCTCCACCCCCTGAGCCGCCAGCCACCACCGGCCAAACAGCCGCCCCCACCGCCTGCGGCCGGCGGTGCGCCGCCCCGCCCGCCCCGAAAACACTCCCCACCACCGGTCTGCCGCCGCCCCGGCCATCCCTGTAGGCCCCCCCGTGCCGAGCTTTTTCTCCGGCGATCCCCACGCCACCACCCCACCACCGCCGGCGACCACCGCCCCCACCCTGAACCCTAAGATAGGTAGTGGGGTACCTCTCCGGCGAGCCCTCCTCCTCGCTGCGGCTGGTTCTTCCTTAACTCCGGCGAGCCCCCCACCACCTGAAAATCGACTGACCCAAAAGTCGATTCAGTCGACTGAAGTGTAGCTAAATCGGAGCAGCATCGCAAGCAAGAGCAAGAGCGAGAGCAGCAGCGCGAGCAAGAGCAAGAGCTAGAGCAGACCAGGCAGGGGACCGAGAGCAAGAGCACAACAGTAGCGCGAGCGACAGCTAAAGCAGCAGCAGCTCCTACTGATGTGGACGTCGCCACCGAGGGAGCGATGCCGTGGAGGAAGTGGCGGGTGACGCCGGTGTGGATGGAGCCGCGCCGTGTCGGCTTGGGACCGAGCGCC
Source organism: Triticum aestivum (assembly GCF_018294505.1). Taxonomy (NCBI): domain Eukaryota; kingdom Viridiplantae; phylum Streptophyta; class Magnoliopsida; order Poales; family Poaceae; genus Triticum; species Triticum aestivum. The sequence continues at coordinate 219,626,971 of NC_057796.1, read as the reverse complement.
GGCAGCACCATGAGATCGAATCAAGAAGAAAATGCGACGATTAGTGTACAACCTCTTTGGTGGCGCCGATTAGGCCGCAACTTCATCCGAGGAAACGGTGAAGCTGATGCTCTTCCGGTGGTGCAGGTGAAGACGGCGGTGTGGGAATGGAGGTGGCGCGAAAGACGAGGGGAACATCGGGGTAGCTCCTTGGAGGTGGAGGACGGGGTGGCTGAACCGGTGGGACAACCAGATCGACGACGGATCCTCATCCGGTATGGTTGATGAGGAACGTCGAGGTGTTGCTATGGACGACGTCCTCGGGGAAGAGGCTCCGGCTGGGTGGCAGACGGAGGAGGTTGTGGGGCTTCGCGGGTTTTGCCGGCCTCAGTGTACGAATGGGTGGGCGGATGGGAGTGGGGAACCATGGCTTAGGGACGCGCTTGTCCGAAATGTGGGGTAAGTTACGAAAGTACCCCCACCGATTTGAGGCGGTTCTTTTGGTTCAGGGGTATCACGGGCATTTCGCGTGTCGGGATTTCACAGGAGGTGGGAGTTTTCGCGCGCGTTGTAATTTTGGAATAGCAAGGCGCGGGTTGAGATGGAGGGAGTTGTCGGAGCACAGCGAGACAAAGATATATCTTAAATATTTCGGGCTAACAAGGCGCGGGTTGAAGAGGCGGGAGTTTCGCAGCACGATAGACAGAGACGCTAGCTTGAAATTTCGGCATAACAAGGCGCGGCTTGAAATTTCGGGAGAACAAGCTTAACGTGTACCCAAAAAAAGACAATTTAGACTAGTATGATATACTACGTACAATGTGTTTAACACGCACAACACACACACAGACACCATTTAGACTAGTAAGGTACGCGTGCATTGCACGCATGAGATTTGGCAACCAAATTATGAATAAATACCACATTATAGCATGTAAGCTTTGAGTCATATATGCATGATGTAGATGTTCGTTTAATTCTTATAGTTCATTTCATTCAAAATCATCTAGTTTTTATAAGAAAGCTAATCTATTTTAAGATTCATGGAATTGTGCGTTGTAAGGCATAAAGTAAAAACAAATCATGTAGAAAAACATTTGGGCAATTATGATACGGAAGATTCTAGAACAAAGACGAAGTGCTTGTGTTTTGAGGTTTGTGCATTATGCTTAAGTTCAACCATAGAGTCTTCTAGATTGTACATGTGGCAAAATCTGGTGGAATCTAGATGATATCCAACGGCCAGTAGTGCTCAAATTTGCCAGCTCTGCACCATCGGATTGGCCTCATCCAACGACCATCTTTCAAAGTTAAAGTTATCCGCACACTATATAAAAATATAAAATATAATATATATATAGGGGTATAGATATAGATATGTGATGCGAAAGCCACCCATCATCTCCAATTAGAATAGTTTGTCCATGCACGGATGCAATGTGGCCAAACGATGTCTGCCATCGGTATCTCAAATTCAAACCAATCTGACCTTGTTCAATGTGTATACATTGCAACATGCTCGTTTCCAAACCACACCGCGCAGATCTCCGTTATATTCATGCATGCATGGGTTTCAAACATCATGATCTCTTATTCAAATATTTGAATTCAACTTTACATTGATTATGACCTCACCTAGTCTTTTACACCCACACATTGGTCTTCTCTTTATAATTGTACCACTAACTTTCTCTCGTGCATGCATGCACACACACTACCAGTCGGCATTATCCATCGCACACATGCAATCTTTTTCTTCAGGTCGGTCTCCCATGAAGGCACACACACACACATCCCCCTCTCCATCATATCGGGCATTCTTTATCTCTGACGTGCATGCGCAACGATCGATGTTCCTCTATGTGTGTGTGTGTGTATAGCTAGGTCTTTCATAGTTTTCCACATAAACCGATCAATCTATATATCTAGTGAGGTCTCACCCTCTTTCCCACGTCCACATCGATCAATCTATACCTCTCTATATAGGATTACATATATAGCTAATACACCCACATTAATTATATATCCAACGCCCCCTCTCATCATCCATGCCTTCCGCTTCATCTCTCAGACGCGCGCACAATGGCCAAGACAGGGGCAGCAAGGGCCCTGCCCCCCCTAACATCACTATATATCGAGGCTAATATGAATGTGATCATTAGACAATTGCTGGTAAAAATGGTTTAAGTTGATGAATTGGCCCTCCTCGTAAAGGATTAGCAATGCTTGGCCCCCTAGCTCATGGGACATTTTTCATGGCTCCGCCACTGCGCGCAACAGCGCACGTTCTCGCCCCCTCTCTCTAAATATCGATCTCGCAGTTGTGCACTCCTTCATAGTCTCCCTCCACTCGGCCCCTCGCACCATCTTCTAGCCCCCCACCGGATTTTGCCACATGTACAATCTAGCAGACTCCATGGTTGAACTTAAGCATAATGCACAAATCTCAAAACAACAGTGGTTCTCCTTTGTTCTAGAATCTTCCGTATCGTAACTGCCCAAACTTTTTTCTAGTTGAATTGCCATTCTTTGTTTGTACTTTATGCTTTACAACGCACAATTCCATGAATCATAAAATAGATTAAGGGCTTCTTTGATTCAAAGGATTCTCGAAGGAATTTTGGAGGATTCTAATCCTTAGGAATTTTTCCTATCTTGGTTGTTTGATTCGTAGGATTGTAAACCATAGGAATTTTTCCATATGATTCATTTGCACTAGATTTCATAGGAAACATCCCATCCACTCAAACCTCTTTGAAAGAATTCTGCGTTTTTTCTATGCACAATCAAACACTCGTACCATCCTGTAGGATTCAAGACGACATTCCACTCTAATCCCATGTTCTTCCTATTCCCGCGTTTTGGAAATCCTACGAATCAAAGAGGCCCTAGGTTTTTTATAAAAACTAATTGATTTTGAATGAGATGAACTATAAGAATTAAACGAAGGTCTACATCAGGCATATATGACTCAGAGCTTACATGCTACAGTGTGGTATTTATTCGTAATTTGGTTGCAAAATCTGACGCGTGCAATGCACGTGTACCTTACTAGTACTTCGAGTATGTGCAAAACACAATGGCACGCTACACAGTGTCTCTCTTACAGTTCATGAAGCCACGTGGGCACGTGGCACATGTGGAGGCGTTGTCGCGACATCCTTGTGTGGATTGATCACAGTGACGTGCTGCTGGTTCCAGAAGAATGTACTCGTCCTCCCTGAGCCGCACTGGCGGTACATGCACGAAGCGAAGATGTGCACGCACGCCACGCACGCACTCATTCCCTCGCACGCACACGCGGGTACACGGGCGGACGCAATTTTGTACCAAGATCCACCCCATGTGATAATTTGACGCGTGTAAAGTCCTTCACTTCATTGATGGTCAATTAATACAGCGCATGCAAATTGAGTGGACGTGAGGGCGGAAGAAAGACATTACTACTCCACTGCGCGCATGCGAGTAGTTAAATCATGGGTTGCTAGTAGTACTTCCATTGGTCTCCTTCGTATTTTGTGCCAATTTTTGACAGTAACATAATATTTACGCATCTGAGCAGTGCAGTCTACTTGAAATTTATGTTCCACTAAACTCATCGGGAGCCGTTTCGGGCCTCGAAACCAAAAACCATCAATTAATCTTTACCTTGTTCCCATCACATTCGAAAGTACTAGTGCTACAATTAAGTGCAAGCCTGCTCACACCTACCAGTACGTACCAAACCTGAACGTGTTCCCACTATGCAGGTTTTAGTACTAGTGCTAGTACTTAGGTTATAAAAAGGGGAACTACCTAACCGAAAATTACTCTACCTTCCTCCTCATAAGTCCTGCTTCTTCGTCCGTCCTTGCCATGGCCGGTGTGCAGAGCTCTAGGTCGAGAACTACTCGTAACAAGGGAGCGGCAACCAAGGCTGCGGAAAAAAAGAGGGCTCGCCGCCACGCAGAGACCTCGAAAGATCTCTCACGGGCAGGCGATGGCTCCCAGGAGCGCCCTAGACGCGGAGGCGAACATGCCGAGCTGGCGGCGCTGGAGTCGTTATCCCTCGACGGCATGCCCGATCAGCTCAATAAGCACCTCAATAAGCAGAAGGAGTTCATCCACGGCTTGGTGGAGCTGCTGAAGGAGAGCCTCGACGACATGCCCGCTGAGCTCAATGAGCAGGGGGAGTTGACCGCCGGCTTGGTGATGCTGCTGAAGAAGAGCATTGCCTCGGAGAAGAAGGCGACCGGCGAAATCCTGCAACTTCAGGAGGACAACGCGAAGCTCTGCCACGAGCTCGACCTGCTGAAGGAGGAGAACGCCGGCTGGAAGAAGCTGCATGAGAATAGTAGTTCCTCGATGAAGATGTTGCAGGCCCTCGTCATGGAACAGAAGGAGGAGTTGGCGAAGCTCCGCATCGAGCACCCGGCTGCTGTCAAGGTACGTAATGCGGCCGTGGAACAGATGATGAAGGCTCGCGTCGAGAAATCCCGCGTCATGGACACAATGATGAAGATGGCGGAGGAGACGCGCAAGGAGATGGAGGTCGTGGAGGCGATGAAGAAGCAGTTACGACTCCGCGGCCAGCAACCCTTCATGTAGTGAGAGCAGCGCCCCAGACTTGTGTGTGCGTCTTCCTTCTTTTTTTGGGGTGATAATCCTCCTTCTTCTTTTGCTCCTGTGTTTCTTATTTTGCTTCGGGTGTTTCGCCGCACGTGTCACCTTCTCTGCGAGGCATGAATAGAACAATGCTAAAAATGAGATGACTAGCAAATTAGATCATTCTTTATCGCCAATAGAACAATGCCTCTTGCTAGTAATATATAATAAGAGTAGAGAGTAGAGGATATGGCACTGGGCTGCCGTGTTTCGTGCTCCTCCGTCGTACTCCAGTGGAAAACTTGAGTATACCGCACGGTTCTTTGCTCCTCCTCAGGTCGTCGGCACATTTATACGAGCAGTCAAATCACAAGGCCCCGCCTTCCAGCAGTAATGAGCCGTCAAATCACAAAGGCCCTCGCCTCTCGTGAAAAGGACCAAGCTAGACTGCCCCGCCCTCTAGCCTTTTAAAAAATGTATACATTTGTACAGTAGTAGTATCGATGGATTGCGCCATGGAGCAAAACTATGCATATACTATATGACACTACCCACTATGAAGGTACTAGTAACATAGACTAGTAACTGGTCTATGTTACTCTCCACTATGACCAGCCAAAGTCGAGGCGCGGATACCAACGAGGGCCTGGTTGTGTCTATACTTGGACAACTCACCCGACTGCATGCGCACCAGGCAGACGAAGCTCGTGTCGTGTTGGTGCCGTGTGCGGCCCGCACATTAACCAAAACCTCGCGCCTCCATCTTAGCCTCCGCGTTTAAAACATCTCAATCTCAAGGCCAAGGAGCAACGTGAAACCTATGATAGAGCCAATCGGATGGTTGAGAACACTACAATTCGTAGCTACAGATGCGTGTGTGAGAGAGGACGAGTGCGTGCGTGCACCTCTTCTCAGAGTACAACTGTATGTGGGTGGCATCGGCCTAGGGAGCAGTGATGGTGCGTGCGAGAAGTCCCGAGAGATAGGTGTAATGCGTCTGAAAAAAAGACTAGTCTATAGCTCGCCACGAGGCTATTCCTGTCGAACGCCAAGCGTAAGATATGTATCCGACGGTGCCAGTTTTTGCACGTACACAGCAGTAGAAAAAGAACTAGTAGTACCATGGCATATGCTACACCACGGCCGAGAAAACGTGCCGACGTTACGCCATCCGGGAATAGTGCCGCACTTCGAAACTAGAACCGTCAATAAATCTTGAGCGCGTCTCGTCACATTCCAAATTACTACTACTACCACGCTATATTTAATTGCAAACCTGTTCACACCGATCACAACCTAAACGGTTTCCCACTTAGGAGCGTATTAGTAGTACTCGGTTATAAATACTACTATGCTAAGATGACTGCACATTCCTCCTCAACTCCTCATCCACAAGAAACAATCAAGCCATAGCCAGCGTGAGTTCTGGGTCGAGAGATTTCCACCAGGGAGAGGTGAGCATGGAAGAGGAAGCACGAGAGATGTCCCGCCTCGCCGCGAAAGCAGCCGACATGTCCAGCCGCGCAGCAGTAGCAGCACAGAGGTCCCGCCGCGCCGCCGAAGCAGCACGGAGGTCCCGCCGCGCCGTCGATGTAGCAGACTGGTCCGGCCACGCCGCGGAAGCAGCAGAGATGTCCCGCCGCGCCGCCGAAGCAGCAGGGAGGTCCCGCCGCGCCGCGGCGGCCTGGGAAAATTTCTCGCGGGCAGGCGAGGACTCTTACAGGCGCATGCATGCGATAGTCCATAGCCAGATGGATCAGATCTCCGGCTGGGCGAGGATGCAGGACGAGGCTACCGGTGTCATCCGGCAACTCGGGGAGGGCAATGCGAAGCTCCGGGGCGAGCGCGACCTGCTGAGGGCGAAGATCGCCGGAAGGGCGAAGCAGGAGGAGGAGACCGCTGCCGTGTTGCAGAGGACGGGCGTCATCATCAAGAAACTTATGGACGAGAATGCCATACTCCGCATCGAGCGCAACAGGCTGGTGGAGGAATCCATGGATGCTACCAAGCAGTGTATTGACATGAAACTGATGAACGAGATCATCGCCCGCCGCGAGAACTAGTCTCCGCGACCTGCAGCGCATAAAGAAAGTAGAGATCAGCGAGCCAGATCGTTGTATGCGTCTTCCTTCTTCTTTTGCCCTTGTGTATTTCGGGCGTAGCCGCATGTGGCTTTTTTAATTATCTTCCTAATTATGTAAGAAAATTATTATCCACTCTCGTCGTCCTTATATATATTCATCAGTCTTGCTATAAGTCGCAGTAGATGCTATATAGGTCCGTCGGATCTTACATCAAGATCCGTGCAAAATTTTCTTTTCAGATTTTCTTTTTTCTCTCTTAAATCTCAGTCGAGTGAGACATTGCCACGCCATTAAACAGAGGCTCGGGCGCCATTAATGGTACCTTGGGAGAGAGGTGGACGGCAGATGGAGGTCAAAGGGCTCTCCTCCCGATAAGCACGCGCAGGGGTCTGATCGCACGCCTCCCGTACTCAAATAGCTACCCTGCACGGCGCCTCCTAGCTAATAAAAAAGGGGACGCGTGGCGGCACGTAAATGGTAAATAGAACGCCCACGGTTTCAATAATACTTGTGTTTCCGATTGTAACGTGACAACACTTGTTCCAAAATGACTTTGTTGATTGTTAATGTGTGCGCCTTCGCAAATCGGACAGCAAAATTACCACAGCATGTTGGTGCCATGTCATGGCACCAAGCCAAGTTTCATGATTTTCATGCGTGTTTCGGATTTACAGGAATTAAAAAACCAAGTTTCTCAATGTTTCCAGCCGAGCCATGACGCCCAGATGTTTGAATTTCATTCCCATTTCTGGCATGGGACCTAGAAATTTACCCGAGGACACACATGTGATTTTTCAACCAGCTTTGGTGCACTGGAGCATGTGCTTGTATTTAAAATTTGAATTATGCACACAAAGGTGACACGTTCCCTCTCAGAACCACGAGCCTTCTTGAGAGAAGCTCCGGTTTGCAAGAAACTTATACCAAAACTTGTTCCTATTCTGCATTTTTTTACCACAGCATGGTAGTACCATGACATGACACCATGCCAAGTTTCATGATTTTCAGGCGTGTTTTGGATTTACAAGAATTTTAAAACCAAGCTTCTCAATGTTCTCGGCCGAACCACGATGCCCAGATGTTTGAATTTCATTCCCATTTCTTGCATGGGACCTAGAAATTCACCCGAGGACACACATGTGATTTTTCAGTCAACTTTGGTGCACGGGAGCATGTGCTTGTAGTTCAAATTTGAATTATGCACATTAAATGACCAGAAACTCAATTAATGTATAAAAAAGGCCAAACGAACCCGGAATAATTCCAAAATTTAACAGGGCACTCATATAGTTCTATGTTGCCTCTGTAAAGAAAATCTGGCGGTAGGCAGCGTATATTGTTTCGCACACAAAGGTATAAAGAAATAAAGAAATTAGCCCTATTTAATTCTTGGGTTCTTATTATTTATGCCACTAGTTGTGTATCACTACTCAGTTTTGCCATTAGAAGTTACAACTACTCAAAAAATGCCATCGATCCGTGAGATGCCTGCTCAAAAATGCAATTAGATATCTAAAAAATGCCATCGTTAAGTTAGATGTTTGCTCAGAAATGCCATTAGACATTGTTATTTTCACGTCAAACCCCGTTGACCATGTTACATGACAAAAATAAGCCGATTCTCACAATGATAAGTTAATGGTGTCCAGCACAACACACCCCTCAAATAAAACTAAGCACCCTGGAATTCTTTGACAAAACTAAGCACCCTGAAATTCTTTGACAACTAAACTGCTGGCTATATGATGTTGGCCATATATATTGTACGTATATAATGTCAAGAAACGAGTGGTAGTACTATACCAACTAAAAGATGAAATGTACGAAATATAACGAGAAGAAACATAACATAGTTCTGCTGGGGGCTCAGCACAACACACCCCTCAAATAAAACTAAGCACACCAGAAATTAAACTAAGCAACTAATCCGGTAGACACTGCATTAGAACCACCATGAGCAACGACACTGCCACCTTACTCGGAGTCCTGGTCCACGTCCTCGACTTCGTCCTTGTCCCTCTTCCTCTTGGGCGATACTTCTTTGCTTGAACCGCACACTTGGCTCTTGCTCTTCATCCAACCCTTGTAGATATTGAAACAAAGGTAGCCATCCATTGCAGCGTAGTGGATGTGGTCCATATCTAGTACATTCCACTGCCATGCATGACGATGAAACGTGTACGGAGGTTTCTCTAGTTTACCGTACGAAGGATGAACCATGGCTCCTGCCAGGGTCAGCATTGAAGGCTGATCAAGGGAGGGCACCAGCCCTTCCTTCTGGAGGTCGAAGGGGTCGCCTACAACGAGGCCTATCCGACCCAGGATTTCCTTGTCGTTCCTAAAGTCTACAGTAATGAATTTGACTCGGCCGCCCTTGAGGAACTTCTTAAATTCCTCGCACTCAACGTCGGCATGGCATATGTGGTAGACCAAGCATAAGTCATGCACGCAAACCTGGATCACGGCGGGCTTCTTCTTCTCTGCCTCCTTTAGTTTCTTCTCGCTTCCCAGGACTGTGGTGTACTCAACATCTAGCCCAGCGACCCACTCATCATTTGAGTTTTCGAACATGCGTTTGAAGCGAGCAAGGCATTCTTTCACCGTTGCGGAAGAACGGGTGTAGATGACGTCGAACTCATCGCCGGTGATGGTTCTAACCTTGTACTCACCGCCGATCATGGAGATTTGGGACGCCATGGATTTGGGAGGAGGGTTAGGATTAGTGGAACTGCCGTAATGTGAAAGGACGGGACGACTAGGAGCGGTTTATCGATTGTAAAAATGTCGAGTGGGGGGGGGCTGTGCGAATGGCAGGGTAGTGGCTTTCCTGGTGGATAAATGGATTCATGCACAGTACTATGGGGGCCCAATTAGATGTCATGTCTACTCGACGCCCAATTAAATGGCTTTCGATGTCATGTCAAGCGTCGGGAAAATTACAGGTGATACGAAGCTTTCCATTCTCCCATGATACGGGCTTCTGAGAGCCCTTGGATCTGAGATCGAACGGTTGCATGGCGTGATTCTAGACCTATGGGTGAATATCCTATCCTGGAGGGTTATTCTGCAAATTTTCAGCAACTTAGCATGCGACCGTTCGATCTCAGATCCAAGGGCTGCCAGCAGCCCGTATCATGGTCGTGCCTACCACGACCGTCGCCTCGCTCGCGCGGTCGCGCCCTTGGAGATTTAACACGGTGTGTTAGGCTATATGATGTTGGCATGTCATACATAGTCATCACTTAGTCACTCATACAACAAGGTTAGCTATAAGGTTGGCTATAAGAGTATTTTTTGTTTACTTCTCTCTATCTCTTTCTTCGTAGTATTTATTGCATTTGCCAAGGAGTGACCTCTTCCAATGAAATGGTGCTTAGATGAGGTGCTATGGGCATTAAATGGCTTAGCAACTCAAGTCCCCAATGCATAGGTGCTTAGTTTTTATTGCTAAGTTTGCTTCATCTAGGTACACGCGCTTAGCACCGTTTCTTCCTGGGGTCACCAAACTAGTCTCTCTCTTCTTAATTAACTTGCCACATCAGACTTTATGCCTATGTGGCAGGCTTAGCACCTGTAGGATCAAGTACAATAGTGGGCTATAAGCCCGCTTTGCATGGCATTTTTGCATATGTGGGGGAAAGAGGCAAGGAAAAAGTGGAGGAGTGGGCTCTCAAGCAAGAGCCAGCCTCTACATGGTGGAGCATCGGGAGAGGCACCTATGGAGGTAGTCAGGAATCGGGAGACTCAAGCCGGTCGTAGCACCGCAGTTAAAATGATAATGGCAAGTCAAATCACCGGGCCCCACCTGTCTAGCAGTAACTCACTGCCAAATCACACAGCCCTACGTTTGCAGCAGCCTACTCCCTCATCTTCTCGCGTCTCTGTCGAACCGACTAGGCGGAACTGCCCCGCCTACCGCGCGGGAAAAGCCCCGCCCTCGACTTTTAAATAGTACAGTATACTAATTTTGTATCCATGGATTGCGCCATGGAGCAAAGCCTCAAGAAAACGGCGGTACACATGTACGGAGTATACAGCACGCCCGTCGCGTTCGCGTCGCACCCCAGACGGTCGGTCGGTTTGGCACGCCGCTCTCCGAATGGAACGCGCGTCATATTGCGTTTGCACACACATGTGGGACCGCAATTGAGAACCGACCATAGGCACACTCCCTGGCCCCGTAAGTCGGCCGAGTTAATAGAAGCACATACTCCACCTTGGTACTTGGAAGATCCCTGCAATACACGGAAGATCAGTTCGTCCATGCATGTGACCAGACTCCAGCAGACACTCCTGGATTGGCTATCGTCTACATATCGTGCAGGCTGTGTTGTACAGGGCTGTAGTTCTGGTGAGAAATCTAAAAAAGGTTTCTTATCATCTCGCAAAATTAGGTGTCATGTGCTTCAGATAACTGCGAGGGTTAACAGCGACAACTGAGTTGGGCTAGTCATTGGGGGCACATGCACGAAGACTACTCGGCTGCCATCTAGGTCAAGCCAGCTATGTTAATTAGGACATCTATCGACGAACCCCTTTTCTACGAGATTATCTTTGATTTGAGCTTTGATCCTCGTCTAGTTTGTCCGTTGGGATTCATCTTGTCTCCTTTGGGCAGTGATGTTATGATTTCTTGTCATGTGGCATTTTTTCGTGTTATATGTTATAATCCAGTGCTTCAGATCAAAATGACGACAACTGCGCCTCCGGGGCACGTGCATGAAGACTTCTCGACAGTCATTGCCGAGGTCAAGCCGGCTCCGGCCGGTAGACGAAACAAAACTAGTACTCCACTATATAGGCAGGAGCCTCCGCGCTTGCTTGCTAGTGTTGCTCTCTTCACACTGTCTCGTCCTCTCCAGATCTAAACACGACAGCGGTGGCCACTCTCTTTCTCTCTACTCACTGTTGGTCACAGATCCAGCCGGATCCTCTCCGCCTGGGAAGGTGAGAAGGTGCAACGTTCACGTGGTTGTCCTCGGCGACGGCTCTTACCCACTGCCGGCGCATCCCGATAAGCGTGCCTTGCCGTTCTCTCCCAAGCATCGCTGGCGAGGGAGGGCCTCCCAGCCCTTCTTCCTCACTGCCGTAGTGTGGGCAGATCCGGCCTCCGCCGCCCACCTAGCGACATCCCGGCGACCCTCAGGTATAACTTCCTTCGAAACCGGCCTTGCTATACTTCTCGAGCTCCTGACGTCGCTGCATTTGTATCTTTTACTATTTTTCAGGCCTCCAGGCCGATTAGGGCGGCAGGCAATGTGGAGCCCGGGCGCGCGGGCTTGAGGAGTACGGTGATGTCGTCCACGAGCTTCTTGACGATGGTGAACCTGTTGGTAGTGCGAACGATCATCTGGTCCAACTGAGAGTCGTAGCTGGCATCGACGGCGGCCATCCACCAGCCGGTCACCAACACCGTCTGGAGACGGTCCATGGTGCCATGCCGCAAGCCGGCATCATGGACCATCTGGCACAGCCGCTGGCCGCTCGCACGCATCGTCGCCATGGGTCTGGAGTGAGCAGTTTTGCGCTTATTAGTGTAGGTGCTTACGCAAATGCTTAGGTGCGTACGATGTGGTAGATGCATTAGAATGGAGGGGCGCCTTTATATGAGTGCAAACTGCGTTGTATTCACATCGTGCAGCCTCTTTTCCTGGTCCTCCTCCCATTACTCCCCTCATGCATTCACACGATGCTAATTGAAGGAGGATGCATCATTGGTTGTTCAACATTTCGGGAACCGCTACCCTCTCCGTCGTCTGCATTAAAGCCGTATCGGGAACTGCGCCACCCGCTGTCAAATCGAATAGTATTGCACCGCCTGCCGCACGCCTTGCTGAACACGCCTCCTCGCCTCCATCTATGCTTAATTACTGAATTTTAGTTGCAAAAATTAGATACTGCTAGTGATTTTTAGCTTCATATTTTGACGAATCGTAGTGTTACAAGGTTGACAAATGGCAATGTTACTAGATTAACAAATGTCAATCTTTCCAGTTTGACAAATGGCAACATACGCAATATGACATATGCAAATCTTACCAAATTGTTTGTACGTGGTTGCACACGGGTCATCCAAAACAATCATTTGCGTTGACGGGATGCACAAATCCTGCGTTGCGGATTTTCCCTCGACTTAAGGGGGAAGACCATAGCTCTCACTTTGCATACGGGTGTTCTATCTAAAACGTTTGCGATCAAGAGCTGCAGAAATCCTGCTCGGCACATTTTCTCTTGGCTTCCTGGGGAAGCTGTCGGTTTGCATACGGGTGTTCTAACTAAAACGTTTGCGATCAAGAGCTGCACAAATCCTGCTCGGCACATTTTCCCTTGGCTTCCTGGGGAAGCTGTCGGTTTGCATACGGTGTTCTAACTAAAACGTTTGCGATGAGTGTTTTATATTTCAAAACCATTGACGTTTTTTCAAAAGAAAATCGTTTGATAACTCTGTACATTAAGAGAGAAAAATGCAAGTTCGTTCAAACCATATCTTTCATTCAGTCACACTGCGAATTTATATTCATATGATCGAGAATTCGAGATACAGTATTAAACCCAAAACCTATTTCCGGCGGCGCCAGAGGCGGCGTGCCGCACCGTCATTGTCGTTGTCGTCCTCCGGGACACCGTTGTTGAAGTCTTCAAGGCAGCACAAAATTTTCTTCACTTGTAAATCAAACATCATGTCGTCGCGCGATCGATGGGGGGGGGCAGGAGGATGGCAACTGGCGCCGCTGACAGGTAGCGGTCGACAGCAGCGTCCCATGCCGCTGAGGGGGGAGCGGGCACGGGCGCGGTGGGTGCAGCCAAACGCACGGGGACCGGCGCCGCGGTGGGTGGAGGGGCGCGCACGGGCAGGGGCACGGGCTCGGCGGGTGCAGCCAAACGCACGGGGGCCGGCGCCACGGTGGGTGGAGGGGCGCGCACGGGCACGAACACGGGCGCTGGCGCTGGCATGTACAGGAGCTCGCGCGGGTCCGCGGAGACCGTGCTGACGCCCGCGGCTTCTAGCTCTGCAATAGTGCTCGGCGACCAGCCCGTGAATGCCACGAGGATGGTCGCTGGCGCGGGCGCGGGGATGCGAGCTGGGACGGGAGCGGGGGCAGCAACCACCGTGACCAGCTCGTTCTGGGCCATGCCCATGAGGCCCCATTCCTCCTTATTTTCTATCTCCTCCGGCTCGGAGTCGACTTCACCAAACTTGAAGACTAGTGGCAGATGATCATTCTACGTCAGGGCGTTGGTGGAGGTCTGCGGGAGGGAGGGGAATGGGAGGCGAACAATAAGGCCGCCCATATTAAACAACGTCTCGGGCGCCATTAATTGAGAGGAAGGCGGACGACCATGGAAGTCAAAGGGCTCTCTTCCCAGTGAGCCTACGCAGCGTACAGCTCACACGCTTCCCGGTGAGCCAGCGCATTGGAGGACAGCTTGCACGCCTCTCGGTCAGCCTGCGCACCAGACTCTGCTCGCACACCTCCCTTTTAGTCAAGGTCAAGCAGTTGTCCGCACGGCACCTCCTATAGCCATTACAACGAAGACACGTGGCGTCACATGAATGGTTAACAGAACACACACGATTTGAATTATGCAAACATTTGAGATATTAAAGTGGTAGCTATTTTCTCAAAATGCCTTTGTTGGTTGTTATTCGAGTGCGCCTTCTCTCAAAATGGACACGAAAAATACCAAGCATGTCGGGTGCCATTCCATGATAGCATGCCAAGTTTCATGAATTTCAGACGAGTTTTGGATTTACTAGAATTTAAAAACAAAGTATCTCAACGTTTTGCCGGCAATCAACGGTGCCCTGGTGTATGAAATTCATTCCCGTTTCTTGCATGGGACCTAAGTATGCACCGAAGGACACACATTTGATTTTTCAACCTATTTATATGCATTAGAGCATGTACGTGTAGTTCAAATTTGAATTATGCACATAAATGCATTGAAACTCAATTAATGCATAAAAACGTCCAAACGAGCCCTGAAAAATATCAAAAATTGACACAACACTCTTGTTGTTCTATGTTGACACGAGAAATTTTTTGAAAGCAATGAGAGGCAATGGATATCGTTTTGTCCCCAAAGGTGGGACGTTCCCTACCGAAACCATCAGGCTTGTTGTGAGAAGCTCTGGTTTGTGAGAAGCATATCCCCAAACCTGCCCGAAATGGGACAAAAAATTTACCACGGCATGTTGATGCCGCTCCATGATGGCATGCCTAGTTTCATGAATTTCATACGAGCTTTGGATTTACTAGAATTTAAAAACCAGGTATCTCAATGTTTGCGGCCATGTGACCGTGGCAGGGTGTTTGAAATTCATTCCCATTTCTTGCATGGGACCTAAGCATGCACGCAAGGGCACATATTTGATTTTTCAACCAATTTATATGCATTAGAGCATGTGCATGTAGTTCAAATTTGAATTATGCACATAAATGCATTGAAAACTCTATTAATGCATAAAAACGTCCAAACGAGCCACGAAAAATCACAAAAATTGACACAACACTCATGTTGTTCTATGTTGATACGAGAAATTTTTTGAAAGTAATAAGAGGCAATGGATATCGTTTCGTCCCCAAAGGTGGGACGTTCCCTACCGAAACCATCAGGCTTGTTGTGAGAAGCTCTGGTTTGTGAGAAGCATACCCCCAAACCTGGCCCAAATGGGACAAAAAAATTACCACGGCATGTTGATGCCGCTCCACGATAGCATGCCAAGTTTCATGAATTTCAGAGGAGCTTTGGATTTACTAGAATTTAAAAACCAGGTATCTCAATGTTTGCGACCGAGTGACCGTGGCAGGGTGTTTGACATTCATTCCCATTTCTTGCATGGGACCTAAGCATGCAACCAAGGGCACAAATTTGAAATTTCAACCAATTTATATGCATTAGAGCATGTGCATGTAGTTCAAATTTGAATTATGCACATAAATGCATTGAAAACTCAATTAATGCCTAAAAAATGTCCAAACGAACCCCAAAAAATCCCAAAAATTGACACAACACCCCTGTTGTTGTCCACACGAGAAAAGTTTTGAAAGCAATAAGAGGCAATTGATATCGTTTCGTCCCCAAAGGTGGGACGTTCCCTACCAAAACCATCAGGATTGTTGTGAGAAGCTCTGGTTTGTGAGAAGCATATTCCCAAACCTGCCCGAAATGGGACAAAAAAAATTACCACGACATGTTGATGCCGCTCCATGATAGCATGCCTAGTTTAATGAATTTCAGACGAACTTTGGATTTACTAGAATTAAAAAACCAGGTATCTCAATGTTTGCGGCTAAGTTACCGTGGCAGGGTGTTTGAAATTCATTCCCATTTCTTGCATGGGACATAAGCATGCACCCAAGGGCACATATTTGATTTTTCAACCAATTTATATGCATTAGAGCATGTGCATGTAGTTCAAATTTGAATTATGCACATAAATGCATTGAAAACTCAATTAATGCACAAAACGTCCAAACGAGCCCCGAAAAATCACAAAAATTGACAGAACACTCCTGTTGTTCTATGTTGATACGAGAAATTTTTTTAAAGCAATAAGAGGCAATGGATATTGTTTCGTCCCCAAAGGTGGGACGTGTTGGGGAACGTAGTAATTTCAAAAAATTTCCTACACACACGCAAGATCATGGTGATGCATAGCAACGAGAGGGGAGAGTGTTGTCCACGTACCCTCGTAGACCGAAAGCGGAAGCGTTATCACAACGCGGTTGATGTAGTCGTAAGTCTTCACGATCCGACCGATCAAGTACTGAACGCACGGCACCTCCGAGTTCAGCACACCTTCAGCTCGATGACGTCCCTCGAACTCCGATCCAGCCGAGTGTTGAGGGAGAGTTTCGTCAGCATGACGGCGTGGTGACGATGATGATGTTCTACTGACGCAGGGCTTCGCCTAAGCACCGCTACTATATTATCGAGGTGTAATATGGTGGAGGGGGGCACCGCACACGGCTAAGAGATCAATAGATCAATTGTTGTGTCTCTGGGGTGCCCCCCTACCCCCGTATATAAAGCATGGAGGAGGGGAGGCCGGCCAGCCCCTGGGGCGCGCCAGAAGGGTGGAGTCCTACTAGGACTCCCTAGTCCTAGTAGGATTCCTCCTCCCACATGGAATAGGAAAAGGGGAAGGGAAAAGGAGAAGAAAAGAAGGGGGCGCCCCCCTTCCCTAGTCCAATTCAGACCAGACCATGGGGAGGGGCGCAGCCACCTTTTGAGGCCTTTCTCTCCTTTCCCGTATGGCCCATTAAGGCCCAATACGAATTCCCGTAACTCTCCGGTACTCCGAAAAATACCCGAATCACTCGGAACCTTTCCGAAGTCCGAATATAGTCGTCCAATATATCGATCTTTACGTCTCAGCCATTTCGAGACTCCTCGTCATGTCCCCGATCTCATCCGGGACTCCGAACTCCTTCGGTACATCAACATACATAAACTCATAATAAAACTGTCATCGTAACGTTAAGCGTGCGGACCCTACGGGTTCAAGAACTATGTAGACATGACCGAGACACCTCTCCGGTCAATAACCAATAGCGGAACCTGGATGCTCATATTGGTTCCCACATATTCTACGAAGATCTTTATCGGTCAGACTGCGTAACAACATACGTTGTTCCCTTTGTCATCGGTATGTTACTTGCCCGAGATTCGATCGTCGGTATCTCGATACCTAGTTCAATCTCGTTACCGGCAAGTCTCTTTACTCGTTCCGTAATACATCATCCCGCAACTAACTCATTAGTCACAATGCTTGCAAGGCTTATAGTGATGTGCATTACCGAGTGGGCCCAGAGATACCTCTCCGACAATCGGAGTGACAAATCCTAATCTCGAAATACGCCAACCCAACAAGTACCTTTGGAGACACCTGTAGAGCACCTTTATAATCACCCATTTACGTTGTGACGTTTGGTAGCACACAAAGTGTTCCTCCGGTAAACGGGAGTTGCATGATCTCATAGTCATAGGAACATGTATAAGTCATGAAGAAAGCAATAGCAACATACTAAACGATCGAGTGCTAAGCTAACGGAATGGGTCAAGTCAATCACGTCATTCTCCTAATGAGGTGATCCCGTTAATCAAATGACAACTCATGTCTATGGCTAGGAAACATAACCATCTTTGATCAACGAGCTAGTCAAGTAGAGCCATACTAGTGACACTCTGTTTGTCTATGTATTCACACATGTATTATGTTTCCGGTTAATACAATTCTAGCATCAATAATAAACATTTATCATGATATAAGGAAATAAATAATAACTTTATTATTGCCTCTAGGGCATATTTCCTTCAGTCTCCCACTTGCACTAGAGTCAATAATCTAGTTCACATCGCCATGTGATTTAACATCAATAGTTCACATCACCATGTGATTAACACCCATAGTTCACATCGTCATGTGACCAACACCCAAAGGGTTTACTAGAGTCAGTAATCTAGTTCACATCGCTATGTGATTAACACCCAAAGAGTACTAAGGTGTGATCATGTTTTGATTGTGAGATAATTTTAGTCAACGGGTCTGTCACATTCAGATCCGTAAGGATTTTGCAAATTTCTATGTCTACAATGCTCTGCACGGAGCTACTCTAGCTAATTGCTCCCACTTTCAATATGTATCTAGACCGAGACTTAGAGTCATCTAGATTTAGTGTCAAAACTTGCATCAACGTAACCCTTTACGACAAACCTTTTGTCACTTCCATAATCGAGAAACATTTCCTTATTCCACTAAGGATAATTTTGACCGCTGTCCAGTGATCTACTCCTAGATCACTATTGTACTCCCTTGCCAAAATCAGTGTAGGGTATACAATAGATCTGGTACACAGCATGGCATACTTTATAGAACCTATGGCCAAGGCATAGGGAATGACTTTCATTCTCTTTCTATCTTCTGCCGTGGTCGGGCTTTGAGTCTTTACTCAATTTCACACCTTGTAACACAGGCAAGAACTCTTTCTTTGACTGTTCTATTTTGAACTACTTCAAAATCTTGTTAAGGTATGTACTCATTGAAAAACTTATCAAGCGTCTTCATCTATCTCTATAGATCTTGATGCTCAATATGTAAGCAGCTTCACCGAGGTCTATCTTTGAAAAACTCCTTTCAAACACTCCTTTATGCTTTGCAGAATAATTCTACATTATTTCTGATTAACAATATGTCATTCACATATACTTATCAGAAATGCTGTAGTGCTCCCACTCACTTTCTTGTAAATACAGGCTTCACCGCAAGTCTGTATACAACTATATGCTTTGATCAACTTATCAAAGCGTATATTCCAACTCCGAGATGCTTGCACCAGTCCATTGATGGATCGCTGGAGCTTGCATATTTTGTTAGCACCTTTAGGATTGACAAAACCTTTTGGTTGCATCATATACAACTCTTCTTTAATAAATCCATCAAGGAATGCAGTTTTGTTTATCCCTTTGCCAGATTTCATAAAATGCGGCAATTGCTAACATGATTCAGACAGACTTAAGCATAGATACGAGTGAGAAACTCTCATCGTAGTCAACACCTTAAACTTGTCGAAAACCTTTTGCGACAATTCTAGCTTTGTAGATAGTAACACTACTATCAGCGTTCGTCTTCCTCTTGAAGATCCATTAATTTCAATGGCTCGCCGATCGTTGGGCAAGTCAATCAAAGTCCATACTTTGTTCTCATACATGGATCTCATCTCAGATTTCATGGCTTCAAGCCATTTTGCGGAATCTGGGCTCACCATCGCTTCTTCATAGTTTGTAGGTTCGTCGTGGTCTAGTAACATAACCTCCAGAACAGGATTACCGTACCACTCTGGTGCGGATCTTGATCTAGTTGACCTACGAGGTTTAGTAATAACTTGATCTGAAGTTTCATGATTATTATCATTAACTTCCTCACTAATTGGTGGAGTCACAGGAACAGATTTCTGTGGTGAACCACTTTCCAATAAGGGAGCAGGTACAGTTACCTCATCAAGTTCTACTTTCCTCCCACTCACTTCTTTCGAGAGAAACTCCTTCTCTAGAAAGGATCCATTCTTAGCAACAAATGTCTTGCCTTCGGATCTGTGATAGAAGGTGTACCCAACTGTCTCCTTTGGGTATCCTATGAAGACACATTTCTCCGATTTGGGTTTGAGCTTATCAGGATGAAACTTTTTCACATAAGCATCGCAACCCCAAACTTTAAGAAACGACAACTTTGGTTTCTTGCCAAACCACAGTTCATAAGATGTCGTCTCAACGGATTTAGATGGTACCCTATTTAACGTGAATGCAGCTGTCTCTAATGCATAATCCCAATACGATAGTGGTAGATCGGTAAGAGACATCATATATTGCACTATATCCAATAAAGTACGGTTATGACGTTCGGACACACCATTATGCTGTGGTGTTCCAGGTGGCGTGAGTAGTGAAACTATTTCACATTGTTTTAACTGAAGGCCAAACTCGTAACTAAAATACTCTTCTCCACGATCAAATCGTAGAAACTTTATTTTCTTGTTACGATGATTTTCCGCTTCACTCTGAAATTATATGAACTTTTCAAATGTTTCAGACTCTTGTTTCATTAAGTAGATATACCCATATCTGCTCAAATTATCTGTGAAGGTCAGAAAATAATGATACCTGCTACGAGCCTCAATATTCATCGGACCACATACATCTGTATGTATGATTTCCAACAAATCTGTTGCTCTCTCCATAGTTCCGGAGAACGGCGTTTTAGTCATCTTGCCCATGAGGCATGGTTCGCGAGCATCAAGTGATTCATAATCAAGTGATTCCAAAATCCCATCAGTATGGAGTTCCTTCATGCGCTTTACACCAATATGACCTAAACGGCAGTGCCACAAATAAGTTGCACTATCATTATTAACTTTGCATCTTTTGGCTTCAATATTATGAATATGTGTATCACTACGATCGAGATCCAACAAACCATTTTCGTTGGTGTGTATGACCATAGAAGGTTTTTATTCATGTAAACAGAACAACAATTGTTCTCTAACTTCAATGAATAACCGTATTGCAATAAACATGATCAAATCATATTCATGCTCAACGCAAACACCAAATAACACTTATTTAGTTTCAACACTAATCCCGAAAGTATAGGGAGTGTGCGATGATGATCATATCATTCTTGGAACTACTTCCAACACACATTGTCACCTCGCCTTTTACTAGTCTCTGTTTATTCTGCAACTCCCGTTTCGAGTTACTACTCTTTAGCAACTGAACCAGTATCAAATGCTGAGGGGTTGCTATAAACACTAGTAAAGTACACATCAATAACATGTATATCCAATATACCTTTGTTCACTTTGCCATCTTTCTTATCCACCAAATAGTTGGGGTAGTTCCGCTTCCAGTGACCAGTCCCTTTGCAGTAGAAGCACTTAGTCTCAGGCTTAGGACCAGACTTAGGCTTCTTCACTTGAGCAGCAACTTGCTTGCCGTTCTTTTTGAAGTTCCCCTTTTTCCCTTTGCCCTTTTCTTGAAACTAGTGGTCTCGTCAACCATCAACACTTGATGTTTTTCTTGATTTCTACCTTCGTCGATTTCAGCATCACGAAGAGCTCGGGAATTACTTTTGTCATCCCTTGCATACTATAGTTCATCACGAAGTTCTACTAACTTGGTGGTGGTGACTAGAGAATTCTGTCAATCACTATTTTATCTGGAAGATTAACCCCCACTTGATTCAAGCGATTGTAGTACCCAGACAATCTGAGCACATGCTCACTAGTTGAGCGATTCTCCTCCATCTTTTAGCTATAGAACTTGTTGGAGACTTCATATCTCTCAACTCGGGTATTTGCTTGAAATATTAACATCAATTCCTGGAACATCTCACATGGTCCATGACGTTCAAAACGTCTTTGAAGTCCCGATTCTGAGCCGTTAAGCATGGTGCACTTAAACTGCCAAGTAGTCATCATATTGAGCTAGCCAAACGTTCATAACGTCTGCATCTGCTCCTGCAATAGGTCTGTCACCTAGCGGTGCATCAAGGACATAATTCTTCTGTGCAGCAATGAGGATAATCCTCAGATCACGGATCCAATCCGCATCTTTGCTACTAACATCTTTCAACATAATTTTTTCTCTAGGAACATATCAAAAAATATAAACACAGGGAAGCAACAACGCGAGCTATTGATCTACAACATAATTTGCAAAATACTATTAGGACTAAGTTCATGATAAATTTAAGTTCAATTAATCATATTACTTAAGAACTCCCACTTAGATAGACATCCCTCTAATCCTCTAAGTGATCACGTGATCCATATGAACTAAACCATGTCCGATCATCACGTGAGATGGAGTAGTTTCAATGGTGAACATCACCATGTTGATCATATCTACTATATGATTCACGCTCGACCTTTCGGTCTCCGTGTTCCGAGGCCATATCTGCATATGCTCGTCAAGTTTAACCTGAGTATTCCGCGTGTGCAACTGTTTTGCACCCGTTGTATTTGAACGTAGAGCCTATCACACCCGATCATCACGTGGTGTCTCAGCACGAAGAACTTTCGCAACGGTGCATACTCAGGGAGAACACTTTTATCTTGAAATTTTAATGAGAGATCATCTTATAATGCTACCATCAATCAAAGCAAGATAAGATGCATAAAAGATAAACATCACATGCAATCAATATCAGTGATATGATATGGCCATCATCATCTTGTGCTTGTGATCTCCATCTCCAAAGCACCGTCATGATCACCATCGTCACCGGCTCGACACCTTGATCTCCATCGCAGCATCGTTGTCGTCTCGCCAACTATTGCTTCTACGACTATCGCTACCGCTTAGTGATAAAGTAAAACAATTACATGGCGATTGCATTTCATACAATAAAGCGACAACCATATGGCTCCTGCCAGTTGCCGATAACCCGGTTACAAAACATGATCATCTCATACAACAAATTATATCACATCATGTCTTGACCATATCACATCACAACATGCCCTGCAAAAACAAGTTAGACGTCCTCTACTTTATTGTTGCAAGTTTTACGTGGCTGCTACGGGCTTAGCAAGAACCGTTCTTACCTGCGCATCAAAACCACAACGATAGTTTGTCAAGTTGGTGCTGTTTTAACCTTCGCAAGGACCGGGCGCAGCCACACTCGGTTCAACTAAAGTGAGAGAGACAGACACCCGCCAGTCACCTTTAAGCAACGAGTGCTCGCAACGGTGAAACCAGTCTCGCGTAAGCGTACGCGTAATGTCGGTCTGGGCCGCTTCATCTCACAATACCGCCGAACCAAAGTATGACATGCTGGTAAGCAGTATGACTTATATCGCCCACAACTCACTTGTGTTCTACTCGTGCATAGCATCAAGGCATAAAACCAGGCTCGGATGCCACTGTTGGGGAACGTAGTAATTTCAAAAAAATTCCTACGCACACGCAAGATCATGGTGATGCATAGCAAGGAGAGGGGAGAGTGTTGTCCACGTACCCTCGTAAACCGAAAGCGGAAGCGTTATCACAACGCGGTTGATGTAGTCGTACGTCTTCACGATCCGACCGATCAAGTACCGAACGCACGGCACCTCCGAGTTCAGCACACGTTCAGCTCGATGACGTCCCTCGAACTCCGATCCAGCCGAATGTTGAGGGAGAGTTTTGTCAGCACGACAGCGTGGTGACGATGATGATGTTCTACCGACGCAGGGCTTCGCCTAAGCACCGCTACGATATTATCGAGGTGTAATATGGTGGAGGGGGCACCGCACACGGCTAAGAGATCAATAGATCAATTGTTGTGTCTCTGGGGTGCCCCCTGCCCCCGTATATAAAGGATGGAGGAGGGGAGGCCGGCCAGGCCCTGGGGCGCGCCAGAAGGGTGGAGTCCTACTAGGACTCCCTAGTCCTAGTAGGATTCCTCCTCCCACATGAAATAGGAAAAGGGGAAGGGAAAAGGAGAAGAAAAGAAGGGGGCGCCCCCCTTCCCTAGTCCAATTCGGACCAGACCATGGGGAGGGGCGCAGCCACCTTTTGAGGCCTTTCTCTCCTTTCCCGTATGGCCCATTAAGGCTCAATACGAATTCCCGTAACTCTCCGGTACTCCGAAAAATACCCGAATCACTCGGAACCTTTCCGAAGTCCGAATATAGTCGTCCAATATATCGATCTTTACGTCTCGGCCATTTCGAGACTCCTCGTCATGTCCCCGATCTCATCCGGGACTCCGAACTCCTTCGGTACATCAACATACATAAACTCATAATAAAACTATCATCATAACGTTAAGCGTGCGGACCCTACGGGTTCGAGAACTATGTAGACATGACCGAGACACCTCTCCGGTCAATAACCGATAGCGGAATCCGGATGCTCATATTGGTTCCCACATATTCTACGAAGATCTTTATCGGTCAGACCGCATAACAACATACGTTGTTCCCTTTGTCGTCGGTATGTTACTTGCCCGAGATTCGATCGTCGGTATCTCGATACCTAGTTCAATCTCGTTACCGGCAAGTCTCTTTACTCGTTCCGTAATACATCATCCCGCAGGTAACTCATTAGTAACAATGCTTGCAAGGCTTATAGTGATGTGCATTACCGAGTGGGCCCAGAGATACCTCTCCGACAATCGGAGTGACAAATCCTAATCTCGAAATACGCCAACCCAACAAGTACCTTTGGAGACACCTGTAGAGCACCTTTATAATCACCCATTTACGTTGTGACGTTTGGTAGCACACAAAGTGTTCCTCCGGTAAACGGGAGTTGCATAATCTCATAGTCATAGGAACATGTATAAGTCATGAAGAAAGCAATAGCAACATACTAAACGATCGAGTGCTAAGCCAATGGAATGGGTCAAGTCAATCACGTCATTCTCCTAATGAGGTGATCCCGTTAATCAAATGACAACTCATGTCTATGGCTAGGAAACATAACCATCTTTGATCAACGAGCTAGTCAAGTAGAGCCATACTAGTGACACTCTGTTTGTCTATGTATTCACACATGTATTATGTTTCCGGTTAATACAATTCTAGCATCAATAATAAACATTTATCATGATATAAGGAAATAAATAATAACTTTATTATTGCCTCTAGGGCATAAAAAATTACCATGGCATGTTGATGCCGCTCCATGATAGCATGCCAAGTTTCATGAATTTCAGACGAGCTTTGGATTCACTAGAATTTAAAAACCAGGTGTCTCAATGTTTGCGGCCGAGTGATCGTGGCAGGGTGTTTGACATTTGTTCCCATTTCTTGCATGGGA
Source organism: Triticum aestivum (assembly GCF_018294505.1). Taxonomy (NCBI): domain Eukaryota; kingdom Viridiplantae; phylum Streptophyta; class Magnoliopsida; order Poales; family Poaceae; genus Triticum; species Triticum aestivum. The sequence goes on along the minus strand of NC_057796.1, from coordinate 219,602,015 downwards.
CCTAAGCATGCAACCAAGGGCACAAATTTGAATTTTCAACCAATTTATATGCATTAGAGCATGTGCATGTAGTTCAAATTTGAATTATGCACATAAATGCATTGAAAACTCAATTAATGCCTAAAAAATGTCCAAACGAACCCCGAAAAATCCCAAAAATTGACACAACACCCCTGTTGTTCTACGTCCACAGGAGAAAAGTTTTGAAAGCAATAAGAGGCAATGGATATCGTTTCGTCCCCAAAGGTGGGATGTTCCCTACCAAAACCATCAGGATTGTTGTGAGAAGCTCTAGTTTGTGAGAAGCATATCCCCAAACCTGCCCGAAATGGGACAAAAAAATTACCACGGCATGTTGATGCCGCTCCATGATAGCATGCCTAGTTTCATGAATTTCAGACGAACTTTGGATTTACTAGAATTTAAAAACCAGGTATCTCAAAGTTTGCGGCCAAGTGACCGTGGCATGGTGTTTGAAATTCATTCCCATTTATTGCATGGGACATAAGCATGCACCCAAGGGCACATATTTGATTTTTCAACCAATTTATATGCATTAGAGCATTTGCATGTAGTTCAAATTTGAATTATGCACATAAATGCATTGAAAACTCAATTAATGCATAAAACGTCCAAACGAGCCCCGAAAAATCACAAAAATTGACTGAACACTCCTGTTGTTCTATGTTGATACGAGAATTTTTTTGAAAGAAATAAGAGGCAATGGATATTGTTTCGTCCCCAAAGGTGGGACGTTCCCTACCGAAACCATCAGGCTTGTTGTGAGAAGCTCTAGTTTGTGAGAAGCATACCCCCAAACCTGGCCCAAATGGGACAAAAAAATTACCATGGCATGTTCATGCCGCTCCATGATAGCATGCCAAGTTTCATGAATTTCAGACGAGCTTTGGATTTACTAGAATTTAAAAACCAGGTATCTCAATGTTTGCGACCGAGTGACCGTGGCAGGGTGTTTCACATTCATTCCCATTTCTTGCATGGGACCTAAGCATGCAACTAAGGGCACAAATTTGAATTTTCAACCAATTTATATGCATTAGAGCATGTGCATGTAGTTCAAAATTGGATTATGCACATAAATGCATTCAAAAGTCAATTAATGCATAAAAAAATTTCGAAATGAACCCCGAAAAATCCCAAAAATTCACACAACACCCCTGATGTTCTACGTCCACACAAGAAAATTTTTGAAAGCAATAAGAGGCAATGGATATCGTTTCGTCCCCAAAGGTGGGACGTTCCCTACCAAAACCATGAGGCTTGTTGTGAGAAGCTCTGGTTTGTGAGAAGCATATCCCCAAACCTGCCCCAAATGGGACAAAAAATTTACCATGGCATGTTGATGCCGCTCCATGATAGCATGCCAAGTTTCATGAATTTCAGACGAGCTTTGGATTCACTAGAATTTAAAAACCAGGTATCTCAATGTTTGCGGCCGAGTGATCGTGGCAGGGTGTTTGACATTTGTTCCCATTTCTTGCATGGGACCTAAGCATGCAACCAAGGGCACAAATTTAATTTCGCAGCCCGTTTTTATGGACGGAGCACGCGCATGTAGTTTAATTTCGAATTATGCACATAAATGCCTAAAAACTCAATTAACATATAAAAATGTCCAAACGATCTCCGAAAAAATCCAAAATTTAACACGACACTCCTGTTGTTCTATGTCGACACGAGAATTTGTTTGAAAACAATAAGAGGCGACAGATATCGTTTCGTCCCCCAAGGTGGCACCTACCCTACCGAAACCATCAGGCTTTTTGTGAGAGAAGCTCTGGTTTGCGACATTTTTACCCACATGGGACGATATTTTTACCATGGCATGTTGCTGCCGTTCCATCATATCATGTCAAGTTTCATCAATTTCAGACGAGTTTTCGATTTTCTAGAATTTTAAAACCATGTATCTCAATGTTAGCGGCCGAGCGACAGTGTCAAGGTGTTTGACATTCGTTCTCATTTCTTGCATGTGACCTAATCTTGCAACCAAGGACAAACATTTGATTTTGCAACCCGTTTTTATGGACGGAGCACGTGCATGTAGTTCAATTTTGAATTATGCACATAAATGCCTAGAAAACTCAATTAATGTATAAAAATGTCCAAATGATCCTCGAAAAATCCAAAATTTAACACGACACTCCTGTTGTTCTATGTTGGCACCAGGAAAAAAATTGAAATGAAGAAGAGGCGACGAATATCGTTTTGTCCACAAAGATGGCACGTTTCCCTAACGGAACCATGAGGCTTTCTTGTGAGAAGCTTTGGTTTGTGCGAAGCTTATACCACAACCTGCCCCAAATGGTACAATATTTTTTACCCCAGCATGTTGATGCCATTCCATGATAGCATGCCAAGGTTCATGAATTTTAGATGGGTTTTGGATTAACTAGAATTACAAAAGCAAGTACCTCAACATTTGCTGGAGAGCCACGGTGCCGTGGTGTTCGAAATTCATCCCCATTTCTTGCATGGGACATAAGCATAAACCCATGGACACATATATGATTTTACAACCCATGTTGGTGCACCGGACCATGTGCATGTGCTTTAATTTTGAATTGTGCACCTGAAATGGCTAGAAAACCAATTTAATGTATAAAATTTCCAAACGAACCCTGAATCATTCCAATTTTTTTACGACACACATATAGTTGCATGTTCACTGCAGATAAAAGGTCTAGCAATACAAACACCGTCCATTGCCGCTGTGACCCCATTATGTAATACAAATCAAGATGAAAAATCAAGTAGATCCCACACAGTTTATTATCACCAACCGTGTGAGATGCAGCACAAAATATCTTGGAGCACCGTCGGATTATAGTACGCATAGGGCTTACGCGAGAAGGTGCGACGGTTACAGTCCACAGCCCGCTCTGAATAAGGGACCGTGTCTGATGACACTTTGCGCGCCAGTTTTTTCGCTGAAGCGATTCCCAATTTTCGGCTTTTGCGGAAATATCTACCTCCCCGCCCCCCTTACCAAAAGCCACATTTCCCCTGTTTCCGCCTTCCTTTCCAAGTTTAAACCTTCACTCCTTGCTTGGAGTGCCGCCTCCTCGCCGGCGACCCTCCTTCACGCTGCTCGGCCTCGCCTATCCAGGCAGGTAATACACACCCGACCCCTATCCTCGTCCTCCTTCCACATCCCACATGCCCCGACCGCTGGCATGAACGTGACACGTTCCACCCAAATCACCGAACCCTCCACCAAATAAGCGCCGCCCTAAGCCATGGTGCATGAAGTATAGCCAGGATCTCAAGGAGCATTTGGCAGCAGAGAAGCAAATCGCGGCCGCACGCGTAGATGAGATCGCGATGGTTGCCATTCGTGCCGACCCCCAGATCTTCGAGGAGCACCTCGCCGTCGAGGCCACCATCGACGCCATGCGCGCTGACGCTGCGACGCGGTTGGCTGCTTTAAACGATAGTTCGTGGCATTTTCTCGAGGCCACCAACGGTGCTTTCGACGAAGACTATGAGGTGTTTTCTCAGTGTGCACGTGCTTACCTCATCTCGAGAGCCAGCAGGTTGGTGCCCAGAGCGGCTCAGGCAATCACCACTATGACGAGAGCACCCACGAAGCGGAGGCCTCGTCCTCTTCCATGTCCAAGGAGCCAATCATCATCGATATCTCCGACAATGAGGAGTAGCTTGTCTTATTAGCTCACTATAAGGACCCATGTTCAGTTTGCTAGCTACTGCCTTTCCTTACCAAATTCTAGTGAATTGTGCTATCTACTTCTACCATGCAATCTTATGCTCTAGAGTATATGTTCTATATGTCGTGCAATGTGGTGTTCAGTTAACTGTTTGGTTCAATTCTGCAAATGTGATGTTCAATTCTTCAGGGTGCAATTTTCCAAGTTGTCAAGCATGCTTTGTTTGGTTAACTGTCCAATCTTCTATTAGGAGTATATTGTGTTGTGCAATGTGGTGCTCAGTTAGCGTTTGGTTCATTTGTTGTGGTGTTTAGTTAACTGTTTGGTTCAATTCTGCAATGCGATGTTCAATTGTCGTGGGTGCATTCTCTTATTGTATACCATGTGAGAAATTAATCGAATTTGGCTGTACTAAATACATGAGAAACAAATACAATTACTATATTTCCAAGTTGCTAAGCATGCTTGCTTTGGTTAACTGTCTGATCTTCTATTAGGAGTATGTTATATTGTGCAATGTGGTGCTCAGTTAACGTTTGGTTCATTTGTTGTGGTGTTTAGTTAACTGTTTGGTTCAATTCTGCAATGCGATGTTCAATTGTTGTGGCTGCATTCTCTTATTGTATACCATGTGAGAAATAAATCGAATTTGGTTGTACTAAATACATGAGAAACAAATACAATTGCTATATTTCCAAGTTGTTAAGCATGCTTGGTTTGGTTAACTGTCTGATCTTCTATTAGGAGTATGTTATATTGTGCAATGTGGTGCTCAGTAACATTTGGTTCATTTGTTGTGGTGTTTACTTAACTGCATGGTTCAATTCTGCAATGCGATGTTTAATTGTTGTGGATGCATTCCGTTATTATATACCATGTGAGAAATAAATCAAATTTGGCTGTACTAAATACATGAGAAACAAATACAATTGCTGTATTTCCAAGTTGTTAAGCATGCTTGGTTTGGTTAACTTTTTGATCTTCTATTAGGAGTATGTTATATTGTGCAATGTGGTGCTCAGTTAACGTTTGGTTCATTTGTTGTGGTGTTTAGTTAACTGCACATGCATGGTTCGTTGTCTAATAGCACATTATTGTGCAATTACAGGAACCATTCTAATATTTAGGTTTTTAACAATTTGGTCTTGCACATGTAGGTCTTGCTGTTAGAGGTTTTGACCCACTGTTCGACCCTTGTTGCATATGGGGAAATGAGTTTTCCATGAATATCAATCAAGTCAAGAAACTCAGAAAGATTGTTAGGATAAATAAATTAGCGACAAAAAACAACAAGATCTTTGTCTCCACAATGAAAAAGACATCAGTTCACTACAAGATGGTACTAACTATTATACCTTGCCTTTTTTTATTCCTTTGCCCCATTTCCAATATAGAGAAGATATTTATGCACATCCTTGTTTTCAGGCCTTTCCAAAGCAGTTCACTGATGATCACCTCCCAAACCACCTCTATGGTCAGGAGGCGAGGAAGGTTTTCATACAACACCCACGGTTCAATATTCAAGTGTTTCTGAAGAGGACGAAGGACGGATGGTCAATCATCCACAGGCACTGGCCTAAAGTTGCAAAGACCTTCAACATGAATGATGGATCAATATTCAACTTCCGGTTCAGCAGTTTTCCAGATGAGATGCATCTATCTATATACCGTCTATGATGCTAATTTTGAAAGGTTCTACGTGTTGCATGTGAAACTTGGTGCTGGTGCAGTTGTGTAATGGGGTAGCTGAGTGCTGAAGCTATATCATGTCGTACTCTTATGTATTTCAATTATGAAATTCTGCTTCCTTAATATGGAAATGAAATATATTATGTGCTTAATATGGATATCAATTAGATTAATAAGTGGATTATTAATAATAGGGAAATTAGCCTGCTAATAATGGCGAATTAGCCTCCTAATTGGGTTTTGCTATTGCAAACGGTTATTGAAAAAATACCATGGGCGATGACCTCAGGCAACGCACATAGTTTCTAGGAATAAACCGTGTTGGATCAATGAATAATCACACACGACTTTCTCTTGAAAACTGTTTGCGTTCGGCCACCTTGCGCAAACGTTTACCACATAAAAACTGTGTGTGATGGACAACCTTTGCCACACAGTTTCTTCTACGGACCGTGTGTGATGCATTCAATAACGCAAACGATAAAACTGTTAATATCGTGTGCATTGGCAACGCTATCACAAACGATTTAACGGGAAAAATTGTGTGTGATGTAGCTATGAACGGAAACGTTTTCCTTGGAGCGACTGTGTGGGATGTACATACGAACGGTAACGTTTAGCGGGGACTGACTGTGTGGGATGTACTTGCGACCGTAAACAAGTTCGCCTGTATAATTGTATTTTTTTATGTCTACTGTACGTATTTCCGTATTTGAGCATTCGCCGGTCGCACACGGCCTCATTTTGCCAAGTTAGCAGTCCATATTTAGTGCTAAAATCACGAAAAGCATCGGTATCCATAAAAGATTTAAGACAATCGAACTTAAGGTTAATACATGGATCCTTACCCTTGTCAAGTTCCCAATCTTCAGAGTTGCATTTAATTCTTTCCAATAAATCCCATTTGAATTCAATATCCTTCTTCATATAGGAACTAGTACAAGAAGTATCGAGCATGGATCGATCATTATGAGAAAGCCGAGCATAAATTTTTTGAATAATAATTTCTTTTGAGAGATCATGATTGGGGCATGAATATAACATTGACTTAAGCCTCCCCCAAGCTTGAGCGATACTTTCTCCTTCACGAGGCCAAACATTATATATATAATTCCGATCATGATTAACCAGATGCATGGGATAAAACTTCTGATGAAATTCCAATTCCAATCGGTTGTAGTTCCATGATCCAATATCATCTAGTAGCCTATACCATGTCAATGCCTTTCCCTTCAAATATAAAGGGAAGACCTTCTTCTTGAAAACATCCTCGGGCATACCCGCAAGCTTAAATAATCCACAAACTTCATCCACATAGATTAGGTGCATATCGGGATGTAATGTTCCATCTCATGCATAAGGATTAGCTAGCAGTTTCTCTATCATACCCGAAAGAATTTCATAATAAATATTTTCAGTAGGTGCAGTAGGTTGAGGAGAAACTCTTTGCTCTTCTGGTCGAGGTGAAGATACCCCGAACAAACCCCTCAAAGGATTATTTTCCATAGTAACAAGTGATGGTAAATTTCAGCACACTACATGAATGTTTCCTTACCAAATTCCACTTACCAAAGGCGCTTCACTCCTCGGCAACGGCGCCAGAAAAGAGTCTTGATGACCCACAAGTATAGGGGATCTATCATAGTCCTTTCGATAAGTAAGAGTGTCGAACCCAACGAGGAGCAGAAGGAAATGACAAGTGGTTTTCAGCAAGGTATTCTCTGCAAGCACTGAAATTATCGGTAACAGATAGTTTTGTGATAAGATAATCATAACGGATAACAAGTAAATAAAGTAACTAAGGTGCAGCAAGGTGGCCCACTCCTTTTTGTAGCTAAGGACAAGCCTGGACGAACTCTTATATAAAGCAAAGCGCTCTAGAGGACACATGGGAATTGTTGTCAAGCTCGTTTTCATCATGCTCATATGATTCGCGTCCGTTACATTGATAATTTGATATGTGGGTGGGCCGGTGCTTGGGTGTTGACCTTCCTTCGACAAGCCTCCCACTTATGCTTAACCCCTCTCGCAAGCATCCGCAACTACGAAAGAAGTATTAAGGTAAACCTAACCATGGCATGAAACATATGGATCCAAATCAGCCCCTTACGAAGGAACGCATAAACTAGGGTTTAAGCTTCTGTCACTCGAGCAACCCATCATCTACTTATTACTTCCCAATACCTTCCCCAAGGCCCAAGTAATGGTGAAGTGTCATGTAGTCGAAGTTCACATACCACCACCAGAGGAGAGACAACATACATCTCATCAAAATATCGAACGAATACCAAATTCACATGATTACTTATAGCAAGATTTCTCCCATGTCCTCAGGAACAAACGTAACTACTCACAAAGCATATTCATAATCATAATCAGAGGAGTATTAATTATCATTAAGGATCTGAACATATGATCTTCCACCGAATAAACCAACCAGCATCAACTACAAAGAGTAATCAACACTACTAGCAACCCACAGGTACAAATCTGAGATTTTTGGACCAAGATCGAATACAAGAGATGAAGTAGGGTTTGAGAGGAGATGGTGCTGGTGAATATGTTGATGGATATTGACCCCTCTCGATGAGAGGATCGATGGTGATGACGATGGCGAAGATTTCTCCCTCGTGGAGGGATGTTTCCCCGGCAGAACAGCTCCGTCGGAGCCCTAGATTTGTTCTGCCCAGGTTCCGCCTCGAGACGGCAGCGCTTTGTCCCAAAAGCTTTCTTTTCATTTTTTCCAGGTCAAAATACACCATATAACCAAAGATGGCACCGGAGGCCTGCCAGGGGACCCACAAGGCCGGGGGCGCGCCGAGGGGGGGTAGGGCGCGCCCTCCACCCTTGTGGCTGGCTAGTGGCCCACCTCTAGTACTTTCTTCGCCCAATATTTTTTATATATTCCAAAACATGCTCCGTGAAGTTTTAGGACTTGTGGAGTTGTGCAGAATAGGTCTCTAATATTTGCTCCTTTTCCAGTCCGGAATTCCAACTGCCGGCATTCTCCCTCTTCATGTAAACCTTATAAATAAGAGAGAATATGCATAAGTATAATGTGTAATAACTACCCATAATGCAATAAATATCAATATAAAAGCATGATGCAAAATGGACGTATCGGTCGTCCCCCCGGGCGACGTCTTCATGACTCGGGGATGGGACGAGGTCGCCCGCGCCTGCTGCCCGGAAGGGGCCCTCGCCATCCACTTCGAATACGACGGAGCCTCCACGCTTTTCTTCAAGGTCTTCGGCAAGGACGGCCGGCGCCTGGAGTGCTGCTCCAGAAGAGGCGATCCACGCGGCGCGGCCACTGGCGCTGAACTTGCCCTTGGCCTTGCCAGCAGCTCCTCTAGCAGCTGCAGCAGCGACTCCCAGAATCTAGTGATTCTCCGGAGTCCAGAGACGACGACCCCTTTGAGCCGCCGAGCTCTCGCCGCGCCCGGAGCGCAGCAACGGCGTCTGCCTGGCATCGTCATTGACATCTTGGAGCCGGGGTTCTTCAAGGTCCTCTTCTTTTGTTTTCCTTGCGCGGAATCGTGACGAGCCCCGTGGGGGTGTCTAAGGAACTGTAATGCTTTTGCCTTAATGTTATTATTCCTAGTTTGGTCGTTGTTACTGTGTATCTCGCTTTTGGCATGGCGCTCATTTTTGTTCTCCCGGTAGCTTAGTGCTCTACGCCGACAGGACCCAGTCCCCAGGCAGGCTTCAGCCGCCGCTGGTATGCCAGGTCACAATGCCGTGGTCAAGGCCAGGAGGTGAGCGGCCCGAGGTCCGGTAAGAGCCCCTGAGGTGCGATGCTCAGGAGGTCCCCTTTAGCGTGCAAGCAGCTCCCTGAAGGCCAAAAAGGGAAGCAACATTGCCCGAATGAGATCGCGAGGGTCAAAAGACTGGGTCGTGGGGTTCAAGCCGATATGTATGGGGTGACTTATCTTTGCGAGCCCGCGATGATTCCCTTGCGCGACGCCTGACCATGTCTTGGTGGTGGCGCTTCTAGGCAGGGCTCGCCCCTTTTTTTGCTCATATAGATGCTCTACGTCCTCAGGTCCCGGCCCTCGAGCGAGGCTCAGCCGCCACTGGTATGCTAGGTCATGGTGCCGTGGTCAAGGCCAGGGGGTGAGGGCTCGAGATCCAATAGGAGCCCCTGAGTCGTGATGCTTAGGAGCCCCCCATTTAACGTTTAAGCGAATTACGTGAAAAAGTAGTGGCCGGTGGGGCCACCCGTAGTCTGGTTCCGGAGGTTCCTGCGAGTTAGTCGGATAGAGAGATCATAACACATAGACGCGCTTGCTATCCTGCCGTTAATCTTTCCGCAATAAGGTGAAGGCACCGAGGACCTGGTGAGGTGACGTGTGCGGGGCAGGCTGCGAGTCACAGCTCGATCTCTCATGTTTATCAGCGCTGCAGGGACGGACCCAAGCACAGGCGCCATGCCAGTAGCCCCCGTGGGGGATGAGAAAACAACGGTTAGCAACACGCGGAGGCCGCGAAGGGCGACGAAGCACCGGACAGGCAGGTGGTAATCATAAAGCAATTCATGGAAGGGTAAGTCCAGTTTTGATAAATGCAAAGAATGATACATGCCACAGGGATGGACCCACACGGCTTGGGGATAATGCAGCCCGAGGGGCGCCCCCAACTGAACAAACCAAAAAAAGTGTCACCTGGCACCGTTGCTGAAGAAGTGTTGAAGTAGCTGAAGACGCGTGGCGCAGAAGTCAGTCCTCACTGGCCGCCCAGGTCCTGAGCCTCGTGAGACTCTGGAGGCTCGTCGGGCTCGCGAGGATCCAATGCCAGCTCCGATAGGATCGCCTGGTTCCTGGCCTCATGAGCCGCCAGGACGCCCTGCATGTGGCGCTGGTGCGTGGCAGCCCTGTTCTACAAGCCGAAAGGCATGCGAACGTAGCTGTGAGGTGGGCCTCCGCACCGGCCAACGTGGTACGGCCAGAAGAGCTCCTGAGATGCGGCTCTATTGAGCCCTGGGATGTTAACACAGACGCGCAACTCGCTGCCCTCGTCAGGGGAGGGAGCTGCGCTGGGAGGTGCGGGGCGACACTAGCCTCGCATGGCTCTTGCCTCCTGAAGCTCCTTGGTTGCCATGTTGAACATCTCCAGAGCCGAGCACAGGTCCTCGTGTATGGCGATCTCTTCCTTCATCTTGACGTCCCGGACGCCATCGGTGAACACCGAAATGATGGCCTCATCAGACACCTTGGGGATCTTGAGGCGAACGTTGGTGAAGTGCTGGATGTATTTGTGCAAGGTCTCTCCTGGCCGCTGCTTGATGCGCCGCAGGGCACCCACTGCAGGTGCACGGTCCAGAGGGCCCTGGAAGTTGGTGATGAAGCGCCCTCGCATCTCGTCCCAGGAGGTGATCGATCCCGCGGGGAGGTTCAGCAGCCATGAGCGCGAGCCATCCTTGAGGGCCATGGGAAACTAGTTCGCCATGATCTTCTCATCGCCGTTGGCCGCCTCGATGCTCAGTTCATAGAGTTGCAGGAACTCGGCAGGGTCGGGGGTGCCGTCATAGCGTGGAGGTAGGTCTGGCTTGAACTTTCCTGGCCAGACAACGCGGCGCAGCTCCGGGGTAAACGAGCGGTAGCCTGCAGCCTGATCTTGGCGCTCGCACACCACCGCCTCGGGTGGCACGTGGTATTGACGTGGTGGTGCTGGGAGCGCACACACATCTCCTTGCGGCTGCTGCACCACCTGGCAGCTTTCCTCGTCGCGTGCCGGCGCCCTGCATGGCAGGTCGCGTCGTATTGCCTCACGCCTGGGCTCGAGGACGATGTCTTGCCTGGGAGGTGGAGGAGGCACACCATGGGCCACATCGCCCAAAAGAGGCGCGGGGGGGGGGGGGAGGCAGCGAGTGGGATGGTGAAGGGGCCTCTCCGACGGTGCTGACGAGCTCGGTGATGCGGTCCAGCCAGTCCTCGTAGAGGTCATCGGTCGGGCAATAGCGCAGGAGCTCGCGTGCCATGAGCAACGCAGCCTGCGTGTTCGCCGGCCCGCGACGAGCATGAGAAGACGAAGCAACCGTCGGAGTCAGTGCCGGAGTGGTGGTGCGCCCATCACGCTGGACAGAAAGCTGCAACGACGAAGCCTGCTGCTCTTGGGCCGTGGGGCCGGTGGCAGCATTGGCCGCAGGCGATGGGGAACGACGGGGAGCGCCATCGCCTGCAGGCGTTATCTGGGTGACACGGGCAGCGAGGGAGGCCCGACGCTTAGCACAAACTCGACGAGCATCAGCCATGGGAACGACGAAATGGTGGCGAATCGGCCGGAGGAAGAGAGGCTCCGACGCACCCCTACCTGATAACCCACAAGTATAGGGGATCGCAACAGTTTTCGAGGGTAGAGTATTCAACCCAAATTTATTGATTCGACACAAGGGCAGCCAAAGAATATTCTCGAGTATTAGCAGCTGAGTTGTCAATTCAGCCACACCTGAAAGACTTAATATCTGCAGCAAAGTATTTAGTAGTAAAGTAGTATGGCAGTAGCGGTAACAGTGGCAAAAGTAACAGTAGTAGTTTTGTAGTAATCGTAAAAGTGGCAACGGAAAAGTAACGGAGCAAAGATCAATATGAAACAGGCTCGTAGGCAATGGATCAATGATGGATAATTATGTCGGATGGCATTCATCATGCAACGGTTATAACATAGGGTGACACAGAACTAGCTCCAGTTAATCAATGTAATGTAGGCATGTATTCCGAATATAGTCATACGTGCTCATGGAAAAGAACTTGCATGACATCTTTTGTCCTACCCTCCCGTGGTAGCGGGGTCCTATTGGAAACTAAGGGATATTAAGGCCTCCTTTTAATAGAGTACCGGACCAAAGAATTAGCACTTAGTGAATACATGAACTCCTCAAACTATGGTCATCACCGGGAGTGGTCCCGACTATTGTCACTCCAGGGTTGCCGGATCATACACTACTGCAGGTTGCTGCTAACGCGACACTACGATCAGAGACCCTTCGCTGAAACTGTCTGCGATGCCATAATCGCAAACAGTGGTGTAAAATAACCGTCAAAAAAGGTACAAAACGTTTGCGATGGAGGATGCATAAAACACGGTTCATATTTTAGTTGCGTGTGCGATGCAGGGCACACGGTTCAACCCATTAACTGTTTGCGATGAGGAGGAACAAAAGAAACGGGCAGTAAGATCAAGGCATGTGCGATATAGAGCATACGGTTCACTCAGATGAACTATTTGTGATTAGGCAACACAAAAGAAACGGGCAGCCAGATCAAGGTGTGTGTGATTGAGGGCATACGCTTCATAAGGATTAACTGTTTGCGATTAGGCAACAGAACAAAAACGGGTCAGCCAGATCAAAGTGTCTGTGATTGATGGCATACACTTCACATGGATGAACTATTTGCGATTAGCCACAACAAACTGAAACTGTTAGATAGATCAACGTGTGTGCGCTAGACGGGCACACACATTCTAACTAAAAGAAGCGTGTGCGATGGTAATAACGAGCGAGCATGGTTGTTGGAACAAGACGTGTGCTGACATTGCCTATTGCGGTGCACCGTATGGTGCAAATGCCACGTACGCGGCCGAGAAGGCGTACGTGCCCACGTTACGCCTTCCAGGAATAGTGCCGCACTTATAACCTTCAGTAAATTTTGAGCATGCGTCCCGTCACATTCCAAATTGCAAACCTGTTCACACCGATCAAAACCTAAACAGTTTCCCACTTAGGAGCGTATTACTACTCGGTTATAAATACTACTACTCCAAGATGACTGCACATTCCTCCTCAACTCCTCATCCACAAAAACAAACAAATCATTCATCATTGTTCCCTTGCGTCTGCCATGGCCAGCGTGAGTTTTGGGTCGAGAGATTGCCACCAGGGAGAGGCGAGCCTGGAAGCGGAAGCACGAGAGATGTCCCGCCTCGCCGCGAAAGCAGCCAACATGTCCCGCCGCGCGGCCATAGCAGCTGAGAGGTCCTGCCGCACCGCCGAAGCAGCACGGAGGTAAGCCGCGGCGTCGATGCAACAAACTGGTCCGGCCGCACCGCGGAAACAGAAGAGATGTACTGCCGCGCCGCGAATGCAGCAGAGATGTCCTCCCACACTGCGGCGGCCTGGGAAAATGTCTCTCGGGCAGGCGAGGACTCTTACAGGCGCATGTGTGCCCTCGTCCTTAGGCAGATGGATCAGATCTCCAGCTGGGCGAGGTTGCAGGATGACCTGAAAGCCTCATTTGAATAGTCTACCGGCGTCATCCGACAACTAAATGAGAGCAATGCGAAGCTCCGGGCCGAGCGCGACCTACTGAGGGCGAAGATCATCAGAAGTGCGGAGCAGCAGGAGCAGACCACTGCCTTGTTGAAGAGGACCGGCGTCATCGTCGGGAAACTTATGGACGAGAATGCCATGCTGCGCATCGAGCACAGAAGGCTGGTTGAGGAATCCGTGGATGCTCTCAAGCAGCATCTTGAGGACAAGAAAGAGATCATCGCCGCTCGCCGCGGAGACCAGTTCCCGCGGCTTGCAGCAACACATCAAGAAAGTAGAGATCAGCGAGCCAAATCATTATCTTCCTTCTTCTTTTGCCCTTGTGTATTTCGGGCGTTGCCGCAAGTGGCTTTTTTTAATTATGTTCCTAAATATGTAAGAAAATTATTATCCACTCTCATCGTCCTTATATTCATCATGCTTGCTATAAGTCGCAGTCGGTGCTATATTGGTTCGTCGGATCTTATATCAAGATCCATGCAAAACTTTCTTTTCAGATTTTCATTTTTCTCTCTTAAATCCCAGTCCAGTGAGACATATAGCCACGTCGTAGAACAGGTGCTCGGGCGCCATTAATGGAGACGTTGGGAGGGAGGTGTGCGGCGGTAGCGGTCAAAGGGCTCTCCTCCCGATGAGCATGTGCAGGGGTGTGATCGCACGCCTCCCGTACTCAAATAGCTACCCCGCACGACACCTCCTAGCCAATAAAAAAAGGGGACGCATGGCGGCATGTAATTGGTAAGTAGAACGCCCACGGTTTCAATAATACATGTGTTTCCGATTTGTAACATGACAACACTTGTTCCAAAATGACTTTGTTGATTGTTAATGTGTGCACCTTCGCAAATCGGACAGAAATATTACCATAGCATGTTGGTACCATGTCATGACACCATGCCAAGTTTCATGATTTTCAGGCGTGTTTTGGATTTACAGGAATTAAAAATTAAGTTTCTCAATATTTCCAGCCGAGCCACAACGCCCAAATGTTTGAATTTCATTTCCATTTCTTGCATGGGACCTACAAACTCACCCAAGGACACACATGTGTTTTTTCAAGCAACTTTGGTGCACTGGAGCATGTGCTTGTAGTTCAAATTTGTATTATGCACATTAAATGCCCAAAAATTCAGTTAATGTATAAAAAGGCCAAACAAACCCAGAATAATTCCAAAATTTAGCACGATACTTCTATTTGGTCTAATCTGCCTGTGTAAAAAAATTAAGGCGGGAGAAGGCAGTGTATGTATCTCGTTTCCCACACGGAGGTGACACGTTCCCTCTCGGAACCATGAGCCTTCTTGAGGGAAGCTCCGGTTTGCAAGAAGCTTACACCAAAGCTTGTCCCAATTCGGCCAAAAAAATTACCACAGCATGTTGGTGTCATGTCATGACACCATGCCGTGTTTCATGATTTTCAGGCGTGTTTTGGATTTACAGGAATTAAAAAACCAAGTTTCTCAATCTTTCCGGCCGAGCCACGACGCCCAGATGTTTGAATTTCATTCCCATTTCTTGCATGGGACCTATAAATTCACCCAAGGACACACATGTGATTTTTCAACCAACTTTGGTGCACTGGAGCATGTGCTTGTAGTTCAAATTTGAATTATGCACATTAAATGCGCAGAAACTCAATTAATGTGACACCAATCGAATTAGGCTGTACTCAATACATATTCTACTGATAGTATGGCAACTCTCAGTTAACCTGATCAAGATCTTCCTTATGTGTGTTGCAGGGAAACAATGGGAGACACTGCAGTTTACCATCAAGGTTTGTTCAAGCGGGGTCCTTTGGCTAATAGCACATTATTGTGCAGTTGCAGGAATCATCCTAATATTTAGGTTTCTTACAATTTGGTCTTGAACATGTTGGTCCTGCTGCCAGAGGCTTAGACCCACTGTTCGACCCATTTTGCATATGGGGAAATGAGATGTCCATGAATATCAGTCAAGTCAAGAAACTCAGAAAGATTGTTAGGATGAAGAAACTTGCGACGAATAACAGCAAGATCTTTGTTTGCACAATGAAGAAGACATCAGTCAACTATAGGATGGTACAAACTCTTTTACCTTGTTTCTACCCCTTGTGCCATTTCAAAATTTACAACAGCGATTTATGCATAGCTTTGTTTTCAGTACTTTTCAAAGCAGTTCACCGATGATTACCTCTGAAACCACCTGCATGGTCAAGAGGCGAGGAAGGTATTCATTCAACACCCACGGCACAATATTGAAGTCTTGCTGAAGAGGACGAAGGTTGGGCGGGCAATTATCCATAGCCACTGGCCTAAAGTTGCAAGGACATTCAACATCACCGAAGGCTCAATATTTGCCTTCTGCTTCTGCAGTTTCCCAGATGAGATTCATCTGTCTATTTACCGTGTATGATGCTACTTTCCAAAGGTTTTTGATGCTGCATGTGAAACTTGGTGTTGTTGTGTATTGGCGTAACTGAGTGCAGAAGCTGTCTGATGTAATTCGATTATGAAATCCTTGTTGCTTTTATACGGATATGAAATATCTGGCGTGTTTTATAAGAAATACCAGTTTGATTAGTACATGGATTATCAATAATAGGCTAATTACCCTGCTTATTGGGGTTTTCTATTGCAGACGGTTACTCAGACAGCACCGTGGGCGATAAACTCAAACAACCCGCACGGTTTCTAGAAAGTAGGCGTGTTCGATCAACTAACAATCACACACGGCTTCCGGCAGCGAACTGTTTGCGTTAGGCCACCTTGCACAAATGTTTCCACAGAAAGAACTGTGTGTGATATACATACCTACGAAAATGTTTTTCTAGGATTCACCGTGTGGGATGTACATACCTACGGAAATGATTTTCTGGGATTCACCGTGTGGGATGTACATACCTACGGAAATGATTTTCTGGGATTCACCGTGTGGGATGTACATACCTACGGAAATGATTTTCTGGGATTCACCGTGTGGGATGTACATACCTACGGAAATGATTTGGTTTCGATGCCTCGACCGATCGCACACGGCCCCAACCTGTGTCCCAGGAGGGCCTATCCCCGACGATTTCTGGGTCGTGTTGGAACGACCCCCCTATCACACACACTAACTTGGTGACGGTTCCAAATGCCGTCGCGGAAAGGGGTTAAAAACCATTTGTATAGCACATCGCTGTACCAGTGATAACAGATAGTAGGTGACTATTGACTTGCAAGATAGGATCAAGAAAACAAATATATACATGAAAACATAATAGGTTAAGATCTGAAATCATGGCAAATAAGCAGAGCAAAGTCATAGCAACATCAATCTTAGAACATAGTGGATACTAGGGTTCAAACCCTAACAAAACTAACTCGATTACATGGTAAATATCATCCAACCCATCATGGTCTAGCAAGCCTACGATGGAATTACTCACGCACGACGGTGAGCATCATGAAATTGGTGATGGAGGATGGTTGATGATGACGATGGTGACAGATTCCCCTCTCCGGAGCCCGAAGGGACTCCAGATCTGCCCTCCTGAGGAAGAACAGGGCTTGGCGGCGGCTCCATATCATAAAACGTGATGAATCCTTCTCTCCTCATTTTTTTCTCCCCGAACGTGAATATATTGAGTTGGAGTTGAGGTCAGTGGAGGTCCAGGGAGCCCACAAGGTCGTGTGGCACGCCCCAGGGGGGTGGGCGCGCCCCCCACCCTTGTGCCCAGGGTGTGGGCCCCCTTCACTTGATTATTTCGCCAATATTTTTTATTAATTCCAAAACTTATCTCCGTGAAGTTTCAGGTCATTCCGAGAACTTTTTATTCTACACAAAAATAACACCATGGCAATTCTGCTGAAAACTGCGTCGGTCCGGGTTAGTTCCATTCAAATCATGCAAGTTAGAGTCCAAAACAAGGGCAAAAGAGTTTGGAAAAGTAGATACGATGGAGACGTATCAACTCCCCCAAGCTTAACCCATTGCTTGTCCTCAAGCAATTCAGTTGACAAACTGAAAGTGATAAAGAAAAACTTTTACAAACTCTGTTTGATCTTGTTGTTGCCAATATGTAAAGCCAACATTCAAGTTTTCAGCAAAGATTATGAACTAACCATATTCACAATAACTTTTAGGTCTCACATTTACTCATCTCAATAGCATAATCAACTGGCGAGCAATAATGATAAATCTTGGATGACAACACTTCCTCAAAAAATCATGATATGATATAACAAGATGGTATCTCGCTAGCCCTTTCTGAGACCGCAAAACATAAATGTAGAGCACCCTTGAAGATCAAGGACTGACTAGACATTGTAATTCATGGTAAAAGAGATCCAGTCATAGTCATACTCAATATAAATTAATAACAATGGATACAAATGAGAGTGGTGCTCTCTAACTGGTGCTTATTATAAGAGGATGATGACTCAACATAAAAGTAAATACATAGGCCCGTCGCAGAGGAAAGCAGGGATTTACAGAGTTGCCAGAGCTCGTGTTTTAAAATAGAGATAGATAATATTTTGAGCGATATGCTTTCATTGTCAACATAACAGCCAAGAGATCTCGGTATCTTCCATGCTACATACATTATAGGCGGTTCCTAAACAGAATGGTAAATTTTATACTCCCCCGCCACCAACAAGCACACTCCATGGCTGGTCCGAAACAACGGGTACCGTCCAACTAACAACAACCCTGGGGGAGTTTTGTTTGCAACTATTTTGATTTGATTTGAGCATGGGACTGGGCATCCCGGTTACCAGCCATTTTCTCGTGAATTATGAGCGGAGTCCACTCATCGTGAGAATAACCCACCTAGCATGGAAGACATTGACAGCCCTAGTTGGTACATGAGCGATTCGAGCAAACAAAACAGATTATTATTTGAAGGTTTAGAGTTTGGCACTTGCAAATTTACTTGGAACGGCAGGTAAATACTGCATATAGGAAGGTATGGTGGACTCATATGGAACAACTTTGGGTTTATGGAAGTGGATGCACAATCAGTATTCCCGCTTAGTACAAGTGAAGGCTAGAAAGAGACTGGGAAGCGACCAACTACAGAGCAAAAATGGTCATAAACATGCATTAAGATTAACCAACATTGAGTGCAAGCATGAGCAGGATATAAATCACCATGAACATAAATATCGTAGAGGCTATGTTGATTTTGTTTCAACTATATGCGTGAACATGTGCCAAGTCAAGCCACTCGAATCATTCAAAGGAGGATACCATCCTATCATACTACATCACAACCATTTTAATTTCCATGTTGGCACGCAAGGTAAACCATTATAAACTCCTAGCTAATTAAGCATGGCATGAATAACTATAATCTCTAATTGTCATTGCAAACATGTTTCATTCGTAATAGGCTGAATCAGAAACGATGAACTAATCATATTTACAAAAGCAAGATAGGTCGAGTTCATACCAGCTTCTCCTCATCTCAATCATTTCATCATATATTGTCATTATTGCCTTTCACTTGCAGGACCGAATAGTGTGGATAATAATAATAGTGCACGTGCATTGGAATAAGCTGTAATCTGCAAACATTTATTCAAAAGAGAAGACAAGGTAATATGGGCTCTTTGTCAGATCAACAATAATGAAAATGAGAGCCACTCAACATTTTCATCGTGGTCTTCTCCTCCCGACCACCAAAAGAAAAGAAAAGATTTTCAAAGAAACACACTGAAATATAATTTGGAGTTTTTGTTTTTCTGAAGAAAGTAAAACGAGAACGAGAAAAACTATTTGCACGGGAAAGCTCCCAACAAGCAAAAGAAAAACGAGAAATCTTTTTGGGTTTTCTTTTAATATTACTACTAAGCATGCATAGAAAGTAAACTAACTACAACTAATTTTTTTGGGTTTTTCTTAAGGTTTTTCAAACACACAAGAAGAAAGCGGAAAAATAAATAAACTAGCATGGATAATACAATGAAAGAGTATGAACACCGACGACTAGAATGAGTGTGTGAACATGAATGTAATGTCGGTGAGAAATACGTACTCCCCCAAGCTTATGCTTTTGGCCTAAGTTGGTTTACGCCCATGGCTCGCCTGGTGGAAATCCAAAGTTGTAGTCGGGGTTGTACTGAGATGCATCGACCACTGCTTGAAGTGTTGCAGCATGGAGGCGAGCAGCCTCCGCTGTTCTCTCATACTCATTTGCTTCCTCTCTAGTTATAAAATATCGCCCATTTGCCTGAAAGTTAAAGCAAGCAGGAGCAAGAAGAGTAACAAGGACGGCGCGCCGTCTGTCAAAGATTAGTCTATACTGGAGGAACTGTCCGTTCCTCTTAAGAAACTGGTAGCGTACCATAGCCTCATAATCTATAAAGGCAGGTGGCAACTCAATATCATACCCTCTTATAGGTACCCCCAAATAATTAGCTAAACAGGTTGCATAAATCCCACCAAATAAATCACCATCTTTAGCATTATGATGCAACCTTCTCGCAATAATAGCACGCAAGTTATATCGCTTATCGCCTAAAACCGCACATTTGAGGACACTAAGATCTGGAACACAAAGGTGGCAATGCTCGTGTTTACCATTAATGCATCTTCCTGTAAAGAGAGCAAAGTAGTATTGGCAGGAAAGTGAATGCTCCCTATGGTAGCTTGTGTGATATTTCTAGTTTCTCCAACAGTGATGCTAGCAAGGAAATCATTATATTCAGATTTATGAGGCTCACTAAGACTACCCCATTGCAGAATTTTGCATGCATCACAAAATTCTTCTAGGTCCATGGTATAAGATTCATCATAAAGATCAAATAGGACAGTATGAGTATTACGCTTAGATGAAAACTCAAACCTCCGAAC
Source organism: Triticum aestivum (assembly GCF_018294505.1). Lineage (NCBI taxonomy): Eukaryota > Viridiplantae > Streptophyta > Magnoliopsida > Poales > Poaceae > Triticum > Triticum aestivum. The sequence goes on along the minus strand of NC_057796.1, from coordinate 219,581,549 downwards.
GAAGGAATCGGTGAGATAATAATACTTTAAGCACTTGTCTGACAAGAAATCCTCAAGGCTGGCATTTTGTACATACACATAGAACTCATCCTTGAAACCCGCACGATCCATAAATTCATCCGACGGCCATTCACATGGCTTCACTTGACCTTCCCTTGGTGGTTGAGGGTCCATTTCGCGTATCGCACGCCTCGGTGCTTGCTTCCTTGAAGCACCACCTTGGTACATTCTCCTAGAAATTTTTTTCTTCCTCTGAAAATTTCTGAAATATTTAGTGACTCAAAATAAAAGTGAATCAAACTCAACAAGATTGATAGCATCTACTCCTACAAGTGCCTAGAGGCTATATCATGCATCAAAACTACTTGGGACCATATAAATTTGACATGCAAGCTCAAGAACAAGGTCACCACAGCAGCACAAATTTGTAATGAATAAAGCACTAGAACAAAAACTAATTGGACCATTGGAGGAGTCACATACCCAAGAACAATCCCCAAAAGCAGTTTTGTAAATGGAGCTTTGAGCAAGGAGATAAAAAATGACAGCAAGATGAGCAAGAACACGAGTTTGAGCTATGGAGTGATTTTTTCTGGAGGAAGGAGTGGATGGGTGCTGGAATGAGTGGAGGGGGGCCACGTGGGGCCCACAAGGTCAGGGGGCGCTCCCAGGGGGTGGGCGCGCCCTCCACCCTTGTGGCCAGCTGGTGAGGCCCCCGGATGTGTTCTAAGTGCCAGAAATTCTCAAATATTCTATAAAAAATCATACTAGATTTTCAGGGCATTTGGGGAACTTTTATTTTTGGGACATTTTTATTGTACGGATAATTCAGAAAACAGACAGGAAATACTATTTTGCTTTATTTAATGTAAATAACAGAAAGTAAAAGATGGGTACAGAGAGTTGTGCTTTCTAAATTCATCCATCTCACGCTTGTCAAAAGGAATCCATTAACAAGGTTGATGAAGTCTTATTAATAAACTTCTTCCGAATGACATGAAACCGGAGAACTTTTGAATAGCACTAGGTTACGTCAACGGGGATTTGCATGTCCCCAACAATATGAATATCATATTTGTTTTTGACAGTAGGAAGAGGGAATCCAAAACCTCCAATAGTAATAGTTGATTTTTTTTCAATAGAATTGATACTATGAACTTGAGGTTGTTTCTTCGGAAAGTGTACCATATACTCATTACCATTAACATGAAAAGTGACATTGTCCTTGTTGCAATCAATAACAGCCCCTGGAGTATTCAAAAGGGGTCTACCAAGGATAATCGACATACTGTCGTCCTCGGGAATATCAAGAATAACAAAGTCCGTTAAGATAGTAACGTTTGCATCCACAACAAGCACATCCTCACAAATACCGATTGGTATAGCAGTTGATTTATCAGCTGTTTGCAAAGAAATTTTAGTAGGTGTCAACTTATTCAATTCGAGTCTATGATATAAGGAGAAAGGCATAACACTAACACCGGCTCCAAGATCACATAAAGCAGTTTTAACATAGTTTCTTTTTGTCGGATCACGGGTTCCGGCAAAACCCTCAAGGTTCGAACACTGGGGTGCGCGTGAAGTTCTCGCCCTGCCGATCCACGTCCTAGCTTGCTAAGATCTCAAGAACGAACTCACGAACTCACAACACGAGGGACACAAGATTTATACTGGTTCGGGCCACCGTTGTGGTGTAATACCCTACTCCAGTGTGGTGGTGGATTGCCTCTTGGGCTGATGATGAACAGTACAAAGGGGGGAGAACAGCCTCCTGAGGATGAGGTGTTCTTGTGCTTGGTGAACTTGTGTGGGTGAGGATTACTCAAGATGAGATGCCTCCTACTATGGTGGCTAGTCCTATTTATAGAGGCCCTGGTCCTCTCCCCAAATATTGAGCGGGAAGGGAGCCAACAACGGCCAATTTGAAAGGGGACAGCTAGTACAGCTTATCCGGACAAAAGCGGTCTTCGCCTGCAAAAGGCTCTGGTGGTGACGCCGCCTTGGGCTCCATGGTGACCTCCGTCTTGCCGTCCTGTTGGTCTTGGTCTCGTTGCACTGATATGGAAACCTTTGCTTGATGCCTCGGTACTCCACGCCTGCGCTTGCCCCCTTAGCACCAAAGAGGAAACAAGGACGCTGCGCGCGCTGGCGCCTGCCTGGTCTCGATCAGCATGGCTCACGTCATGAGAACCTCGCGTTGTTTGCCTTGCCTTGATCTCTTCGCCCCTCGCGAGCCTCCCTGGCGAGGCCGCTCCTGAGGAGGTCTTGCGCCGTCCGCCTCGCGAGGCTTGGCCCCTCGCGAGGGTCTTGGATGCCTTGTTGATGAAGATGGGTCGTACAGGCCTGCTAGCAAAGCCATGCCGTGGGCCGCACACTCGCAAGTCTGGGGACCCCTGTTCCCAGAATGCCGACAGTAGCCCCCAGGCCCAAGGCGCGCTCGGGCTTGGCTTCGAGGCGAAGCCAAAGGTCATGTACGGAGCACCGCGGGCCCCAACAGCCTGCGGCCTTGGTCGACACGTGGCGGTTGATTGGACGTGGGCGTCTCCTCTTCCCCACGCTGCCTCGGCAACTGCCCGACTTGACAAGTCCCTGCGACATGCAAGGAAAACCATCATTACCTGTGATCGTGGGGGGTGCTGGTTGGCCTCCTCCTGCTATAAATGAGGAGGGGGTAGAGCCCCCGTCGCTCATTTCTAGCCCTTCCGCTTGCTTCTTCTTCTTCTGCTCCACCGCCGACTCCAATGGCGCCGTCGAAGAGGTTCTCCGCCGCAGAGAAGGGAAAGGCCCCTCGCGAGGGGCCCGGCTCCAGGCGCCCAAGCGTGGACGCGGCCGTCCCCGTAAGCACACCGCGACCCCCGCCGTGGCCTCCCGTTCCCGCGGTGGCGCCGTTGCGCGTGGCAGGGGTCGTTCCAGTCTTGGGAGCCCTGTTGACGAAGGGAGACGCGCCATGGTCGCACGGCCTCCCCGGCCGCGCTTCCATTCTGCAGAGGTGTTGCCGGAGTTCGTCGTCTGGTTGGAGAACCCGGCTGGCAACTGGCTTCAGCTTCCATGCTTCTTCGCCGACGAGCTGCCGGCCTCCGGTCCAGGCGGACGACTGCTGCAGCAGAGCTTCCTGGGTTGTCGTTGAGGTCTCCGCCGCGGGCAACATAGCTCTGGCCCGCGGTTGGCAGACGTTCGCCCGCGTGCGCGGCCTAGGCAGGCGGTGCACCCTCCATTTCAAGTACGACGGTGATGCAACCCTCTACGTGAGGGTGTTTGGAGAAGATGGTCACCGCGCCGGGTGCTGCCCCGAGGTGAACGACGGCGAGGAGGTGCTCGGCCTTGGCGATGGTCGGGACGAGGTGGAGGGCGAACCCGCCCTTGGTGCCGACCGCATCTCGTCTAGCTACGTCGGCTCTTCCTCTGGCGACAGCTCCAGCAGCGGTGGCTACGACCAGCCGCCGCGCCCGCTTCGAAGGTGGCAGCGGGTCATCTCGTCGTCGCGTCTCCGTGAAGTGCGAGGAGGGCTTTGGCTGAGCTCAGGACGGCGCCAGGAGCCTGCCTCCGTGGACCGCCGTAGGGGCAGGCGCCACTTTATTTTGTTCTTCCTTTCTTTTCTGCATCAAGAAGAAACCAGTATGGGCCCCGGGGGCGTGTATCGAACTATGATTTCCCAATCATTATGTTGTGCTTGTTGTTTCCGTGCTGTGTCGTTATTTTGTGTAGAGGTAACTTAGCTTGGCATGCTTGGGGTAGCCTCCTCCTCGCGAGGGACTCGCTTCCTGGTGCGTGCGGAGGCCTTCCTTGACTTGGCGGGTGTTAGGGAACTGCAAAAAACTTGTTAGGAGCGTCGCCCGGAGGCTTATCGTTCACCCGAGCCTAGACCCAGCGCTTCGTATCGCGATACCCGAGGGTCACGGATCAGGAGAGGTGCGCCAGCTTGTTGGCTCGAACGAGAATGCCTCGCGAAGAAACAGACGAAGGGCAGAGGAAAGGAAAAAAGGCTTGCGAGGGCGCCTGCCTATCCCCCTCGCGAGGTACGCGCGAGAGAGAAAACAGGTTAAACTGTAACCGGAAACATCAGCAAAAGGCGAGGGAAGCAAACCAGCAAGGAACTCCAGAAGCAAACTTTCGATTAAAAGGAGGCGAGCCAACTATGGCAAGTAAATGAAAAGCCGCGTCCGGCACCTAGCCTAGTCTTCAAGTCTTCTCATCAGCGCGGAGCTAAGTGCGCCACTAAGACGTGGGAAGGAGCCCCCGAGGCCTGAGGGCGGCACTCCTGAGATTCCAGGGCGTGTACAGCCCCACTCATTATTACGTGAGAGTGTCACATGCGGTGATCTTCACAGGCACTGGCCTTCTTCACAGGAACCAGGCCTTTCTTCACAGGCGCTGGGCCTTGCTTCATGGGTAGAACTTCTGGAGGTGCTGGATGTTCCAGGCGTTCTGGATGGGCACCCCGTCCTGTGTCTCCAGGCGCGCGGCACCAGGCCTGGAGACATGGACGACCTTGAACGGGCCCTCCCACATGGGTGAGAGCTTATGCAGCCCTTCCCTGGAGAGGACCCGCCTCAGGACGAGGTCACCCGCCTCGAGCGTCCTGGAGCGGATGTTGCGGCAGTGGTATCGCCGCAGCGCCTGCTGGTACCTTGCCGCCCGTAGTGCGGCTTCGTGGCGGCGTTCCTCCCCCAGCACGAGGTCCATCCCCTACGTGGTGTCCTGTTGCGTTTCATCAAACGCCAGGACCCGTGGGGAGCGATGCCTGACCTCGTGAGGGAGGACTGCTTCTACTCCATAGACGAGGAAGAATGGGGTCTCGCCCGTTGGCTTGATGGCGGTGGTGCGGATGGACCACAGCACAGACTAGAGCTCGTCGTACCAGCCCTTGCCGCAGGCCTCAAGCTTCTTCTTGAAAGTCCTGGTCTTGAGGCCCCTCAGGACCTCTGCGTTGGCGCGTTTGGCCAGACCATTGCTCCTGGGGTGTGCCACCGAAGCGTAGCTGATCTGCGTTCCAAGGTTAGCACAGTATGTTCTGAAGAGATTACTAGTGAACTGTGAGTCGCTATCAGTGATGATGCTGCTGGGGACCCCGAAACGGCTCACGAGACCCTTGATGAACTTGACCGTGGAACCAGCTGGGATGGTGCGGACAGCTTCCACTTCCGCCCACTTGGTGAACTTGTCGATGGCGACGTAGAGGTAGCGGTAGCCCCCTGGTGCTCGAGGAAATGGGCCCAAGATATCCAGCCCCCAGACCGCGAACGGCCATGTGAGTGGGATAGTCTGGAGGCCCTGAGCCGGCTGATGGATCTGCTTGGCGTGGAACTGGCAGGCTTCACAGGACTTCACCAGCTCGGCTGTGTCGTTGAGCGCCGTGGGCCAGTAGAATCCGCTGCGGAATGCCTTGCCGATGAGGGTCCATGATGACGAGTGGTGCCCGCAGTCCCCTCCGTGTATGTCAGATAGCAACTCCTTCCCCTGGTCTCTGAAGATGCAACGCAGTGAAACGTCATTTGGTCGTTTCCTGTACAACTCACCGTCCCGGATGCAGTATGCCGTGGCATGCCGGGCCACGCGCTCCGCGTCCTCCTCCTTCTCCGGCAACGTCCCTTGCATTAGGTATTCCTTGAATTTCTTGGTCCAGCATCCCTCCTGGGGCTCGAGCGCCAAGAGTAGGCGCGCTCCCGAAGTCGGGCTACAGGCTGGGGCTCCTGTGACAGGCGGCTGTGGGAGCTCCTCCTGAGGCTGAGCTGTCCTTGAGAGTGGTGGCGTTGCTGACGGCTTGAAAAGCCGCTCCTCGAAGACGCCAGGCTCTTGGGGCTGCCGCGTGGACGCCCTCTTGGCGATGTCGTCAGCTTCCTTGTTGGTGCCACGAGGCAGGTGCTGCAACTCCTGACCGAGGAACTGCTTCTCCATCTTGCGCACTTCTGCGAGGTATGCCTCCATGTGCTCGTCCTTCGGCTCGTATACTTTGTTGGACAAGTTAACGAGGAGCCGCGAGTCGCCCCTAACTGTGAGGCGCTTCACCCCCAGAGCTGCCGCAGCCTTCAGGCCAGCTATGAGGCCTTCATATTCTGCGATGTTGTTGGAGACCTTCTCGCCCTGCTGAAAGCAGAGCTACACGACGTAGTAGAGTTTGTCTTGAGCGGGCGAGATAAGTACTGCTCCAGCCCCCGCGCCCTGGTGCGCGAAGGCGCCATCGAAATACATGACCCAGCCGTCTGGTGCCTCACTTCCTGGTGAGGTGGACCGGTCCTCCCTACTTCAAGCGTCGGGGCATCTGTCCATTCCACCACAAAATCAGCGAGTGCGGCTCCCTTGATGACCCTGGTAGTGCTGAACTCCAACTGGAATGCCTGCAGCTCGATGTTCCACTCAGCGACCCTTCCAGTAGAGTTAGGGCTCCTGAGCACTCTCTCCAATGGGTAGGCTTAGACGACCTTGATTGGGTGGCCCTGGAAGTAGTGCCGCAACTTGCACGAGGCCACCAAGAGCGCGAGAAGGAGCTTTTGGGGCATGGGGTATCGCGCCCTTGCGTCCCGCAACACCGTGCTAACGAAATACACCGGGTGCTTGACGAGGGCTGGCGCGTTGGTGAGGCTCGTGTCTTGCGGAAGCTGGATGTCTCCTGAGGTGATGGAACCTCTGACGCTCGATCGCTTGTCGGGACCTTGGCGGCGTCGTCCTGCCGAGCTTGGTCCCCTGTTGATGTCGTTGCGGCTCTGGCTGCGCCTTCCTGATCTGGCATCACCCCGGCTATAGCTTGGCGCGACGCGCCTTTGGCTTGGTGCTCTTCCCGAACCGCCACCAGTGCTGCGCTAGCGGAGTACGGAGTGGCGGCAAGGTAAAGTACTAGGGGCTCGAGAGGTCGCGGCGCCACCATCACTGGAGGGCTGGTCAGGTAGCTCTTGAGGTCTTGAAAAGCTCGGTCTGCCTCCGGGGTCCACTCGAACGGGCCCTTCTTCTTCATCAGCTTGAAGAAGGGTAGGGTGCGCTCTCCCAGCTTGGAGATGAAGCGCCCAACGCGGTCACCCGACCAGCCAGCTTCTGCATTTCCTTGAGGGTCTGCGGTGGGTTCATGTCTTCAATGGCCTTGATCTTCTCCGAGTTCGCCTCGATCCTTCTATGGGACACGAGGAATCCCAGCAGCTTGCTGGAAGGGACACCGAACATGCACTTTTCTGGATTAAGTCGCAAGTTCACCTGGCGCAGGCTCGCGAAGGTCTCCTTCAGATCTTGGATCAAGGTTCTTGCCTCCCGAGACTTCACCACAATGTCATCAACGTAGGCCTCCGCGTTTCTCCCGAGCTGCCGCCCTAAGGCGATGTGCATCAGTCGCCGAAAGGTCGCACCCGCGTTGCGCAGTCCGAAGGGCATGCAGGTGTAGCAGTACACCCCACACGAGGTCAGGAAGGCTGTCTTCTCTACATCTTCTACCGCCATCTTGATCTGGTGATACCCTGAGAACGCATCCAGGAAGCACAGCAGGTCGCACTCGGCGGTGGAGTCAACGATCTAGTCGATGCGTGGGAGCGGGAACGGATCTTGGGGGCAGGCCTTGTTGAGGTTGGTGAAGTCGACGCACATTTGCTCCTTCACGCCTTTCTTCGGCACTACGACGGGGTTCGCCAGCCATTCGGGGTACCGAACCTCGCGAATGGCACCCGCTGCCTCCAACTTGCAGGTCTCTTGGACGATGAAGGCCTGCTTCTCCAAGGACTGCCGCTCGCCCGCTGCTTCACCGGGCGTACGTTGGGCACACCCTCAAGTGATGTTGAATCACTTCTCTCGGGACCCCCACCAGCTGCTTGGGCTCCCACGCGAACATCTCCTTGTTTGCACGCAAGAACTTCACCAACACTTCCTCTTGGCCCGGGTCGAGTCAGCACCTATGGTAAAGGTGGCTCTCGAGGGTCTGTCTTCATCGACCGGTACTTTCTTTGTTTCCGCCTTGTCTTGGGTGAACAGCTGCTTCTTCTTGGTTGGTGCGGCCCCCTTGGCCTCGGAGGCGCTCGTGCCAACGGGCTGTGCCGCCGCGGCGGTCTTGAAGGCAAGCTTGAGCGCCGCCACTGCTTCCTTGGCGCCCCCCTTGATAGTGAGCACACCCTTGCTTGCAGGCATCTTCATGAGGTTGTATGCTGGGTGGGTTGCTGCCATGAATTGGACCAGTGCTAGGTACCCGAGGATGGCGTTGTACGGGAGGCCGATGCGGGCGATGTCGAAGTCGACCAGTTCGGTGCGGTAGTTGTCGCTCGTGCCATAGGTGACGGGGAGGCGGATCTGCCCCAAGGAGTGGGCGGTGCCACCACCGACTCCTGAGAAAGGCTTGCTGAGGCTAAGCCGCTCGAGCGGCACGTGTGTCGGTGTCAAAACCGGCGAATCTCGGGTAGGGGTCCCGATTTGTGCGTCTCGGATCGATGGTAACATGAGACAGGGGACACGATGTTTACCCAGGTTTGGGCCCTCTCTATGGAGGTAACACCCTACTTCCTGCTTCATTGATCTTGATGAATATGAGTGTTACAAGAGTTGATCTACCACGAGATCGTAATGGCTAAACCCTAGAAGTCTAGCCTATGTGAATATGGTAATGAGTATCCTTTCCGGATTAACCCCTCTGGTTTATATAGACATCGGGGGGATCTAGGGTTTACATAGAGTCGGTTGCATAAGAAGGGATCTTCATAATCTGTTGCCAAGCTTGCCTTCCACGCCAAGTAGAGTCCAATCCGGACAAAGGTACAGTCTTCGGCCTTCATGTCTTCACAGCCCATCAGTCCGGCCCATGCATAACAGGCCGGACGCTCGACGACTCCTTAGTCCAGGACTCCCTCAGTAGCCTGTGAACCTGGCTTCAATGACGAGGAGTCCGGCACGCAGATTTGTCTTCGGCATTGCAAGGCGGGTTCCCTCCTTCCGAACTCCAGAATGGCCTTCGGATGTAGTAAGTATATCCGGACCTGTGCATATAATTGCAGAGAATGTAATATTCCATGAGTCCAATTTGCTGATAACTATTTATGACATCATATCACGCCTGCCCGGTTACTATTTCGAGCCGTTGGCTAGCACGTCGCCCCACGTCTCGGGACGCGGTTTTACTGGCACGTCTTGTCAAGGAAAAGATAGTGTCCCCTTATTCACGGGATTTTCATTACTGCAGGCGTGGGTAACCCAACCGTCCCCTGGGTACAACTCCTTGGGGATAGGTAAGTTTCGAGACCCAGGTGGAGACGCTCAGTATTTGGGATCTTTATATAGGGACCCAGTCTCGTCTTTTTCCTGTGCGCTTGCTTCTTCCTCAACCCCATCCACCTCGAGTTCTAATCCTCGGATTCCAATCTCCACCAGCCCCAATCATGTCCGGATCTAGCCGTCCAGGCCGGTGGGTGGCTTCTTCTGTCACGGAGGAGGATATTGCAGAGCTCCGCGCAGCGAGGTATCTGACCCCAGAAATCCTTCATCGGCTTCCCGCAAAGGGGCATGTTATTCCTACCCCCAAATCCGGTGAGAGGGTAGTATTTGTATCCCACTTCCTCCATGGGTTAGGGTTCGCGCTTAACCCCTTCGTCCGGGGGCTCATGTTCTACTATGGGCTAGATTTTCACGATCTGGCCCCGGACTCTATTCTCCTCATCTCGACATTTGTCGTCACGTGTGAGGCCTTCCTCCGGACTCCTCCGCACTTTGGTTTGTGGCTCAAGACCTTTGACGTGAGGCTGCAGGTGACAGAGGAGGAGCAGGCAGAGTGCGGCAGCGTCATAATAGGCAAGCTTGCCAGCGCAGTTTGGTTTGAAGGATCTTTCGCCAAGTCTTCCGACCTATGGCAGCAGGGGTGGTTTTATATCAACGAGCCGCAGGGCTCCAAGTGGGCGGCTACGCCTGCATTCCGACCCGGCCCTCCAATTCAGCTTGCTTCATGGATCAATAAGGGGTTGGACTGGGGATCCGTCAATGAAGTGCAGACCCTGCAAAGTCGCATCTGAAGCCTTACCGAGAAGGGCATCGATCTTGTGAACGTCGTTCAAGTAATGCTAGTCCGCCGGGTCCTGCCATGTCAGCGGCGGCCTCTCCGTATGTGGGAGTTTAATCCAGAAGGGCGGCGGACTCTTCAGCACTTCTTCGGCACCACGCACGAAGGAATGTGGAAATTATATTTCGGGGAACGAGAGCGATGGCCGTACACCACCGAAGATGTTGGCCTTGACTGCAATCATCGGGACACTTCGGTAAGTATTCAATCTCCGAACACCTTCCATTCAAGCACCTCTTGACAAGATACTGAACAATCCGTTCCTACACAGGACTGGATAAAGAAAGCGGTGTTAATCCGGTGTCCGGCGCCCCTTCCCGAAGACTCCGCGACCGCCCTGCTGACGAGAATGCTGATTCCGACACCGTACCAGGTGTCTGCAGAGGGGGACGAGAGCGGGGAGCCCAAAGGTGGTGCCCGTCCTGAGGATGAATTAGACGCCGCATTCAGGGAAACCGAAACCCTTTTGCTGAAGGGCAAAGGTGCAGAGGGAGCCTTCCATGGCAAGAAGAGGGCCGCTTCCAAAGATCAGGAGGGGAAGTCTCCCAAGAGAGGAAAAATGCCATCGTCGGGCGGCTTCGGCCGGGCGAGCGATGCCACCGTAGGGCTTCATGACGAGGACGAACCTCTGGCCAAACCGTAAGTGAAGCTGGGGCACTTTAAACATACCTCATTCTTTTCCTATTAGTGAAGTAATCATCCGACATATGTACATCCACGCAGGTTAATGCCTGGTGTCTCTCAATCGTCCTCCTCCTCGGGAAACCTTCTTCTGGAGATGATGGAGAGTGACACGCCTTCTCCGGCCTCCTCGCCCAACAGGGGGGATGATATTGAGGTATTGTCCCGAAGGGCTCCTCCCGATCATCAAGTAGTGCAGGAAACGAAGAAAGCGTTACCCGAAGGTGGTGCCTCTGTCACTCAGGGTTCGGGAACCAAGAATGACGGCCCCGAACTGTCCGGCCTACAGCCGGAGACGATTCTGGAGGCGAGTAAGCGGATTCCTTCAAAGGAATGTCGTACTCCGGTGGCGGTTTCCAAAGACCCCGGAGCGCCGGAAATGCTGACGGACATGCTGCGACAAGCGTCCATTTCAGAGGAGCACTGTGCCTTGATGGTTACGGTGGTCGAAAAGGTTCTATCCGCGAAGAGCGGATTGAACGAGGCCTTCTCGAGCCTTCTAAGAGTTTTTGAGGTTTGTGATGTAGTTTTGCCAATTGAAATAATATTGACAGAATGCACCTGTTGTATATGCAGTAGCCCCTGAGACTCGGATTGCCTTCCGAAGGAAGCAGTCGGAGGATCAAAAAGATATGCTCAGGTACTAACCTTGATTTAACTTGGAATACAGGCTGCCTCCCCTCCTACGGCTACCCGAAATACAGAAGTGGCCGAACTGCAGCGAAAGCTGGATATTGCGGAAGATGACATTGCATTAATCAACAGGCGTCTTGATGACTCGCAAGGTATATATTTCGAGCATTCCTTACACCAATGTGCTTGTAATTTAGGCCTGACGCCGAAAAGAGTTTTATACGAAATGTGCATGAGTGCAGATGGTGCTGCCGTCGTTGAAGCTCTTCGGGCGGAGCTAGCCTGGGCCAGGGAGCAGGCCTGGTGTAGTGATGCGGCTGCTGGGAAGGCATCGGCTGATCTAAGAGCCGAACAGGCAGCTCGTCGCCAAAATGAGGAGAAAATATCTGCACTGGCGCTTGAATTCAAGAATACTGCCAGCCGTTGTGAATACCTTGAGAAGGAAAATAAAGCCAAAATGGCTGAACTTGATAAGGCCGTACGAGAGGCGAGTGAAGCTCGGTCTGAATCCAGGGCGGCTCGGGAAGAGATTGGGCAGGCTAAGGAGATAGCGGCCGGTAAGCCCTTTTTGCTTCAGACTAAGTTTGGCGATCTGGACTATGCCCAGCTGAACCAGGTCTGGAGTTCTCTGGCTGAATTTTTGGGCTTGACGAAGAGTTCTTCCGATGCGGCGCAATTTTACCAAGCGCAAGAGGGGTATGCAACGGAGAAGCTTTTCTGGTCACAATTTGGCGCATCAAAGCGTACTCTGGTTCTGAATGAACAGATGTCCCAATGGTTCGAACTTCATAGGATATCCGGCGATGCCATGAAGAACGTCATAATCCGGTTGTGGCCAAGTGAGCCTATTCCGAGTAGTTATTTTGGCCTGGTGCGGCGGCTTGTTGACGCGGTGCCACATATCGACGCTGTGAAGCGGTCGGCGTGCATTGAGGGTGCACGGATGGCCTTTGCCCGAGTCAAAACATTCTGGGGAAAGATGAAGGCCATCGATGTTGCGGCGAGGAGTCCACCCAAGGACAAGGACCGTTATGCGTCGGAGCACTATTTTGAAGACGTCCTAGAGGCCGCCCGTTTGATAGAGGGTCAATGCTCGAAAGACATAATGTTCGAGTGATGTGTATAATGGTTGTAACAGACAACTTTATAGTTAATCTATTTTTATGTTTTGCTCGAGAGCTTGTGTTCCTCCTGTGCGGCCGTTTTAATGTAATCTGAAAGTTTTCCAGTCGTCGGCTTCAGCCCCCTCGTAGGAAGTACGGGGGTGTTCGGCAAAGCATTTAATCACTCTTTATCCAACGTCTTGGTCCGTGAAGGAGGTGATAATGTGGCGAACCAGGCAATCGGACAATAGGGCGTTAACACTTTCACTTAGCCATATGAGTTTTATGGTGGGGTTACGACATAGCCCCTGGTATGTATACGACGCATTCTAATATGGTGCCTGACATATGTTGATCTGAAAAAGATCCCTCGTGTAACACGGAGAATCACTAAAGATTCGAAGAAGTCGTTAAGTGGTTGACCAGCTCTTGCCGCATCATGACAGTCAGTTTTCAGCTTTCTCTACTGAGGTGCTCATCCGGTCTAGGCCAGGGCACAATCGCAGTAGTTCTCCCTTTACTACCCTAGCCGATAGAACGGAACGTAGGGTAGCAAGCACAGGAGCCGGGCAACCCAACTATTGACCCAAGACAATGATTCGGAGATGATGCATATAAGGCCAAACTTGCGACGCCGAAGTGCGCTTTAGAGTTGTTCGGACTTTTACTGGCAACTCATTTGTTCCCATACCGAGCCCCTGGCAGGTTATGTCGAGGTTCATCTGTAAAGTAGCCATTAAGGCCGTACTCATTGTTGAAAGAGTATGGAAGATTAGTTCGGATAACAGTTTACTCGGAGTAGAGCAATATGCCAATGATAAATTCATATAAAAAACCACGAACCCAGCTATTTGACATACTCGGGGTTGGGAACGGAGGAAACAAGGCATAGTACACTCTCGAAATAAAGAGTGCAGTCTTCAAAAAGTTGTTTTGGACCTCCCGTTGCACGTCTGCACCGCCTGTCCTCGGGGAGGGTAATTCTTAACAGAAGTAACCCCTTTAGGTGAGTGTACGGATCCGAACTCCGAGAGAGTCCGTTGTGGATACTGTCTTTTTCGTCACCTGTTTTTACGAGATAATAGTGAAAAAAGAAAAAGGAAACCAGACAAGAAATGTTACGGGAGTGCTTGCAGGGATGTCCGTATTGTGCTTCCGCCGATGCCCGTGGTATCTTGAGTGCGTAGTGATGCACGCGTGGTGTAAATCTTGCTGGTACATGAGGTGGGTGGCGGAAGCCGAACTGCTATTTCCGTTTCGGGAGTGGTCGAACTTCGGAGGGAAACTGTTTCTGGCCTCTGGTGTCTGGCTGGTGAGCCGGTCCGTCGTCTGTATCGCCTAGTGGCCTCCTCCCCTTGTGTTCGGCGTTGAGCTTGCCTGCCTGCTTGAAGACCCAACAGTTTCTGTTGGTACGACTAGCTGGCTTATCAGGGTGGCCGTGGATTTGGCAAGGTCGGTCCAATATCCTGTCAAGGGTGGTGATAGAGGCAAAGGTGTCCCGATGTTTCGATGAGGTGGTGGCTATCGTTTCCTATGGGAGTCAACCTTGACGATCCGACTACGAACATGCGAGACGTCACGCCTTAGCAATCGTTAAACCAACTTCTGAGGGTTATTGACCACGCCGGAGCACGATCAACCTGACCACGAGGGCCTGTTTCCTGCGAGCAAACGAAGAACAAGCAAGAAACTAAGATTGCAATACGGATATTGCGAATATAAGAAGAAAGCTTTATTAATGATGGTAGGGTTCTGTGACGCCTTGGTCTGGTCGTTGAACACAAACGAAGTACGCGAAGTTGCAGCTATGGTGAACTTTTAATCTAAACAAAACCCAAAGTCTAAACGACGCCCTAAGGGCTGTATATATGGAGGAAGAGGGGGGAATTTCGTGGCCCTTGGAGGAGGGGTCCGAAACCAACCCCAATTCTTGTTTCCCCACACATACGGACTCTAAAAATAGCCTATACTTATGTATTTCGAAATTACATGGGCCTGGCCCAATAATAAGGTGACGCAGCACCTAGAATAGCCTCTGAACGAAATTTATGAAGTGGCATCTTGTATATTTCGTCCAAGGCTTCATGCACTCATTATGGTGGCTTCAAAGTCCTGAAATCATCACTTGTAACTCCGTTCTTGTTCCCCTTGCGCATGCCATCATCTCCATGGTTAGTCTTACTCTAGTGTTCATCCCTCTTATCCATGCCAGGCCCTTCATTTGTAAGCAAAACAAATGTATCCAATTTAGGCAGCATCATATTTTCATGAACATTAGAATCATTACCAAGAAACGAAAGTACCTAATAATTTAATTGGCGTGCGCGAGCTCTAGTAATTGGTCCAGTATATGTAGTAGTAGGACATGTGGGTGTAACAATGGTATTGATGTCCTCATCATCGTCCCCTTCTTGAAATGAAGTCGTCCTCGACGAAAGCTCATCTTCCTAACCCAAATAAGGCTTCAAATCTGCAATGATAAAAGTGGGACTAACCCCAAAATCTGCAGGCAGCTCAAGTTTATATGCATTATCATTTATTTTCTCTAACACCTTAAAAGGACCATCAGCACGTGGCATTAGCTTAGATTTGCCCAAATTAGGAAACCTATCCTTACGCAAATGTAACCAAACAAGATCTCCAGGTGCAAAGACAACATGTTTTCTACCCTTATCTCCAGCAAGTTTATATTTAGCAATCATACCCTCAATGTTTTCCTTAGTTAACTCATGCATTTTTAAGAACAAATCAGCACATTGTGTAGCATCAAAATTTACCTTCTTCGAAGATGGAAGAGGCAACAAATCAATAGGTGCACGAGGTAGAAAACCATACACAATTTCAAAAGGGCACATCTTAGTAGTAGAATGCAATGAACGATTATAAGCAAATTCAATATGAGGCAAGGATTCTTCCCACATTTTCTTATTATTCTTCAAAACAGCCCTAAGCATAGTGGACAAAGTTCTATTGACTACTTCAGTTTGTCCATCAGTTTGGGGGTGACATGTAGTAGTAAAAAGCAGTTTAGTCCCCAACTTAGCCCATAAACATCTCCAAAAGTGGCTAAGAAATTTAGTATCACGATCTGAAACAATAGTATTTGGCACACCATGGAAGCGAATAATTTCACGAAAGAACAAATCAGCAACATTAACAACATCATCGCTTTTATGACATGGTATAAAGTGTGCCATTTTCAAAAATCTATCCACAACAACAAATATGCTATCTCTCCCCTTCTTTGTTCGAGGTAAACCTAAAACAAAGTCCATAGATATATCCTCCCAAGGAACACTAGGCACAGGCAAAGGCATATATAAACCATGAGGATTGAGTCATGACTTAGCTTTTTGACATGTAGTGCAGCGAGCAACAAAACGCTCAACATCCCGTCTCATCTTTGGCCAAAAAAAATGTGTAGCAAGTATATCCTCCGTCTTCTTAACGCCAAAGTGCCCCATTAATCCTCCTCCATGCGCCTCCTGCAACAACAAAAGACGAACGGAGCTAGCTGGAATGCATAGCTTGTTAGCACGAAACACAAATCCATCATTAAGAACGAACTTGTTCCAAGTTCTCCCTTCCTTACAATTCTGCAATACATCTTTAAATTCAACATCATGTACAAATCGATCTTTGATGGTCTCCAAACCAAATATTTTAAAGTCAAGTTGTGAAAGCATAGTATAACGACGAGACAATGCATTAGCAATAACATTTTCTTTACCCTTCTTGTGTTTAATGACATAAGGGAAAGTCTCAATGAATTCAACCCATTTAGCATGTCTACGGTTCAGTTTTGCTTGACTTTTAATGTGTTTCAAAGATTAATGATCAGAATGTATAACAAATTCCTTGGGCCATAAATAATGTTGCCATGTTTCTAAGGTCCGAACAAGAGCATATAATTCTTTATCATAAGTAGAATAGTCAGACTAGGCCCACTCAATTTTTCAGAAAAGTATGCAATAGGTTTGCCATCTTGTAATAACACACCTCCTAATCCAATTCCACTAGCATCACATTCAAGCTCAATAGTCTTATTAAAATTAGGAAGTTGGAGTAAAGGAGCATGTGTCAACTTATCTTTCAATACCGTGAAGGCTTCTTCCTGTGCGGTACCCCAAACAAAAGGCACATCCTTCTTTGTAAGCTCGTTGAGAGGTGCAGCAATGGTGCTGAAATCTCTCACAAAACGCCTAAGAAACCAGCGAGGCCAAGGAAACTCCTCACTTGTGTGACCGTTTTGGGCTGCGGCCAACTCTCAATAGCTTCAATCTTGACTTTATCAACTTCAATCCCCTGTGGAGTAACAACATAGCCAAGAAAAGATACTCGGTCGGTGCAAAAGGTGCACTTCCCAAGGTTACCAAACAAACGTGCATCACGTAGAGCAATAAAAACAGCACGTAAATGTTCCAAATGTTCCTCCAAAGATTTGCTATAAATCAATATGTCATCAAAGTAAACTACCACAAATCGTCCAATGAAAGCACGTAAAACTTCGTTCATTAATCTCATGAAAGTACTAGGTGCATCAGTTAACCCAAAAGGCATGACTAACCACTCATATAATCCAAACTTAGTTTTAAATGCTGTTTTCCATTCATCTTCCAATTTCATACGAATTTGATGGTATCCACTACGCAAATGAACTTTGGAGAATATTGTAGAGCCACTCAATTCATCAAGCATATCATCTAGCCTAGGAATAGGATGACGATAATGAATAGTAATATTATTAATGCCTCTACAATCAACGCACATACGCGACGTACCATCCTTTTTTGGCACTAAAATGATAGGAACAGCACAAGGACTAAGGGATTCGCGTATATAACCTTTGTCGAGCAGCTCTTGTACTTGACGCATAATCTCCTTCGTCTCCTCTGGATTGGTACGGTATGGTGCACGGTTGGGTAATGATGCATCGGGAATTAAGTCAATTTGATGCTCAATACCTCGAATAGGTGGTAATCCCGGTGGCACATCTTGTGGAAAGACGTCAGCGAACTCCTGCAAAATGTTAGTGACAGGAGGAGGCAAAGAGGAAGGCACGTCCTCAAATGAAAATAATGCCTCTTTGCACACAAAAGCATAGCAAACAGATTTGCTAAAATCTAGATCATCAATATCAGATTTGGTGGCAAGTAAACATGCACTTTTCAATTTAATTTCAGAAGCAACACTAGATGGTTTATTATTAGGCTTCATTTGTTGCTCAAATTCTTTTGCCACAATCTGATTTTCACTCTTATTTTTCTCCTGTTTTGCTTTATTAGCTCTATTAATATCATCTTTCAAAATGGAATCAGGAGTCATAGGAAGCAACGTAATATTTTTGTCCTTATGAACAAGAGTATACTAATTGTTTCTACCATGGTGTACAGAATTTTTATCAAATTGCCATTGTCTACCAAGTAATAAGGAACATGCTTGCATAGGTACCACATCACAATCAACATAATCAGCATATGTAGAGATACTCAAATGCACACGAACAGTACGTGTTACCTTAACCTTGCCGCTGTTGTTGAACCATTGGATGTAGTAAGGATGTGGATGTGGTCTTGTGGTGAGAGATAGCTTCTCCACCATCTCCATGCTAGCCAAGTTGTTGCAGCTCCCTCCATCTATGATGACGCGAACAGAACGTTCCTTCACAACTCCCTTTGTATGGAACAAATTATGCCTCATATTTTGCTCAGCTTGTGTTACCTGCACACTCAAAACACGTTGAGCAACTAAACATTCATACCTGTCAGCATCTTCAGCAGCCATGTATTGCGTCTCATGATCAGAATCATCTCCACCGTGTTCTTCATGTGTAATAAGAGCCAAAGTCTCCTCATCATAGTCACTAGCGGACTCATACGCACCATCCTCAGTAGCAATCATCACACGCTGAGATTTGCATTATCTCGCAAAATGTCCCCTTCCCTTACAACGACGACAAATAATATCACTTGTGTGCCCTGTTGATGCCATGGAAGAAGAAGAGCTCTGCGCAGCCCCGGCAGGTGTGCTCTTGGCAGATAGTGGTGGTTGTGCCTGCTTTCTTGTATCACGGCTGGAGGTGGCACCTGATGGAGGTGCTGGTGCAGTGGAAGTAGAGGATGCACGTGGTGTCCATGATGAAGATCGACCTGCAGAAAAGTTAGTTCGCGCCAGTGCCTGTCGATCCTGCAGTTCACGTTCAGCTTTACAAGCAAGATGGAATAAACGAGTGATATTATTATACTCCTTATACTCTAGAATGGTCTGAATCTCTCTATTTAATCCACCCATAAAACGCGCAAGCATAGCTTCATTCTCCTCAAAAATACCACATCTAATCATGCCAGTTTGTAATTCCTGATAATATTCTTCTACAGAATTTTTTCCTTGTCTTAAATGCTGCAATTTTTGAATTAATTCACATTGATAATATGGTGGAACCCAACGAGTACGTATAGCAGTTTTCAAAGCAGCCCAAGTAGCTAGAATAGGATATAATCTACAATACTCAGACCACGAAACACATGCAAAGCTAGTGAAAGCACAAACAGCAGTAGGAACACGTCTCTCCTCAGGATATTGTAAACATGTAAATCGTTGTTCAGTTATGCTGAGGTTCATCTGTAAAGTAGCCATTAAGGCCGTACTCATTGTTGAAAAAGTATGGAAGATTAGTTCGGATAACAGTTTACTGGGAGTAGAGCAATATGCCAATGATAAATTCATATAAAAACCACGAACCCAGCTATTTGACATACTCGGGGTTGGGAACGGAGGAAACAAGGCATAGTAGTACAGGCTCGAAATAAAGAGTGTGGCCTTCGAAAAGTTGTTTTGGACCTCCTGTCGCACGTCTGCACCGCCTGTCCTCGGCGGGGGGGGGGGGGGTAATTCTTAATGGAAGTAACCCCTTTAGGTGAGTGTACGGATCTGAACTCCGAGAGAGTCCGTTGTGGATACTGTCTTTTTCATCACCTATTTTTACGAGATAATAGTGAAAAAAGAAAAAGGAAACCAGATAAGAAACGTTACGGGAGTGCTTGCAGGGCTGTCCATATTGTGCTTCCGTCGATGCCCATGGTATAAAGAGTGCGTAGTGATGCACGCGCGGTGTAAATCTTGCTGGTACATGAGGTGGGTGGCGGAAGCCAAACTGCTATTTCCGTTTCGGGAGTGGTCGAACTTCGGAGGGAAACTGTTTCTGGCCCCTGGTGTCTGGTTGGTGAGCCGGTCCATCGTCTTTATCGCCTGGTGGCCTCCTCCCCTTGTGTTCGGCGTTGAGCTTGCCTGCCTGCTTGAAGACCCAACAGTTTCTTTTGTATGACTAGCTGGCTTATCAAGGTGGTCGTGGATTTGGCAAGGTCGGTCCAATATCCTGTCAAGGGTGGTGATAGAGGCAAAGGTGTCCCAATGTTTCGATGAGATGGTGGCTATCGTTTCCTATGGGAGTCGACCTTGACGATCCGACTACGAACGTGCGAGACGTCGCGCCTTAGCAATCGCTAAACCAACTTCCGAGGGTTATTGACCACGCCGGAGCACGATCAACCTGACCACGAGGGACTGTTTCCTGCGAGCAAACGAAGAACAAGCAAGAAACTAAGATTGCAATCTGGATATTGCAAATATAAGAAGAAAGCTTTATTAATGAAGGTGGGGGTTCTGTGACGCCTTGGTCTGGTCGTTGAACACAAACGAAGTACGCGAAGTTGCAGCTATGGTGAACTTTTAATCTAAACAAAACCCAAAGTCTAAACGATGCCCTAAGGGCTGTATATATGGAGGAAGAGGGGGGGCGGAATTTCGTGGCCCTTGGAGGAGGGGTCGGAAACCAACCCTAACTCTTGATTCCCCACACATACGGACTCTAAAAATAGCCTATACTTATGTATTTCGAAATTACATGGGCCTGGCCCAATAATAAGGTGATGCAGCACCTAGAATAGCCTCTGGACGAAATTTATGAAGTGGCATCTTGTATATTTCGTCCAAGGCTTCATGCACTCATTATGGTGGCTTCAAAGTCCTGAAATCATCACTTGTAACTCCGTTCTTGTTCCCCTTGCGCATGCCATCATCTCCATGGTTGGTCTTGCTCCAGTGTTCATCCCTCTTATCCATGACAGGCCCTTCGTTTGTAAGCAAAACAAATGTATCCAATTTAGGCAGCATCATATTCTCATGAACATTAGAATCATTACCAAGAAACGAAAGTACCTGATAATTTAATTGGCGTGCGCGAGCTCTAGTAATTGGTCCAGTATATGTAGTAGTAGGACCTGTGGGTGTAACAATGGTATTGATGTCCTCATCAGGTGGATGGTCCGTCTTTGTTTGCCTTTAGTGGCTTCTTCCGTTGACCGGGGTTTGGATTGCTAAATCCTGCGTTGACCGCTATGTCGTGTGATCTTTCATTGTCATTGCGACTGTTGTGTTTGGTTCGTCGTGGCTTGCCATTGCCGTGTCGGATTTCGGAAGTACCCGGGGCGCTGGCATTGTTGCTTTTGCGAGCGAGCCAGTTGTCTTCTCCCGCACAAAAGCGAGTCATTAGAGCAGTGAGGGCTATCATGGATTTGGGTCCTTCCTGGCCGAGCTGACGTGCTAGCCATTCATCCCGGACGCTATGTTTGAAGGCCGCGAGGGCTTTCGCGTTCGGATAGTCGACGATTTGGTTCCTTTGGACTAAGAACCTGGTCCAGAGCTCCCTGGCTGACTCACTGGGCTGCTGGACAATATGACTTAAGTCGTCGGCATTTGGCGGCCGGACATATGTTCCTTGGAAGTTGCTTCGAAAGGCGTTCTCCAAATCTTCCCAGTTCCCAATAGAATTTTCTGGCAAACTGTTTAGCCAGTACCGAGCTGGCCCTTTAAGCTTGTGCGGTAGGTATTTAATGGCATGAAGGGCGTCTCCATGAGCCATGTGAATATGGAGGAGGTAATCCTCAATCCATACCGCGGGATCTGTTGTTCCATCGTATGATTCGATGTTAATGGGTTTGAACCCGTCTGGAAATTCATGCTCCATTACCCAGTCACTGAAGCGGAGAGGGTGTGCGGCTCCTCTATGTTGGGCCACACTATGAAGCACCTCCGGCGGAC
The DNA here is from genome assembly GCF_018294505.1 of Triticum aestivum. Taxonomy (NCBI): domain Eukaryota; kingdom Viridiplantae; phylum Streptophyta; class Magnoliopsida; order Poales; family Poaceae; genus Triticum; species Triticum aestivum. The sequence continues at coordinate 219,560,021 of NC_057796.1, read as the reverse complement.
TCCGCTTACGGTGTTTGGACCGGGCGTGCTCGGATCTGTTGTGTCCGAATAGGTAACCATCATCACCGGTCGGGGTATGTCCCCGCGATCTGTATATCGATTTTATTTGTCCTGTTCTACCCTCTAGGTCTTGTTGGATGTCGTGAGTATTCCCCCGAGCTGTTTTGTTCTTGTTTTGACGGCCGGGTGGTTTGGTATGGTGCTCTGCTTGGGCTGCTGCTTCATCCGGACCGAACTGTGGTCGGCCTACCGCATTATTCGATGGTGGTGTGGGCTCCAACGCCTTGCCATCGTATTGAGGGAGCCACCTACTCATGGGGTGGCTTTTGTCTGGGCCTTTAAGGCCGTATTCTTCGGCGGCCAAGACCTCGGTCCATCTGTCATTGAGCAAATCTTGGCTCGCTTGAAGCTGCAACTGCTTCTTCCTTAGGCTCCTTACAGTGGCTATGAGCCGGCATTTAAAGCGCTCCTGTTCGAGAGGTTCCTTAGGCACGATAAAATCGTCATTGCTGAGGATCTCCTCTTCCTCGGAGAGTGGGAGATAATTGCTATCCTCCGAGTCTCCATATGTGGCCTGTTCATCAGGGCTGTCTTGCCCGCCTTCCTGTTCCTCCTGTTCGGATTCTACCTCAACAGGGTCTTCATTATCCGGAGTGTTATCTTCTCTGGGGCTAGTATTGTTTTCTCTTGAGCGACGTGACTTCGAGCGGCGCAGAGCGCGCCGGTGTTCGGACTGTGTACCAGGAGGTTTATTCTCAGCTGGATCCTCCTTGTCATCGTCGAGAGCGTCGTTGGGTGTGTCTACCATACACACGTTGTACCAAGAAGTGGTCGTCCCGCGTCTAGCGGGTAGTGGGTTCTGGCCTGGCCCCTCATCATCGTCCATAGCGTCGATGTCTTCGGAGCCGGGGTCAAGCATGTTGGTTGGGTCTTCAACAGTGGCTATGAAGTGGGTGGCGGGTGGGAAGCAAAATTCTCTACCATCCGCCGCAAGTTCGAACCGAACATAGTTCGGCGGCGAGTCGCCTGCCAGGGATAGGTTTTTTAGTGAGTTTAGTACATCGCCCATGGCGAGTGTTGGAAGACGTTTGCGGCGCTGAACTTGAAGATCGATAACCGATCGAGTTCGGTATCCGTGGACTCGCAGGGTTCGGAACTCGTCGCCGGAGGCGAGTCCGGGGTTCCGTTGATGCAGATATCATATGAAGTAAAATCCGTGTGCGGCTCCAACGTTGCGGGATCAGCAGCCTCCGTGATGGGGCTGAGCTTCCCATCTTCGGATGATTCGATCTGCTCCAGATCTAAGGCCGGAGTTGTTGCAGGAACTATCTCCTGGATGGGGCCCGATGACATGTTTAGGCCGTGCTCATCGGGGCGAAGGGGAGCGGTGACCGCGGTCTCGAATCCGTCGAATCCGACGTAGTTCAAGCTTCCGAATCTGACCTGATGGCTAGGGGCGTAGCTATCGATCTGCTCCAGGTGGCCGAGCGAGTTGGCCCGCAGTACGAAGCCGCCGAATACGAAGATCTGTCCGGGGAGAAAGGTTTCTCCCTGGACAACGTTATTACTGACGATCGAAGGGGCCATCGAGCCCTTTGCCGACGGCACAGTGGAACTCTCAATGAAAGCACCAATGTCGGTGTCAAAACCGGCGGATCTCGGGTAGGGGGTCCCGAACTGTGCGTCTAGGATCGATGGTAACAGGAGACGGGGGGACACGATGTTTACCCAGGTTCGGGCCCTCTCTATGGAGGTAATACCCTACTTCCTGCTTGATTGATCTTGATGAATATGAGCATTACAAGAGTTGATCTACCATGAGATCGTAATGGCTAAACCCTAGAAGTCTAGCCTATGTGAATATGGTAATGAGTATCCTTTCCGGACTAACCCCTCCGGTTTATATAGACACCGGGGGGATCTAGGGTTTACATAGAGTCGGTTGCATAAGAAGGGATCTATGTAATCTGTCGCCAAGCTTGCCTTCCATGCCAAGTAGAGTCCAATCTGGACACAGGTACAGTCTTCGGCCTTCATGTCTTCACAGCCCATCAGTCCGGCCCATGGATAACAGGCCGGATGCCCGAGGACCCCTTAGTCCAGGACTCCCTCAACGTGAAGCAGGCTGAAGGCCTCCTTGGAGAGCACGTTGAGGCCGGCGCCGCCGTCGATGAGGGTCTTGGTGATGGCCACGTTGCAGATAGTGGGCTTGCAGAGCATTGGGAGCATACCCGAGCCGGCGGTGGTGACGGGATTGTCTTCTGAGTCGAAGGTGAGGTCGGCTTCGGGCGCGGCCCAGCCCGGCGGAGCCCCCGAGCACTTGGAAGCGGCACCGATCTGGCGAAGGAATGGCTTGACATGGCGATCTGAAGGCGGTGCTTGAGAGCCGCCTAGTAGGGCCGCGACCGCGTGGTGCGCTGGTGCCGCGTAGCACGCAGTGAAGAGGTCGCGCAGCTCCTTCCAAGATGCCACCGTGGATCCAGGGAGGTTGAGCAGCCAGGCGCGCGGCGCGCCGGTGAGGGCCATGGGAAACCAGTTGGCCATGACCTTGTCGTCGCCCCCGGCCTCGAGGACGGCCTCCTTGTATGCCAGCAGGAAAGCTGTCGGGTCCGCCGCGCCGTCGTAGCACGGCGGCATCTCCAGCTTGAACTTGGGTGGCCACTGCACCTGCCACAAGGCGGGGGCCAGGGCTCGGAGCCCCCTGGCCCCGTCGTCAGCGCCGGACGTCGGAGCCGGTAGCGAGGCGCCTGCCATGAGGGCGGAGCGCGGTGGTGGCGGAGCGTAGATTGGCAGAGGGAAGGCTACGACGCACCCCTACCTGGCACGCCAAATGTCGGATCACGGGTTCCGGCAAAACCCTCAAGGTTCGAACAATGGGGTGCGCGCGAAGTTCTCCCCCTACCGATCCACGTCCTAGCTTGCTAAGATCTCAAGAACGAACTCACGAACTCACAACACGAGGAACAAGAGATTTATACTGGTTCGGGCCACCGTTGTGGTGCAATACCCTACTCCAGTGTGGTGGTGGATTGCCTCTTGGGCTGATGATGAACAGTACAAAGGGGGAAGAACAGCCTCCTGAGGATGAGGTGTTCTTGTGCTTGGCGAACTTGTGTGGGTGAGGATTACTCAAGATGAGATGCCTCCTACTATGGTGGATAGTCCTATTTATAGAGGCCCTGGTCCTCTCCCCAAATATTGAGTGGGAAGGGAGCCAACAACGGCCAATTTGAAAGGGGACAACTAGTACAGCTTATCCTGACAAAAGCGGTCTTCGCCTGCAAAAGGCTCTGGTGGTGACGCCGCCTTGGGCTCCATGGTGACCTCCGTCTTGCCGTCCTGCTGGTCTTGGTCTCGTTGCACTGATATGGAAACCTTTGCTTGATGCCTCAGTACTCCGCGCCTGCACTTGCCCCCTTAGCACCAAAGAGGAAAGAAGGACACTGCGCGCGCTGGCGTCCGCCTGGCGCCCGCCTGGTCTCGATCTTCATGGCTCACGTCACGAGAACCTCACGAGGTTTGCCTTGCCTTGATCTCTCCGCCCCTCGTGAGCCTCCCTGGCGAGGCCGCTCCTGAGGAGGTCTTGCGTGTCTGCCTCGCGAGGGTCTTGGATGCCTTGTTGATGAAGTTGGGCTGTACAGGCTTGCTAGCAAAGCTACACCGTGGGCCGCAGGCAGGCAAGTCTGGGATGCCTGTTCCCAGAATGCCGACACTTTTAGTGGAGCATGGTATAGTAGGTACCCCCGGATCTCCAAGTTTCTTTGGTATTCCACCCTTAAAAGAATAATTAGCAAGCATGGTGGAAATTTCTGCTTCCGGTATCTTTCTTTTATTTGTAACACTATATTTCATATACTTAGCATAAGGAGGCATTTTAAGCATATCAGTCAAACGCATACACAAAAAGATAGGTCTAATCATTTCAGCAAAGCGCTCAAAATCCTCATCATCCTTTTTCTTGGATATTTAGGAGGAAAGGGCATGGGTTTCTGAACCCATGGTTCTCTTTCTTTACCATGTTTCTAGCAACGAAGTCTCTCTTATCATAACGTTGATTCTTTGATTGTGGGTTATCAAGATCAACAGCAGGTTCAATCTCTACATCATTATTATTACTAGGTTGAGCATCAACATGAACATCATTATTAACATTATCTCTAGGTTCATGTTTATCACCAGATTGTATCTCAGCATCAGTAATAGAAATACCATTGGGATTCTCACGTGTGTCTATAGAAGATTCACTAGCATGCAAAGTCCTATCAGTTTTCTTTTTCTTTTCTTACTAGGACTAGGTGCATCAATATTATTTCTGTGAGAATCTTGCTCAACTCTCTTAGGATGACCCTCAGGATACAAAGGTTCCTGGGTCATTTTACCACCTCTGGTCATAACCCTAACAGCATTATCATTATTCTTACTATTCAACTCATTAAGCAAATCATCTTGTGCCTTTAGTACTTGTTCTACTTGAGTTGCTACCATGGAAGCATGTTTACTAATAAGCTTAAGATCATTAACAGTTCTACTCATATAATCACCCAAGTGGTCAAGCATGCATGTAAGCATTACGTTTCAATTGTCTACTAACATAAGCATTGAAATTTTCTTGTTTAACAATAAAATTATCAAACTCATCCAAGCATTGACTAGCAGACTTATTATGAGGAATATCACCTTCATCAAATCTATGGAGAGAGTTTACCTCTCTACTTGTGTCGGGTTATCAAGACCATGCATTTCTTCAACGGGCGGTAAATTCTTAACATCTTCAGCTTTAATACCTTTTTGTTTCATAGATTTCTTTGCCTCTTGCATATCTTCGGGACTGAGAAATAGAATACCTCTTTTCTTCGGAGTTGGCTTAGGAGTTGGCTCAGGAAGTGTCCAACCGTTATCATTACTCAATATATTATTCAATAGCAATTTAGCTTGCTCAACAGTTCTTTGCCTGAAAACACAACTAGCACGACTATCCAGGTGGTCTCTGGAAGCATCGGTTAGTCCATTATAAAAGAAATCAAGTATTTCATTTTTCTTGAGAGGATGATCAGGCAAAGCATTAAGTAATTGGAGAAGCCTCCCCCAAGCTTGTGGGAGACTCTCTTCTTCAATTTGCACAAAATTAAATATTTCCCTTAAAGCAGCTTGTTTCTTCTGAGCGGGGAAATATTGCAGAGTATATCATATCCTGGGGACTACGCACACAACCAGGAGCAAGAGAATTAAACCATAACTTAGCATCACCCTTTAACGAGAAAGGAAACAACTTAAGAATATAGTAGTAGCGAATTTTTTCCTCATGAGCAAATAGGGTGGCTATATCATTCAATTTAGTAAGATATGCCACAACACTTTCAGATTCATAACCATAGAAAGGATCAGATTCAACCAAATTAATTAACTCAGGATCGACAGAGAATTCATAATCCTTATCAGTAACAAAGATAGGTGAAGTAGCAAAATTTGGATCATATTTCATTCTAGCATTCAAGGATTTTTCTTTCAGCTTAGCTAATAGTTTCTTAAGACCCTCTCTATCATTGCAAGAACAGAAGTATCTAGCAGTTTCTTCATCCATAACATAACCCTCAGGTACAACAGGCAATTCATATCTAGGGGTGAATCTTAATCTTCAATTTCAACAATATCATCAGTTTCAGTAATTTTATTCTCTCTAACCCTAGCAAGATGTTCATCAAGAAATTCACCTAGTGGCACAGTATTATCAAGCAGAGAAGTAGTATCATCATAAGCATCATGCATAGCAGAAGTGGCATCATCAATAACATGCGACATATCGGCATCAATAGTAGGTGTAGGTGTCACAAGTTTACTCAAAACAGAAGGAGAATCAAGTGCAGAGCTAGATGGAAGTTCCTTACCTCCCCTTGTAGTTGAGGGAAAAATCTTAGTTCTTTGATCTTTCAAATTCCTCATAGTGATCAACAGATATAAATCCCAAGTGACTCAGAGAAGAGAGTTATGCTTCCCGGCAACAACGCTAGAAAAAGGTCTTGATGACCCACAAGTATAGGGGATCGCAACAGTTTTCGAGGGTAGATTATTCAACCCAAATTTATTGATTCGACACAAGGGGGGCCAAAGAATATTCTCGAGTATTAGCAGCTGAGTTGTCAATTCAACCACACCTGAAAGACTTAATATCTGCAGCAAAGTATTTAGTAGCAAAGTAGTATGGCAGTTGTGGTAACAGTGGCAAAAGTAACAGTAGTAGTTTTGTAGCAATCGTAACAGTGGCAACGGAAAAGTAACGGAGAAAAGATCAATATGAAACGGGCTCGTAGGCAATGGATCAATGATGGATAATTATGTCGGATGGCATTCATCATGCAACGCTTATAACATAGGGTGACACAGAACTAGCTCCAGTTCATCAATGTAATGTAGGCATGTATTTCGAATATAGTCATACATGCTTATGGAAAAGAACTTGCATGATTTATTTTGTCCTACCCTCCCGTGGCAGCGGGGTCCTATTGGAAACTAAGGGATATTAAGGCCTCCTTTTAATAGAGTACCGGACCAAAGCATTAGCACTTAGTGAATACATGAACTCCTCAAACTACGGTCATCACCGGGAGTGGTCCCAACTATTTTCACTCCGGGGTTGCCAGATCATAACATGTAGTAGGTGACTATTGACTTGCAAGATAGGATCAAGAACACAAATATATTCATGAAAACGTAATAGGTTCAGATCTGAAATCATGGCACTCGGGCCCTAGTGACAGGCATTAAGCATAGCAAAGTCATATCAACATCAATCTTAGAACATAGTGGATACTAGGGATCAAAGCCTAACAAAACTAACTCGATTACATGGTAAATCTCATCCAACCCATCACGGTCCAGCAAGCCTACGATGGAATTACTCACGCACGGCGGTGAGCATAATGAAATTGGTGATGGAGGATGGTTGATGATGACGATGGCGATGGATTCCCCTCTCCGAAGCCCCGAACGAACTCCAGATCTGCCCTCCCGAGGAAGAACAAGTCTTGGCGGTGGCTTCATATCGTAAAACGCGATGACTCTTTCTCTCCTGATTTTTTCCTCCCCGAACGTGAATATATGGAGCTGGACTTGAGGTTGGTGGAGGTCCACGGGACCCACAAGGTCGAATGGAAGATAGTATGAAACCAAACAGGTAATAGTCTTCACACAGTGAAGTCAAACAAATCAGACAAGCAAGCAATGACTTCACGAAGACAAACTAAAATGTAATGAAGGAAGGGGATAGAACCAGTAGCTTGGTGAAGACAAGGATTTGGTAGACTAGTTCCAGTTGATGTGACAACTGTACGTCTGGTTAGGGAGGCTGAGATTCAACTCAGAAGATTGTGTCTTCACCTTATTCCCCTTGAGCTAAGGACACCCTGTCCTCACCCAATCACACTGGTAAGTCTTCAAGGTAGAGTTCCAAACCTTAACCGTTCACTAGCGATCCACAATGACTCTTGGATCCTCAGAACGTGAAGCCTAACCGGCTGTAGGATGCATAGTCCTCAAGTGTAACAAGTCTTCAGGTCATGCAGAAAGAAAGACTTCAGTGATGCCTAACACTCTTTGGCTCTGGGTGTTTTGGGCTTTGTCCTCACAAGGATCTCTCTCTCAAAGGCTTCAGAGGTGGGTTGCTCTCAAACGACAAAGTCATGCACTAACCCTGAGCAGCCACCAATTTATGGTGTAGGGGGTGGGCTATTTATAGCCAGGAGGCAACCCGACATGATATGTCCGAAATGACCCTGGGTCACTAAGGAACCAACATGTGTCCAACGGGCGGATTTCAAGCAGACGCGGCAGCTTGGCTTGGGCTACAAGCAAAGCGACTCATCCAACTCTGGATAAGATTTGCTCTCATTGTCTTCGCTTCGAAGACATAGGATTTTGGTTGAGCATCACTTCAGTCATCTGACTTTGTTCACTTGGACCCCGCTTAACAGTACGGTGGTTCCTATGACTCATTAAAGAAGAAATGGAAACTACGAAAGAAACTATGTCTTCGCACTCCATAGTCTTCAAGTGAATATCTTCACATGTCATTATCTTCAACGTGAATGTCTTCACGAACCAACATTGTCTTCAATGTCTTCATACATTTTTAGGGGTCATCTCTAGTAGGTAAACCGAATCAATGAGGGACTACTACCTGTGTTGTCCTGCAATTCTCACAAGCACATTAGTCCCTCAACCATGTTTGTTGTCAATACTCCAAAACAAATTAGGGGTGGCACTAGATGCACTTACACATACTGATCATGAGACACTAAAGTACCTTAAAGGTCAAACCAAGTTGAATAAACGGCATGCTAAATGGAGTGAATTTATTAAATCTTTTCCTTATGTGATCAAGTACATTAAGGGTAAATAAAATGTTGTGGCGGACGCTCTTTCCTGCAAATGCATGTTAGTTACTCAACTTGAGTTGAATGTTATTAGCTTTGAGCATGTTAAAGATCTTTATGCACATGATCCTACGTTTGCGATTCCTTATGCCAAATGTCTTGCTAACACTTGTTGGGAGAACTGTTATCTCAAGAATGGCTACCTTATGCGCGCTAACAAGCTTTGTATACCCGAGTCTTCGCTTCGTTTGTTACTTTTCCAACAGGCTCACGGCGAAGGACTTATGGGACATTTCGGGCGCGAAAAGACCTTTGCCACACTCTCCTTCAAGTCCTTTTGGCCAAAGATGTTCTGCGATGTGGCACATTTCACCAACCGATGCTCTACATATCGCAAAACTAACTCACAATCTCAATCTCATGGTTTACATATGCCACTTCCAATTCCATATCAACCATGGAAAGATATTGGTATGGATTTCATGCTTGGTTTGCCTAGGACTCAAAATGCAAAGGATTCTGTATTTCTTGTTGTGGACCGATTCTAAAATATGGTACATTCATCCCATGCAATAAGATAGACGATGCTTCACATGTTGCAAATCTCTTTTGTAGGAAAATCTTAAGGTTGCATGGAGTGCCAAGGACCATTCACTACTGTGGGATGCTACTAACGCGACACTACAATCAAAGACCCTTCGACAAAACTGTGTGCGATGCAATAATCGCAAACGGTGATGTAAAAAACCGTCAAAAAAGATAAACGTTTGCGATGGCGAATACATCAAACACGGTTTGGATTTTAGTTGTGTGCGATGCAGGGCATACGGTTCAGTACAATGAACTGTTTGTGATGAGGCAGAACAACACAAATGGGCAGCCAGATGAAGGTGTGTGCGATATACGACATACAGTTCACTCGGATGAACTATTTGTGATTAGACGGAACAAAATAAACGGTCAGCCAGATCAAGGTGTATGCGATAGAGGGCCAATAGTTCACTCGGATGAATTATTTGCGTTGAGTCAAGAGAACAGAAACAGTTCAATTTAACAAGATGTGTGTGATACGCGGCAAAGAGGTCCATAATCAGAAATGTGTGCGAAGACCGATAATAACACAGACGATTGCTGCTGATAAGACGTGTTTGTTGTGCGTTGGGATTGCATACAGAACAACAACACACACACACACACACACACACACACTTATAAGGACATGGTTGCATAATCAAATTAAACATCCAATTACATAGGTGGCTACTACACACATGACATTTGCACACACCAAAGTAAACTATTACATGCATAATTACAGAGGTGGCTACTACACACATGACATTTCCACACACCAAAGTCAACTATATATTACATGCATAATTAACTAGGATAAACGATCATCTGATCATCATCTACTTCTTGGGTCGCTTGCCGCTACTGCTCTGCTTGTGGCTCGATCCGGCCTCCTCGATTTTGGTAACGAGGCAGTTCCTCATGTCAACGATCCGCATGTGCATCTCGTAGCATGTGTACACACTCTTGGCTGTGAACCTGAGGTGAGGTCCATCCAGTTGCCGCATCCAGACCCCATTCCAGGATACATGATTTGTTCTCTTGGCATCCTGCTTCATCTTTTGGTAGTAGGGGTCGATGGTAGCCGAGGCGAGTTCAACCAGGGAGTCCTTCTTCGTGCTGCCCCAGACCCTGTAGTGGTCATGAATTTCTACAAGGTTCTTGTAGGCCAAACCCGTAACCTTGAGCGCCTTGACATCGTTGCAGGTTTCCACCTTAGCGAATTTGTAGTCGGTGCTGTTGACAAACCTGGCGAAACGGTCGCAAGGCTCTGTGGCCATGCAGTAGTGGAAGATGAGGACATGATGGCGCATGCACAACTGGGCAACGGCAACCTTCTGGTCTTTGCCGGGATGACCACCGGTGTACTCGAGGTCGATGCCAACCACCTTGTACTTGTCTTGAGCAAGCAACTGCTCCACAGTGTTGATGTAGTCCTCCACCACGGCCGGGTCGCACTACAAAAAAAGACACTTCCGTGATGACACGTGTTTGTCACAGTAGGTCACATTTTCTATCATGCATGTACATCCATGACGATTTTATGACAGAATTAAGATTGTCATACATGTGTTGTCGTAGAAGTGTTCTATGACATTACCAAAATTATCATCACAGAAGTGTCCACTTCCATGACGATAAATCGCGCGTCATAGAAGTGTTTTCGTCAAGGGTGACCGACACGTGGCATCCACCGTAACAGGTCGCCGTTAAGCTATCGGGTCCGGTTTTGCATCCGATAACCCGTTAACAGCCCGGACCAATGGGGATTTTCCACGTGTAAAATTCTCATTGGCGAGAGGAAACACGTGTTGGCTCACCGTTGGGACAGATGTCATCCACTCATTGGACAGGAGGCGCCTATGATACGCCGACACATGGCACGACCCAAAGAGTCCCATTCTGGTGAGAAGGCCGGCCCGTTTGACTTGGTCAAAAGGTAACGGGCCGGCCCATGGAAAGCCTGTTAACGACATGTTCGTATATCGCCCATTTACGGCCCGCTAAATCCCGGCCCGTTACGGCCTATCAGAATTAAGCCCAGTAGCTTCATCTGGGCCATCCAATATGATTCCAGCCCGTTGTTACTTTCGGCCCATGTATGGCCCATGATGTCTTTCGGCCCATATGAGGCCCTTCGTAACTCTGGGCCCAACAAAGGCCCGAGATGAAACTGGCCCATAATGAACAGTGTATTGCTTTATACCCATTAACGGCCCATTATTCCGTCGGCCGTTTCCAGCCCACGTTAACTTTCGGCCTTCTAAGGGCCCATTTATTCTTGGGATCATTTCTAGAATTCGGTTAGTTACGGTCCGTTACTGGCCTGTTCCGTTTGTGGGCCAAATTCAGCCCGTGGTTACATTGGGCCCGTTTGTGGCCCGTTAACCCGTTGGCCTGTTTTCGTATCGTTATCAAATACGGCCTATTAACGGCCCGTTATGGTCCATGAATAGTATGGCCCATGTTTTGCGAAATGATTATACGCCCCGTAGAAGGCCCATGGACCCTACGGCCCGTAGAAGACCAATGGACCCTACGGCCCGTAGAAGGCCCATGGATCATAAGGCCCGTAGAAGGCCCATGGATCCTACGGCCCGTAGAAGGTCCATGGATCCTACGACCCGTAGAAGGCCCATGGATCCTACGACCCGCAGGAGGCCCATGGTTACAACAGTCTGTGTGTTGCCATGATTATTGTGGCCTACTTACCAAAAATAGGTTATTGTGGCCACTAGAAAAACACGGAAAAAAACTGCAATGACTACAAGCAAACAACTAAACAAGACAATTAGGAAATAAATAAGCAAGCAACTAACGCTAGCCTATTACAGCTATTACACATATTACATCCACTGGGCATCAAAGTTCGCCACCAGTGCAAACATAGGGAACAACGCAGCATATTACATACACTGGCCGTCAAAATTGGCCACAAGTGCAAACAAACGCGGCAGCAAAACAAGAGCATAACTGAAACAACTTCAGAAGAGCTCAAGAAACGTTATCCTGGGTATCCACCATGCTGGCAATAAGCTTAGCAAGCTTATTAGCTTTGTCCTGTTTGGCGCTAAAATCCTCCAATGCTTGCTGTTGCACCAGAAAGTATGCATCTGAATGCTCCAGGGACTTCCGCGGTCCTTCCGCTTCTTGTCGCAGCACAGCTGATCGATGTCTTTCAGCTTGTAGTTGAGACTCAAGAAACCGAACTGATTCAGACTGTGAGTTTGAATAGCTTGTGCAAGCGGTAGTGGCCAGTAACTCGAACACTAAACCAAGACAGGACTTTGGGGTTGTCTCACTGTCTTCAAGATAGTCTTCCTTAGCTGTTTTATCAGCTTTGTTGGAGACCAACAAGGATATCTAACTATTCTGAACCTTATTTGCATTACTTCCTTTACCATTTCTTAATAAGGCACTCTTCCCAATATTTTGTCAGCATTCTAAAAGAAGAAACAAGCAGACACATAACAGGTTTAGCATGTACTAGTATATGAAACTCATTTCGGTGAACCAGTTCATTAGTAAGGTGGACAGGATTAAACTACCAAGTCTTCTATTGCCAAGTACTAGTACATAATAAAAGCATCAAACAAACATATATGTATGTCCTATGGTCACTACATTGTCTTGCCAAATCAAAATAGAGACATGGTTCAAATCATATCAGTTCAAGACAAATCAGCAATGAAAGAATACAAAGCGTGGGAAACTACACGGCACAACAAGATTTCAGATGGGTACCACGGGTCTACATGTACAACAACACTATTGGCTTTGTTGTGATGCTAGTAATGTGCATGATATGAGAAGTCAACTATATACTCAATTGAAATTGAAATCAACAGAGCTATTGATAAGAGCAAACCTGTTAAAGAAACATGCGTGAACATACCTGTTGTGCCATTGGAGTTTCGATTGGATCCTTCAATTTAAAAATAAATTTGTATGAGTAAATACAGTGATACAAGATCAAAGCAGTATGCATGATAGCAATGGAATCTTAAGTTAGAATAGTTGTTCTTCAGGTTTAAGCACTTGTTCTACATGAACAGAGTATACTAAGACACAAGAATAAAGTACTTAAAAAATGAGCTCGTAGACCTTACCACATTCTTGGTTCGGGACCAGTACAGAAAAAGGCGTTCCCAATCATCGTCCAGTAAATGTGTCTCAGGAGAACGTAAGGGAATTTGATGAGTTTCTTTGCCAGTGAAGTACGTTTTCTTCAGGTAATTCCGATATTGCCATCAAGCATTCTTGAGATAGCAGAGGTATTAGCATAGATTACCTCATCCTGAGTTTCCAAATCGGTACTTCTCTATAGAGAAAAATGGGAAAATTTGATGTATTATAACCATCATGGAGGTAGAATGTATGGGACAGAGCAAAGTAATTGCCATGAATAACATTACTTACGCATAACTCGTGGACAAACACCTGCAACTGGCATTTTCCTTCATCTTCAGTATAATATTTCTAAGATGGGAAGATACGCACATAGGATTTAACAACATCAAATGCGATAGATGCTAAACTACGACTGGCTGGTTGTGCTTCGTCCACAGGAATAGGCGTACTAACTGGTGGAGTTGGGGCTCGCCGTGGTAGTACTGGCCCTTTGGGCACTGGAGCTGCCTTACTAACTACTCTTGTTTGGGAGATCTGTGGTGGAGATGGTGCTGTGTCAACAGGAACTGGGTTACTATCTGCTGGGGTTGGGGTTAGATTGGGTGAAGCTGGTTCTCTGACCATCACAGTAGGGGTACAATCTGCGAGAGTCTGGGTTATGTGTGGTAGGGCTGGTTCTCGTGCATGTACAACCGGGGTGCTATCTCCACCAAGAGGTAGCACTGTTTTATTTGAAGACCGTGTTTTTACTCTGCTAGATACTGGCGTCACCCGCTCCAATTCAAATGGCTGATAAATAGGAAACATAGTTGAATGTACAGACATTGTATGAGAGACAGATACAATAGATATGCATGATATGAGCAGTATAATCGTGCCAAGTTAGAGCATATACCTCGGTGGGGGAATATGACTGGTCATGTGTCTCAGAATCCATCTCTGAGGAGCTATCGGGACCCAACAAGAGATCTGCTTCGACAGGTAGCACTGTCTGCTCTGAAGGCCTTGTTTTCACTCCAGATTTTTCCATCTCCCACCCAAATGGCTGATTCACGGGAAGAGTAGTTTAATGTACAAACATTGTCGACAAATGGAAATGTAATGAAGAAAAGGATGGGCAAGATATCATTCAAATATATGATGTCTGGTTAAACAGGATGGCATTGCACATTTCACATATATTATGGCTAGCTAAAAGACATGAGACTACATAATTCCCATATATGATATAGAAACTAAACAGGTGGCATTACAGAACATGTATAAACTAAGCAGATGACATATATGATGTCAAAAGTAGGCACTGCAAGGCAACATATGCATGATATGACTAACCTCGTAATGCCAAGGTAGAGCAAACACCTTGGGGAATAAATAGGAGTGGCCAGCTGTGTCTGAATCCACATCAGAAAAGATATCTTCCTCTGGATTACAATCTGGAGAGGGGGGGGGAGGGTTTGCCATTGAACCCACCATGGAGCGATGTCTGCATGACATTGTGTTGCCGCGCAAAACTCTTCTCTTTTTCTCTACATGTTCAGCATGACTGTGTACAATATCTGACATGCATACGAAAAAAATATGGTGAGATTATGTAAGGAGAGCGTGCAGAAATCTAGAGTGATGGTAACAACCAATGCTGATGATTGCTTTACTTTAATAAAAAGATAGATGATGATTGCTTTACTATTTGTTTCCCACCCAAGATGAACAACATAGGCATACCCTAGGTGAACCATATATTAGACAGAGATACTATTCATTGTTGCCTCGATATGTGCCCCACAACTAATTTAGAACTCAAGTTTGAACATTAATTTGGACCTGACTTGGAGTCTAAGAGGTGAACAGGACGACAAAGTAGCAGGTAATTTTAAGCAATGCATAACATAAGCAGAAACAAAAGAGTGTGACATGTCTTGTGGACCCGTGTACTCCTCAAGTTCATCTGCAGAGTCGATGATGGTGATGCCGTTGCGGTGGGTGCCGGCGGCAGGGAAGGAGATCTGGGGCGGCGAAAGACGGTCAGGAGTCGTGATGTCTGGTTTGGTGGTTTCTTCTGTCAATGGAGCAGCTCAGGTGAGGTGGACGACCTCGCGGCAAGAGCAGGACAAACCACACAAAGTTTCCTTCGACACCTACCTGTAACTGAAGTAATTCTGTAAGGGCTCATTTGGCTTGCATGATTCTAAAAATGCAGGGATAGGAAAAACACCGGAATAGGATAGGAATGCACATGGTAAACAGAGCATTTGTAAACACAGGATTTTTGTCAACTTGGGTGTTTGGTTCACAGGAATTGGAAAAGCAGAGGAATGCAAAGAAACATGGCCAAAATAAAGTGAAACCATATGAAAGCGTGTACAGTTAGAATGTTATTCTGCCACTAATGCACTTGGTCTTGTTTTCATGCATAGGATTTTGAAAAGTAGGTCCAGATTAATGTTTTGCTCCATTCCTTTCAACAAAATGCATGAATAATTGAATAGTAGGGTGCCATAGGAAAATTTCCTATTGCTATGTTTTCCCGTTGAACCAAAATAGACCTAATGGATCGACATGAATGTAGAGTAATAAGTGATGCAACAAGTGTACTACCTATTTGCCGTAGCCGTGTCGACCTCAACATCATTGGGTTGGTCGCTGAAGAAGTTGAGGCAGAGGTGGCTGTTGGAGGTGTGGAGGAAGATCTGAGGAATCTGTAGACGGCGTCCAGGGCACTGCTCTGTTGTGATGGATCGTTCCATCGTTAGAGCAACTCCGGTGAGCCGTAAGACGTCAAGGCTGAAGCAGCACAAGACAGACATCGTTAATATCAAGTGGGATTCTAATAGCATCTCCAATAGATGATGTAAAATTCATTACCAAAAAGTGATAGATGTAAAATTTACATCACCAAAAACCACCTCACTACAACAGATGAGGTAAAAACTGTTGACTCTGAACTTAACTGTCGAAACTGAAATTTACCGTGGAATCTGAATGTTACTATCGAAACTGAATGCAATGGTAGCAGAGAGGCACTTCACATGGGATAGTTTAGGGAGGGCTTGCAGTTCATCCTCAACCTGCACCCCCCTAAGCTGCCAGCCACCACCGGCCGAACCCCGCGCCACCTCGCCGCCCCGAAACAACTCCCCACAGCCGGTCCACCGCCGCCACGCCGCCCCGAAACAACTCCCCACGGCCGGTCCGCCGCCGCCTCGCTGCCCCGAAACAACTCCCCATCGTCGGTCCGCCGCCACCCCGGCCAGCACTCTAGCCCCTGATGTCTACTATGGAACCTTCTTCTTGTAGACGTTGTTGGACCTCCAAGTGCAGAGGCTTGTAGGATAGTAGCAAATTTCCCTCAATTGGATGACCTAAGGTTTATCAATCCGTGGGAGGCGTAGGATGAAGATGGTCTCTCTCGAACAACCCTGCAACCAAATAACAAAGAGTCTCTTGTGTCCCCAACACGCCCAATACAATTGTAAATTGTATAGGTGCACTAGTTCGGCGAAGAGATGATGATGCAAGTGCAATATGGATGGTAGATATAGGTTTTTGTAATCTGAAAATATAATAACAACAAGGTAGCAAGCGATAAAAGTGAGCGTAAACGATATTGCAATGCTAGGAAACAAGGCATAGGGTTCATACTTTCACTGGTGCAAGTTCTCTAAACAATAATAACATAATTGGATCATATAACTATCCCTCAACATGCAACAATGAGTCACTCCAAAGTCACTAATAGCGGAGAACAAACGAAGTACGAAACCACCTCAAAGTTATTCTTTCTGATCGATCTATTCAAGAGTTCGTACTAGAATAACACCTTAAGACACGAATCAACCAAAACCCTAATGTCACCTAGATACTCCAATGTCACCTCAAGTATCCGTGGGTATGATTATATGATATGCATCACACAATCTCAGATTCATCTATTCAAACCAACACAAAGTACTTCAAAGAGTGCCCCAAAGTTTCTACCGGAGAGTCAAGACGGTAATGTGTGCCAACCCCTATGCATAAGTTCACAAGGTGAACCCGCAAGTTGATCACGAAAACATACATCAAGTAAATCACGTGAATATCCCATTGTCACCACAGATAAGCACATGCAAGACATACATCAAGTGTTCTCAAATCCTTAAAGACTCAATTCGATAAGATAACTTCAAAGGGAAAACTCAATCCATTACAATAGAGTAGAGGGGGAGAAACAACATAAGATCCAACTATAATAGCAAAGCTCGCGATACATCAAGATCGTGCCGAATCAAGAACACGAGAGAGAGAGAGATCAAACACATAGCTACCTGTACATACCCTCAGCCCCGAGGGTGAACTACTCCCTCCTCATCATGGAGAGCGCCGGGATGATGAAGATGGCCACCGGTGATGGATCCCCCCTCCGGCAGGGTGCCGGAACAGGGTCCCGATTGGTTTTTGGTGGCTACAGAGGCTTGCGGCGGCGGAACTCCCGATCTAGGTTTCTTTCTGGAAGTTTGGGTATATATAAGAGGTGTTGGCGCCGGGAACAAGTTAGGGGGGTCCCCAAGGCGGCCACGAGGTAGGGGGCGCACCCAGGGGGTAGGGCACGCCCCCCACCCTCGTGGTAGCCTCGGGACTCTTCTGGCCCATTTCCGATGCTCCGTGGGCTTCTTCTGGTCTGAAAACAATCTCCGTTGAATTTCATGTCAATTGAACTTCGTTTGGTTTTCCTTTTCTGTGATACTCAAAAACAAGGAAAAAACAGAAACTGGCACTGGGCTCTAGGTTAATAGGTTAGTCCCAAAAATCATATAAAATAGCATATAAAACATCCTAGATGGATAATATAATAGCATGGAACAATAAAAAATTATAGATACGTTGGAGACGTATCAAGCATCCCCAAGCTTAATTCCTGCTCGTCCTCGAGTAGGTAAATGATAAAAACAGAATTTTGGATGTGGAATGCTACCTAACATATTTGTCAATGTAATATTTTTTATTGTGGCATGAATGTTCAGATCCGAAAGATTCAAGACAAAAGTTTAGTATTGACATAAAAAAGATAATACTTCAAGCATACTAACAAAGCAATCATGTCTTCTCAAAATAACATGGCCAAAGCAAGCTCCCTACAAAATCATATAGTCTGGCTATGCTCTATCTTCATCACAAAAAATATTTAAATCATGCACAACCCCGATGACAAGCCAAGCAATTGTTTCATACTTTTGATGTTCTCAAACTTTTTCAATCTTCACGCAATACATGAGCGTGAGCCATGGACATAACACTATAGGTGGAACAGAATGGTGGTTGTGGAGAAGACAAAAAGGGAGAAGATAGTCTCACATCAACTAGGTGTATCAACGGGCTATGGAGATGCCCATCAATAGATATCAATGTGAGTGAGTAGGGATTGCCATGCAACCGATGCACTAGAGCTATAAGTGTATGAAAGCTCAAAAAGAAACTAAGTGGGTGTGCATCCAACTCGCTTGCTCACGAAGGCCTAGGGCAATTTGAGGAAGCCCATCATTGGAATATACAAGCCAAGTTCTATAATGAAAATTCCCACTAGTATATGAAAGTGACAAAATAGGAGACTCTCTATCATGAAGATCATGGTGCTACTTTGGCACAAGTGTGGTAAAAGGATAGTAGTATTGCCCCTTCTCTCTTTTTCTCTCATTTTTTGTTTTTTTTGGGGCCTTCTTTTTTTATGGCCTCTTTTTTCTCTTTTTTTTCATCCAGAGCCTCATCCCGACTTGTGGGGGAATCATAGTCTCCATCATCCTTTCCTCACTGGGACAATGCTCTAATAATGATGATCATCACACTTTTATTTACTTACAACTCAAAGATTACAACTCGATACTTAGAACAAGATATGACTCTATATGAATGCCTCCGACGGTGTACCGGGATGTGCAATGAATCAAGAGTGACATGTATGAAAGAATTATGAAAGGTGGCTTTGCCAAAAATACTATGTCAACTACATGATCATGCAAAGCAATATGACAATGATGAAGCGTGTCATAATAAACGGAATGGTGGAAAGTTGCATGGAAATATATCTCGGAATGGCTATGGAAATGCCATAATAGGTAGGTATGGTGGCTGTTTTGAGGAAGGTAATGGTTGGTGTGTGGTACCGGCGAAAGTTGTGCGGCACAAGAGAGGCTAGCAATGGTGGAAGGGTGAGAGTGCGTATAATCCATGGACTCAACATTAGTAATAAAGAACTCATATACTTATTGAAAAAATCTATTAGTTATCGAAACAAAGTACTATGCGCATGCTCCTAGGGGCATAGATTGGTAGGAAAAGACCATCGCTTGTCCCCGACCGCCACTCATAAGGAGGACAATCAATAAATAAATCATGCTCTGACTTCATCACATACCGGTTCACCATACGCGCATGCTATGGGAATCACAAACTTTAACACAAGTATCTCTCAAATTCACAGCTACTCAACTAGCATGACTCTAATATCACAATCTTCATATCTCAAAACAATCATAAGGAATCAAACTTCTCATAGTATTCAATGCACTTTATATGAAAGTTTTTATTATATCCCTCTTGGATGCCCATCATATTAGGACTAAATTCATAACCAAAGCAAATTACCATGCTGTTTAAGACTCTCAAAATAATATAAGTGAAGCATGAGGGTTCATCTATTTCTTCAAAATAAAACCACCGCTGTGCCCTAAAAGGATGTAAGTGAAGCACTACAGCAAATGACAAACTACTCTGAAAGATATAGGTGAAGATCAATGAGTAGTCGAATAATTATGTAACTATGTGAAGACTCTCTAACATTTAAGAATTTCAGATCTTGGTATTTTATTCAAACAGCAAGCAAAACAAAATAAAACAAAATGACGCTCCAAGCAAAACACATATCATGTGGTGAATAAAAATATAGCTCCAAGTAAAGTTACCGATGAACGAAGACGAAAGAGGGGATGCCATCCGGGGCATCACCAAGCTTAGGCTCTTGGTTGTTCTTTAATATTACCTTGGGGTGCCTTGGTCATCCCCAAGCTTAGGCTCTTGCCCCTCCTTATTCCATAGTCCATCGAATCTTTACCCAAAACTTGAAAACTTCATAACACAAAACTCAACAGAAAACTCGTAAGCTCCGTTAGTATAAGAAAATAAATCACCACTTAGGTACTGTTGTGAACTCATTCTAAATTCATATTGGTGTAATATATACTGTATTCCAACTTCTCTATGGTTCATACCCTCTGATACTACTCATAGATTCATCAAAATAAGCAAACAACACAGTGAAAACAGAATCTGTCAAAAACAGAACAGTCTGTAGTAATCTGTATCAAACGTATACTTATGGAACTCCAAAAATTTTGAAATAAATTTCTGGACGTGAGGAATTTGTCTATTAATCATCTTCAAAAAGAATCAACTAAATATCACTCTCCAGTAAAAAATGGCAGCTAATCTCGTGAGCGCTAAAGTTTCTGTTTTTTACAGGAAGATCACAAAGACTTCACCCAAGTCTTCCCAAAGGTTCTACTTGGCACAAACACTAATTAAAACATAAAACCACATCTAATCAGAGGCTAGATGAATTATTTATTACTAAACAGAAGCAAAAGGCAAAGAACAAAAATAAAATTGGGTTGCCTCCCAACAAGCGCTATCGTTTAACGCCCCTAGCTAGGCATGCTGATTTCAATGATGCTCACATAAAAGATAAGAATTGAGACATAAAGAGAGCATCATGAAACACATGGCAAGCACATTTAAGTCTAACCCACTTCCTATGCATAGGGATTTTTTGAGCAAACAATTTATGGGAACAAGAATCAACTAGCATAGGAAAGCAAAACAAGCATAACTTCAAGATTTTAAGCACATAGAGAGGAAACTTGATATTATTGCAATTCCTACAAGAATATATTCCTCCCTCATAATAATTTCAGTAGCATCATGAATAAATTCAACAATATAACCAGCACATAAAGCATTCTTTTCATGATCTACTTGCATAGAAATTTTACAACTCTCCACATAAGCAAATTTATTCTCATCAATAGTAGTGGGAGCAAACTCAACAAAATAACTATCATGTGAAGCATAATCCAATTGAAAATTAAAATCATGATGACAAGTTTCATGGTTATCTTTATTCTTTAGAGCATACGTGTCATCACAATAACCATCATAAATAGGAGGTATGCTTTCATCATAATAAATTTGATCATCAAAACTTGGGTGACTAAACATATCATCTTCATCAAACATAGGATCCCCAAGCTTGTGGCTTTGAATATCATTAGCATCATGGGTATTCAAAGAATTCATACTAACAACATTGCAATCATGCTCACCATTCACATATTTTATGCCAAGCATTCTATGTAATTCTTCTTCTAGTACTTGAGCACAATTTTCCTTCCCATCATTTTCACGAAAGACATTAAAAAGATGAAGCATATGAGGCAACCTTAATTCCATTTTTTGTAGTTTTCTTTTATAGACTAAACTAGTGATAAAACAAGAAACAAAAAGATTCGATTGCAAGATCTAAAGATATACCTTCAAGCACTCACCTCCCCGGCAACGGTGCCAGAAATTGCTTGATGTCTACTACGCAACCTTCTTCTTGTAGACGTTGTTGGGCCTCCAAGTGCAGAGGTTTGTAGGATAGTAGCAAATTTCCCTCAAGTGGATGACCTAAGGTTTATCAATCCGTGGGTGGCGTAGGATGAAGATGGTCTCTCTCGAACAACCCTACAACCAAATAACAAAGAGTCTCTTGTGTCCCCAACACACCCAATACAATGGTAAATTGTATAGGTGCACTAGTTCGGCGAAGAGATGGTGATACAAGTGCAATATGGATGGTAGATATAGGTTTTTGTAATATGAAAATATAAAAACAGCAAGGTAGCAAGCGATAAAAGTGAGCATAAATGGTACTGCAATGCTAGGAAACAAGGCCTAGGGTTCATACTTTCACTAGTGCAAGTTCTCTCAACAATAATAACATAATTGGATCATATAACTATCCCTAGGACTCCCCCTTCCGAAGACGAGAGAAGGAGAAGCTGACATCCGTTCTCCTCATGGGAAGAAAAGAAGCGCCTCCGAAGATTTGGAGGTAAATGCTCCCAAGCGAGGGAAGATGCCCCTTTCAAGCGGTTCGGTTTTGGAAGACGGAGTTGTCGCGCGGTTCCTCCGTAAGGACAAGCCTTTAGCCAAATCATAAGTGAACAAGGGTGTCCTAAAATATCCCGTTCCTTTCATGTTACAAGGGTAACATCTAATATACATTTGCAGTCCGGCGCGCAGTCTTCCTCAACAGTCCTCCTCCTCGGGGGATCTGCTTCCGGAGACGATGGAAAGCGAGACGCCTCCACAGGCCTCCTCGCCCAATAGAGCGGACGACTTTGAAGTGTCGTCCCAGAGGACCTCTCCCGATCAGCAAGTGGTGCGGGGGACAATGAAGACAACGCCCGAAGGTGAAACTTCGGTCGCCCAAGGTTCGGGGTATGCGGCCCCAACGGGGACCAATAGTGAAGGCTCCGGACTAGCCGGTTTACAGCCGGAGACGATTCTAGGGTCGAGTAAGCATATCCCTTCAAAGGGAGTCCGTACTCCAGCAGCCGCTTCCAGGAATCCGGAGGCGCCGGATACATTGATGGACATGCTGCAACATACATCCATCTCAGAGGAACATCGTACCTTAATGTGTATGGTAGTTGAGAGGATTTTGTCTGCGAAAAGTGGATTGAATGAAGCCTTCATGGGCCTGCTAAGAGGCTTCGAGGTACGTAATGTATTATTTTCAATTGCGCTCTTACGCGCAAAATGCACCTGTGTATAGATAGTAGCCCCTGAGACTCTCGTTGGCGTCCAAAGGGAGGCAATCAGAGGATCGAAAAAGACATGCCCAGGAAATAATCTAATTAATTGGAACAGGGCTGTTACATCCATGGCGACTGCCCACACTATAGAGGTTGCAGGTCTGAAGCAGAAACTTGATGTGGCGAATGACGACATCACCCTTATTAACAGGCGGCTTGACGAGGCGCAAGGTATGTTTTGGGGCGGTCAGTATATGTATGTATAATAACATGAGCATGAAGCTGAGACATGCATTACTACAGATAGTGCTGCCGCAGTTGAGACCCTTCGGGCTGAGCTTGCCCGAGCCAAGGAGCAAGCCAGGATGAGTAATGTGGCTGCCAGGAAGGCAGCTGATGAGTGAAAGGCCGAACAGGCGGCTCAGTGCCAGTGCGAGGAGAGAATGTCTACCATGGCGTGTGAGCTAAAGGATGCCACTGGCAAATGCCAAACATTCGAGGAGGAGAACAAGGCAAAAGTAGCTGAACTCAACCAGGCCTTACAAGATGCGAGAGAAGCACGGACTGAGTCTAGAGCGGCTCGCGAGGAGATCCGGCAAGCTGGGGAAATAGCGGCCGGTAAGCCCTTTCTGTTACAGACTAAATTCGGCGATTCGAAGTATGCCCCGCTTAATCAAATGTGGAGCTCTCCAGACACATTTTTGGACTTGCCGAAGAGTGTCTCCGATGCGGCGTAGTTTTTCCAAGCGCAAGAAGGGCAAGCAACGGAGAAGCTTTTCGGGTCACAATTCAGCGCGCTGAAGCGTCCGCTGTTGCTGAACGAACAGATGGCCAGTGGGCTGAGCTCCACAAGATATCCGGATCTGCCATGAAGGACGTCGTGGTCCGGCTGTGGCTGACTGAGCCAGTTCCGAATAGTTATTTTGGTTTGGTGCAGCGACTTGTTGATGTGGTGCCGCGTATCGACGTCGTGAAGCGATCAACGTGCATTGAAGGTGCACGGATGGCCTTTGCCCACGTCAAGACGTATTGGGCGAAGATGAAGGCCACCGATATTGCAGCGAAGAGTCCACCCGGGGGCGAGGACAATCACACGCCGGAGCATTATTTCGAAGATGTCCTAGAGGGCACCCGCTTGATAGAGGGTCAGTGCTCAAAGGATATGATATTCGAATGAATGTACCCAAACAATATTATGATGTATTAAGGCTATGTTTTTATACTTTTGCCTAAAAGTTTTTGATTCCTCCTGTGCGGCCTTTTTTTGGGTATATAATCTGAAAGTTTACCAGTCGTCGGCTTCGGCCCCCTCGCATATAATACGGGGGTGTGTGGAAAAAGCACTTGATCACTCTTGACCCAACGTCTTGGTCCGTGAAGGAGGTGTCAATGCGGCGAACTAGGCAATCGGATTATAGGGCTTTAACACTTTCACTTAGCCATAGGAGTTTGACGGTGGGTCTACGATATAGCCCCTGGTATGTACGCAGTTATCCGGATACGGTGCGTTACATAGGTGACCAGAAGAACGGTCCTTCGTTTAGTACAGAAGGAATCGCGAGAGATTCTGATAAGTCATCGAGTGGTTGACCGCTCTCGCCGCATCATGACAATCAGTTTTCGGCTTTCTCTACTGAGGTGCTTGACCGGATGAATCGGAAACACAATCGCAGTAGTTCTCCCTTTGCTACGTTAGCCGATGGGACAGAATGTAAGGTAGTAAGCACAGGAGCCGGGCAACCCAACTATTGACCAAAGACATGATTCGGAGCTGATGCATATAAGGCCAAACTCGTGACGCCGAAGTATGATGTAAAGCTATTCAGACTTGTCGGCAACTCATATGTTGCTATATCGAGCCCCTGGCAATTTTTGCCGAGGTGCGAGCGTGAAACAACCGAAGAAGCAAAATTCAGTTCTTTAGAAAAAGCAAATACTGAATACGGATTATGTTCACTGGAATCTGATTGATATGTCAATCGCAATCTTACAGATAATAATGCCACTACCCAGGCTATTTGACATGCCGGGGGTCGAAGGCTCAGGGAAAAGGCACTTTACAGGCTCGAAATAAAGAGTGCGGTCTACAAAACATTATTTGGACCTCCTGTCGCACGTCTGCGCCGCCTTGCCTCGGTGAAAGGACTCCTTAACAGGAATAGCCTTTGGGTAAGTGTACGAGGCCGAATCCCGAAAGAGTCTGTAAGATGACCAGCCTTGGAGTCACCTGTGGTAAAAGATAAAAATAGTTAGAAAAAGGAAAAAGGCTATGGTAGTGCGAACCGCATTGTAGGCCTGTCCGTATTGTGCCTCCGTCGATGACCAGGGTATTTTAAGTGCATAATTATGTATGCGCGGTACCAACTTCGCAGGTATATGAGGCGAACGACGGAGGCCGAACTGCTAATCCAACTCTGAGATTGATCGGTCTTGTTTAATAGAGACCGAAGGCTCAATGGCCGATGAGATACGCGGCTTGATGAGGCCGCTTTGTACTTTGGTTGTAGTAGCCATAATATGCTCCTCTGTACGGAGGGAGCGTTCCATATTTCCATTTATCGTTATGACGCCATGTGGGCTGGGCATCTTAAGTTTTGCATAGCGTAGTGTGGGACCGCATTAAAACGAGCCAAAGTGGTACGCCCCAGAGGTGCATGGTAGCTACTACGGAACATGACAATGTGATGGAGCCCGTGCAGTGAGCTTCTACGCCAGGTACTACTCCCTTGAGGGTAGTTGTGGTGGGATTGATTCTTGAAGGATCAATGCCCATTTTGCGGACAATGTTTTGGTAGAGTAGATTAAGGCTACTGCCACCGTCCATAAGGACTTCCGTGAGATGGAACCCATCGATAATTGGGTCGAGGACAAGAGCTGCTGAACCTGTGTGACAGATACTGACTGGGTGGTCCTTGCAATCAAAAGTGATCGGGCAGGCCGCCCATTGATTAAATTTTGGGGCGACCGGCTCTATGGCGTAGGCGTCCCGTAGTGCGCACTTGCGCTCCCCTATAGGGGTGTGCGTCATGTATACCATGTTTATTGTTTTTACTTTGGGGGGAAATTGCTTCTGACCCCCGGTGTTCGGTTGGCGAGTCTCTTCGTCATCGCTGTCACTGGGCGGCCCCTTCCCCTTGTGTTCGGCATTAAGCTTGCCGGCTTGTTTGAAAACCAGACAACTTCTGTTGGTATGATTGGCTGGTTTATCGGGAGTGCCATGAATCTGGCAGGGCCGATCCAGTATCTTGTCTAAATTGGATGGCCCGTCTCTGTTTGCCTTGAATGGCTTTTTCCGTTCACCGGGTTTGGAGCCGCTGAATCTGGCGTTCACCGCCATGTCTTGTTCTCCTTCGTTACTATTTCGACGCTTGTGTTTAGTGTGTCGTGGCTTGCCACTGCCGTCTCGAACTTCGGAGGTGCCCAGATCACTGATTTTGTTGCTTCTACGAGCGAGCCAGCTGTCTTCCCCCGCGCAAAAGCGGGTCATTAGAGCGGTAAGGGCTGCCATGGATTTCGGTATTTCTTGGCCGAGGTGGCGGGCGAGCCACTCATCCCGGGCACTGTGTTTGAAAGCCGCGAGGGCTTCGGTGTCCGGACAATCGACAATTTGGTTCTTTTTAATTAAGAACCTAGTCCAGAGCTTCCTGGCTGACTCTCCGGGCTGCTGGATGATGTGACTTAGGTCATCGGCGTCTGGCGGCCGGACATATGTACTTTGGAAGTTATCGCGGAAGGCGTCTTCTAGGTCCTCCCAGCTGCCAATGGAGTTCTCTGGAAGGCTGTTTAGCTAGTGCCGCGCTGGTCCCTTTAGTTTTAGTGGGAGGTATTTGACGGCGTGGAGATCATCACCCCGGGCCATGTGGATATGGAGAAGAAAATCTTTAATCCATACCAAGGGATCTGTTGTTCCATCGTATGATTCGATATTCATGGGTTTAAACCCTTCTGGGAATTCGTGTTCCATTACTTCATCAGTGAAGCAAAGGGGGTGTGCAGCGCCTCTATATCGGGCCAAGTCACGACGTAGCTCGGATGGAGTTCGTTTGCGATTTTCGGCTCAGACGTGGTTATGTTTGTCGCATCCGGCTAGGTGGCCGTCGTCGCGCGTCGGTGCACGCCCTTGCGATCCGTAGATTGATCTTGTCTGACCTGCTCTACTGTCCAGGTCATGCCGTAGGGTCATATGTATAACCCCAAGTTGTTTTATCTCTGCCTTTACGACGAGGTAGTGCGGGCTGGTGTTCGGCTTGAGGTGCCGCTTTGTCCCGACCACGTGGTGGTCGATCAGCCGCCTTACGCGCTGATGGTACGGGCTCAAGTGCCTCGTCATCAAATTGAGGTAGCAATTTGCGCTTCGGATAGCTTTTTATGGGGCGCTCAAGGCCGTATTCCTCGGCTCAAGGCCATCTGTCGTTGAGTGTATCCTATTCGGCTTGAAGCCGTTGCTGCTTCCTTTTCGGGCTCCTTGCTGTTGCGACGAGCTGTTGCTTAAAGCGTTCTTGCTCGAGGGGTTCTTCTGGCACGATGAAGTCTTCGTTGCCAAGGCTTATTTCGTCTTCGGAGGGTGGCATATAACTGCCATCCTCTGAGTCATCATTCCCAACTGGCTCGTCGGGGTTACTCTACCCTTCCTCCCTATCTTCCTGTTCAGAAGCTGGTTCGATGAGGGCATCTAAGTCTTCGGCGTTCTCCGGAGTATTTTTTTCTCTGGTGCCAGTATTGCTTTCTTTCTCACGGCGTGATTTTGAACGGCGCCGCTGATGCCGCCGCTTCGGTGGTTTATCAGCGTTATTGTCCTTAACTGGATCCCTACCGCCGTCCTCGCCATCGTCTTTGGATGTATCCACCATATATATATCGTACGTGGAGGTGGCCGCCCAGCGTCCGGTATGCGGTGGGCTTTGTGCATGCTCCTCTCCGGCGTCGTCGTCCATACCGTTGATGTCTTCGGAGTTGTAATCGAGCCTGCCGGTTAAGTCCTCGACCGTGGCTATAAGGTGGGTGGTGGGTGGGAGGAAAAATTCCCTGCTCTCAGCCCCTAGTCCGGGCTGGGCATAGTTCGGACGTTGCTCCTCTGTAATGAGAAGGGATTGCATTAAGTCCAAAGCCTCGCTTAAAGGCGAGGTTTGTTCAGAGAGAAGAGAGTCCGCGGAGTACGGCGGGAGGGATACTCCCCGGCCGGACTCACACGGTGCTGACTCCGAGGGATCGAAGCCAGTTTCTCGAGAAGGGTCTGGCTTCGTGATGGTTGCCAGCGACGCTACTTCAACCGGCTCTCCCGTACTAGGTTTGGTGGCCGCAGATAGTCCGGCGAGCTCGAGAAGCCCGTCTTCGGACATGGCGACGCACTCCGGCTCTGAGGCCAGAGCGGGAGTTGGAGTCGCGAATCCTTGGAAGATCAAGTCTCCCCGGACGTCAGCGACATAGTCCAGGTTTCGAAAACTAATCCGGTGACCTCGGGCCTAGCTGTCGATCTGCTCTAGATGGCCAAGCGAGTTGGCCCGCAGTGCGAAGCCGCCGAACACGAAGATCTGGCCGGGGGGAAAAACTTCCCCCTGGACAGCGTTGTTGTAGATGATTGACGGAGCCATCGAACCTCTTGAAGACGACACCGCGGAACTCTCAATGAAAGCGCCAATGTCGGCGTCAAAACCGGCGGATCTCGAGTAGGGGGTCCCGAACTGTGCCTCTAAGATTGATGGTAACAAGAGATAGGGGACACTATGTTTACCCAGGTTCGGGCCCTCTCTATGGAGGTAATACCCTACTTCCTGCTTGATTGATCTTGATGAATATGAGTATTACAAGAGTTGATCTACCACGAGATCGTAATGGCTAAAACCCTAGAAGTCTAGCCTGTATGATTATGATCGTCCCTATGGGCTAAACCCTCCGGCTGATATAGATACCGGAGGGGACTAGGGTTGTACAAAGTCGGTTATAGAGAAAGGAATCTTCATATCTGAACGCCAAGCTTGCCATCCCCGCCAAGGAGAGTCCCTTCCGGACACGGGAGAGAGTCTTTTGTCTTGTATCTTCATGGCCCATCAGTCCAGCCCATGCCCAGCAGGCTGGACGTCCGAGGACCCCTTAATCCAGGACTCCCTCACCCCCCCCCACACACCGATAGTTGAATGTTGTAGGTAAATATCCATGCCACAGAGAAAAACTGCACCTCTTCCCTCTCAAATTCCAGTAGGCCAGCCACCCTATATCTTTGACGTGGGCAAACACAAATTCGATGGCACTCTTTATCAATCGTGCAGCCACACACTTTATCCCTGTTTTTGATTCTATCGATATCTCACGTCCATGACTCCGTTTCACACACATTGCATATGTTACATTTTTTTGTTTAAGATATCATCGACACATTGCCTCTGTTTCGCACAAACCAACTCTCTCACACTCACCCACGTACGTACCTGCACCTAAAGAAGAGGTGCACGCATGACGCACTACTCACGTCTCGTTCCTGGCCACACCCGCGCGGGTACACGGTGGAGTTCGTTCCTGTAGGAAAAGGCAGCCGACGTGATAATTTGATGCGTGTAGCGGTTGTTTACTCGAAGGAGGGTCAGGTACCACGGCTAGATGGAACAAAGTTCGACTTGACGCGTTAGTATTAAATAAAGTTATATATTCCTCAATGGCACGTACAGAATATCAAACGATTGCCGTGGGGAAAATGGAAAAATCCGCTCCACTATATAGAACGGAGCCTGCCTGCCGGGGTTTGTGTCTCGTCACACCATCTCACACAAGGCGGCGGTTGCCTCTCTCTCTCTCTCTCACCGTTGGTCAGTGATCTAGCCGCATCCCGTCCGCCGGCGAAAAGGGAGGATGTGCATCGTTTCTCCGTTCGACGGCGTTGAGGCAGCACGTCCCGATCTACGGTACCCGCCGTTCTCTCTGACCAACCTCCGGCGTGGTAGGGCCTTCGCCACTTGCTCGCTGCCGCAGTATGGGCAGATCCCGGCCGCCGGCGCCCTCCTAGTAACATCCCGACGACCCTCAGGTACAGCTTCCTCCGGCCTTGCTCCACTGCCCATCTTCTCTCGTTGCTGCATGTGGATCTTCTTTATTTTTTTGCTTAAAACGTATCTCGGCCGGCGTACTTTCCATCTTGCAATGTCGTCCTCAAACCATTTTTGGTAAACCACCATGCTTCTATCTTTCCCTTATTACATGGAATATGATTCTTTTTTGTCGGCGTATGTGTCTTCATCTCGTGTTATTGGGCAGTAATTGTTTCCTTTCTACCTCCTTTTGCAAACAGGGCTATCCATTTTCACCTCGTTGCTATTGTGACATTTTGGTGAACTGCACAAATCACTTTTTTTCATAAGAGTGTTTTGTGCAGTTCCGCCAAAATGTCACACGGGCAAGGTTTTTACATTTCTGTGGGACTGCAGAAAGGGAGATTGGTTTTGCTATCGCGCTCATCCAACCGTGCCTAATCTTCTCCAACAAGTAGTTAGTCCTAAAGAGAGATCGCATAGGTGATCGGCTTCTATTTGTGTGTGTTATGTTTCATCATCTAGTTCCACTATTATTGTAATCACACTGACTGGATATCTTTGCAAACAGGGATGGTCAGATCGATTTTAGTGGAGCTGCACAAAATGATCGGATTTTGGTGTCCTCCATACACCTCTTTTTTGGCTACAAAGCTGGGTGAAACTAGCTGCCAAGTAATGAACACTGTGCCCAGGAAATGGAGCCATGCCTACGAACAGCATCGATCAATTATATTTTTTTCTTTATTTGTACACCTTCTCACAACTTTGTCTTCAGTTGTGATGTGAATATTGGCACTGCTCTGCGAACCATTGAGATGCATTAGCAGCCATGGTAGTTTCATTTGTATTTGATGGAATGTTGTAACGAGATAATCTTGAGGCAAGAGGACACATGAATCCTAAGTTGAAACCTTTTTTTCCTGCGGGAACCAAAGTTGAAACCTTCATAGCATCACAGTACAATTTCACTAAAATTATGCATACATGTAAACAAATCCTGAAGGATTGATAGCAATGCTAGAAACAATTCAACTTCGTTCGCCGACATGTGGGACATCCTTCATCCGGCTCCACCTGCCATGTAGCAATATTGAGTGCACAACTGCAGCGAAAGATTCACCCCGGTCGTTGCGCCGTAGTAGTAATGACTAGTGAGCAATCAAATTACAGAGCCCCACCTTTGCCACAGTAAGTTGCTCGGATGAAGCAACCATCATTTCTCTGTTCCTTGAATCCGCTGGTACTCCCATACTCCCAGAGTAATAAGTTGGTCGGGCGAAGCAACCATCACTTCACCTTTCCCACAGTAAGTACTAGTAGCTCCTTTATTTTTACTCTAGAAATAACCACACATGAATATTGGCGGTAGCAGCACAGCAACTGAATCAAAAATCGAAACCAACCAATGAACTACTACTAATGGTGAGTGTTTGCTAGTATCATGTACTCCGTCTGTCCATGTATATAGGGCTTAATGCGTTTACCGAGACTAACTTTGGCCCTGTTTGGATCCATGGGTTAGAGTTAGTTTGAGCTAGTTGGGGCTCAAATAGTCCTAAAGTATCCAAGCATGAGGGTTAAATTGGAGCAAGTTGCACCCAACCCACCAAAAAGAACTATCCCACCCAAGAGGTGCTAATTGGAGATAGTTCTCATTGGGCCCACTGGAAAATCACTTTTCTCTCTCCATCAAGTGTATTTATTGTCAATCTAACCCTGTCACCCAAACCTCTTTGGCTATAGTTAGTTCAGGGTTAGTCATGAGTTAGTCTAACCTCTAGCTAAGTTAGAGTATCCAAACAGGAGCAGTATAGGACATGCAAGTTGCTCAAAGTATACAGTCAAATTCGTATGTGAAAGGATCTTTTTTTTAAACGAAACGTGAAAGGATCTTCGAATGATGTAATTTTTAAATTATATAAAATCTTATCAATAGTCAAAGGCATCCTCGAAGAATACACTAGGCCCTATATAAAATCTTATCAATAGTCAAAACCAAGTGTTCTAAATGAGTTCTAAACGAGAAACTGGACCCAATCATGGGACGGCACGCCTATTTGGCCCGTCGGTCAAAGCGCTTCCTCTTCTTGGCATAACAATAGAGTACAGTATTTTTTTAGAATGCTCATGGCATGTCGGTAACATGTGATGAGTTAACCGACCTCAATAGACGGCAAAAACGCCAGCCCGCCGCACTTTGAGAGAGACGAGGAGCGAGAAGCGATACGGGCTGCTGGATTACTAGAGCTAGGTGTCGCACGGAGGCCAAGAAAAATGGTGATAGCGTGGGTTAGCCATGTAGTATGATGTAACTACACTGGGCTGCCGTGTTTCGTACTCTTCCAGTCCACTGTGGAGATGATTGGTTGATTTTATATCGCCGAATAATATAAAATATTATGAGTGCAGACGCTCCACCACGAGGTTCCCTGCTCCTTCTCGGTCGTCGGGAATCTATGCTCTTCCACTCTTTTTTATTGACGTCAGCTTTGCTCATCCTTTTGCCAACACGCGGAAACTCGCAGAACGACGAGAAGCTTGTTTACTACGCCTTCTCCCTCGCCAATGCCTGCGCGGTGGCTCGTAGCGCGAGGATAATCTTTTCTTGCGGTGGACGTGCAGCAGTTCATAGTGGGAGTAACATAGGAGTAGTAACATAGCGCAGTCCAAGACAAGTTTGCTTATGTGGCATGTATTTAATGAGGAGAGATGTGTTTAGAGTAACATAACATGTAGTGTGGGGCACAAGCGAGTAGTCCATTGTAGAAACTAGGGTGGTGCCAGATTAATTCTGCATGTAAATAAGCTTGTAACCGTGGATTTGGGGCTCTTTCCCCTCTCTTCTTTAATGAATGATACGCACACTCGTGCGTATTCAAGAAAAAAATATGTTACTGTAACATAGCGCTTTCCAAGAGAGGATCGATGAGTCTATAAGGTAATAAATGAAGCCAACTAGTATGACACTACTACTATGTTACTTTGCATTATGGAGGTAGTAACTTAGACTAGTGTCATATGCATGACACTAGTCTAAGTTACTCTGCACTATGACCAGCCTAAGAGCATGGTTAACAGTATAGCCAGCTGATGGCTATAAGAAACTGCCATGTCATGTATAGCCATCATTTATAGTCACTCATATAGTAGTGTGGGCTACAAGGTAGGGTATAACATCACTTAGTACTTTTTTCAACCTTCTCTCTTTCTCTTTCTTCACATTTAATCTATTTGTCTAGGAATCCGCATATAGCTAGGCTCTTGCATGAGATCCCACTCCCCATAATTTTCCTCGTCATCATGTGAGTCCTAGAAGATCTCACCCACATCTTCATTAGGCATGCAGCCGCCTTGATAGACAACATGCGCAGAAGGAGTAGAGGCGACTGGGGACGCACCACATCGTGGTCACTCCGTACGTGCTCGTGTGCGTGCAACGTGCGTGCTTTTCCATCGGTGCTAGCTCTAAGGCCGAGGCTGCGGTCGTCTTCATCTTCGACTATTCGTTGAGCAACGACGGCAAAGAGGTGCTGCAAGAGATGCGTAGGCGCCGTTGTGTGCGAGCTTCGTCGTAGCACGACGAACCGGACGTCGTCGCAGATGGCACACGCCTCCATGTAGCTAAGTGTGTGCGCATGCATGTGTTATTCACGTGCATTCTGTGGCCAAGTGTGTGCATGCATGTGTTGTGTACGTGCGTTGTGTGCTCCATGCTATGCGCGTATGTGCATGAGTAGGATCGCCATGAGTTAGTGCGTTGGCGTGTGTACATGCATAGCTGCATGTGTCATGTACATGCGGGGCTTCTTGTGTGGTTATCAATATAAACTATAGAACATCTTCAACTTAGCATCCTGATGTATCGTCTCTACTCCCTCCGTCCGGTGAAGTGTGTATGTTTGGGTTTAAAATTTGTCCACAAAAGAGTGTACTTCTATCTTTCCAATGCACTTTAAAGTATTTTCTCTCATCACACGGTAATCAAGACCAATAGCATTCTATACATAGTCTTCTTAATTTCTACACGCACTTAGCTCATTGGGGGTTGGGTAATTAAAGAGGAGAGAGATAGTGGCTTGCATCTTCCCAATGCGTTTTTAACTTCACTCTATAATTTGTCCTAAAATTTCTAGATGTACACTTTTCACCGGACGGATGGAGTAGTGGTTAGCGAAGAGTTCATGTTCTTTTATTTGTTTATAGGTAGGCATGCGGCAAAAAACAGGGAAAACGCGCAAGGTTCCTTGCAGATGCTCCACTGCGAGGTTCCTTGCTCCTTCTCGATCGTCAGGAATCTATGTTCTTCAACCCCCTTTTTTTACGTGAGCTTTGTTCATCCTTTTGCCAACACGCGAGACATCTATCATCAAGGTGCACGTGTCATGCAAGAAAATGGAGATAATCAGATAAGCAGTGCGTAAGTGAGTCGTGCACTTCGATGGCACCTACTACACAATATTTTTTCTCCTCGATGGAAACGTGAATGGTGCACGTACTCAACGTTGGAGCACGGGATGGGGGGGGGGTAGCCATGACATGGTGAGCCCTTTTTTGGAGAGAGTACGTACTAAATAACTTTGATGTGTCCCGTCAACTCGCAGAATGACAAGAAGCCTGCTTACTACACCTTCTCCCTCGCCAACGCATGCGCGGTGGCTCGCAGCACGAGGAGAAACTTTTGCTTACAAGCGGTGGACGTGTTGTAGTTCATTTGGTGTCAGATTGCCAGAAGTACTACTGTAGTACCATCATTATTGTTCGACTTTCAGAAGAGGCAAAGAGCCAAGCGCAAGGTCACCTACTAACCTTAGGCTACGCATAGTGGGAGTCATATAAGTAGGGGTGCCTCCTTTTTTATCCTAGAAATAACCACACGCGAATATTGGACGGTAGCAGCACAGCAACTGAATCAAAAAATCGAAACCAACCGATGAACTACTACTACTGGTGAGCGTTTGCTAGTATCATGTACTCCGTCTGTCCATGTATATAGGGCTTAATGCATTTTCTGAGACTAACTTTGGCCCTGTTTGGATCCATGGGTTAGAGTTAGTTTGAGCTAGTTGGGGCTCAAATAGCCCTAAAGTATCCAAACATGAGGGTTAAATTGGAGCAAGTTGCCCCAAACCCACAAAAAAACTATCCCACCCAAGAGTCTGTAACATGTGATCAGTTAACAGACATCAATAGACAGCGAAAACGCCAGCCCGCCGCACTTTGTTCATCCTTTTGCCAACACGCGGGATATCTAGCATCAAGGTGCACGTGTCATGTAAGAAAATGGAGATAAGCAGTGCGTAAGTGAGTCGTGCACTACGATGGCACCTAGTGCTACGCAATATTTTTCCTCCTCTATGGCACGTGAATAGTGCATGTACTCAATGACCGAGCACGGGATGGTAGCCATGGACTTGGTCGGCCCTTTTTGGAGAGAGTACTAAATACTACTACGTATTAACTTTGATGTGTCCCATCAACTCGCAGATCGACAAGAAGCACACACTGAGACTACCCATAGTGGGAGTAACATCTACACTCTTATAAAAACAGAGTTGGTGATGATGGTGTGCCTGCCATCCTGCAATATAGGTCGTCCGATTTATATCTGACGTACATGAAGGAAACTATGGAAATTTTGCAAAATCTACACTCTTATAAAAAACAGAATTGGTGATGATGGTGTGCCTGCCATCCTGCAATATAGGCCGTCTGATTTATATCTGACGTATAGGAAGGAAACTATGGAAATTTTGCAAAAAGTACCCACACACCTCTCCACATTTGCAAATAAGGCCTTCCCTCATTCATCCTTTTCTCTCACAAGATAAACTAGTCATACAAATGCATCTTGATGTTACGTGCAACGCACGGGCATCTTGCTAGTAGGTAGTAACATCACACATGTCTAGATAAACTAGATGATGTGTGTGACGCCCGGATAATTAAGCTACAGTAATTCCACGTTAACGATGCCACGTCACCTCCGTTACTGTTGCTAATCTCGCGTTGGATCAAAACTGTTCAAATTTGAATTTGAATTTTTGTCAAACATCAAAAAATTTCAAACACTAAAACTAAAATGTTCGGAGGGTGCCAATTAATGCCTAGGTATTTATGGTGAAGGAACCACGCTTTTACAAAATGCCTAGATATTTTAAAATGGATTAAATCAGAAAGGAAAATAAATAAAAGAAAAGGAATAAAAACAGAAAACAAAAATAAATACAAAAAAAGAAGAAAAGGGAACCCCCCACTGGGCTTTGGCCCACCAGGCCGGCCCAGCCGGCCACCCACCCCATTCCCACCACTTAACCCCCTCACGCCCCCGAAACCCTAACCCACGCACCCACTCCCCCCCATGACGCACCCCCCTCCCCCGATCCGATCTGGATCGGGGGCCGAATGGCTCCGACCCCGTCGTCGCCCGACGCCGTCATCGGACCCCGCAGCCGCCCGGAGCCCAACCTCGCCAGACTGCCTCCCCATCGCTGTCGTCCCCGTGGACCTCCTCAACCCCCACTGCCCCTGTGCCCTGCAACCCCTTGTGAGGCCCCCTCCTTCTCCTCTGCCCCGCTCTGCTGCACACGCGCGCCTCGCCCGCACGCTGCGCCTGCACGCATCGCGCGCTGCGCCCGCGGCTACCGTGCTGCCCCTCCTCCTGCCGCTCGCGCACCGCGCCCGCTCGCGCGAGGCCGCACCCGAGCCTCCCGCGCTCAGTGCTCAGCCGCCCGCACCGCGCACCCCCGCAGCCGCCCGCTTCGCCTCGAACCCTCGCGCGCCGCGCCGCCCCGCCTCCCTGCCGCTGGCCCCGCCCCGCTGGCCTCGGCTCCCGTCGTCCGCTAGCGCGCCGCCTCCCCAGAACGTTTCCGCCACCGCCTGCCTGGCCCGCCACGGCGGCGCTGCCGTGGCCTCACTGGCCCGCGCGCCCGCAGCACGCACCTCCCTGCTCGTGCGCAACGCAGCCAGGCGCCAGTGCTCGTCCCGCGCGCCTCGCCTTCGCTCCCTGCCCTGGCGCCCCCCCCCGACGTGGCCTCGCCGCTGCCACCTCAGGCAACCGGCCTCGCCGTGCCCATGGCCGCCCCCTGTCGACCTGGGTGATATGCCCAATCGGTCCGGGAGCCCGTGCCCGTTGCCGCTAGTGCGAGCGCCAGCTAAGACCCCCATCTCTATGACGAATGGGGCCCACGCCCAGAACGAAAATTTAAAAAGATTTAATTTAAAAAATAATAATAGATAAACAAATAATTAAAATTAATTAATTAATTAATTAAAGATTTAATTAACTTAATTAATCCTAATTAGATTAACCTAATGACTTAGTTTAGTTAATTAATCTGTTAGGTTAGTTAAGAGTCAATGACAGCTCGGACCCACACGTTAGTTTGACCCAGTCAACGCCCTGTTGACTGCTGACGTCATGCTGACGTCAGCATACACTATTCTGGATAATGTTGATTTAAAATAATTAAATAAATCCTAAAAATGATTTAAATCTTTAAAATTTAATATAAAATAATCCGTAGCTCGGATGAAAATACTTTGTACATGAAAGTTGCTCAGAACGACGAGACAAATCCGAATACGCAGCCCGTTCGTCCGCCACACATCCCTAGAATAGCAAACACGCAACTTTCCCCTCCGGTTCATCTGTCCAAAAATGCGAAACACCGGGAATACTTTCCCGGATGTTTTCCCCCTTCGCTGGTATCACCTACTACCGCGTTAGGACACACCTAGCACCGCTCATTGTCATGTCATGCATCGGCATGCTTATGTTTGCATTATATTTATTGTTCCTTCCCCCTCTTCTCTCGCTAGACACCGAGACCGACGCCGCTGCTACCCAGTACGACTACGGTGTTGACGACCCCTCCTTCTCAGCTGAGCTTCCAGGCAAGCCCCCCCTTGATCACTAGATATCGCCTATTCCTTCTCTCTACTGCTTGCATTAGAGTAGTGTAGCATGTTACTGCTTTCGGTTAATCCTATTCTGTTGCATAGCCTGTCATTGTTGCTACAGTTGTTACCCCTACCTGCAATCCTAAATGCTTAGTATAGGATGCTAGTATTCCATCAGTGGCCCTACATTCTTGTCCGTCTGCCATGCTATACTATCGGGCCGTGATCACTCGGGAGGTGATCACGGGTATATACTTATATACATAATATATGATACATGTGGTGACTAAAGTCGGGTCGGCTCGTAGAGTACCCGTGAGTGATTCACAGATTGGGGGCTGAAAGGACAATTGTCCCGACGGCCCTCTGGGTGGATCTTTGTGGCGGAGCGACAAGGCAGGTTGAGACTACCTAGGTGAGAGGTGGGCCCGGCCCTGGTCGGCGTCTGTGGTTACTTCAAAATTAACACGCTTAATGAGATCTTGGTAGTTGATCTGAGTCTGGCCACTGGCCTATACGCACTAACCAACTACGCAGGAATAGTTATGGGCACTCGACGTCGTGGTATCAGCCGAAGCCTTCGTGACATCAGCGACTGAGCGGCGCGCGCCGGGTTGGACCGTGTAACGCAACTTCCTTTGAAATGGAGGTTGCTAGGTCTGCTCTCCGGCTGCGTACACAACGTGCAGGTGTGCAATGGGCGATGGGCCCAGACCCCTACGCGCATAGGATTTAGACCGGCGTGCGGACCTCTCTGTTGTGCCTAGGTGGGGCTGCGACGTGTTGATCTTTCGAGGCCGGGCATGACCCAGGAAAGTGTCTCCGGCCAAGGGGATCGAGCATGTTGGGTAATGCGGTGCACCCCTGCAGGGAAGTTGATCTATTCGAATAGCCGTGTCCACGGTAACAGGCGACCCGGAGTTGTACCTTGACCTTATGACAACTAGAACCGGATACTAAATAAAACACACCCTTCCAAGTGCCAGATATAACCCGGTGATCCCTCTCTAGCAGGGCGACGAGGAGAGGATCGTCGGGTAGGTTTATGCTATACGATGATGCTTGGTGAACTTACCATCTATTCTCTTCTACACGATGCAAGATGGAGACTGCCAGAACCGTAGTCTTGGACAGGACTAGCTATCCCCCTCTTATTCTGGCATTCTGCAGTTCAGTCCACCGATATTGCCCCTTTACACTGATACCCATGCATATGTAGTGTAGATCCTTGTTTGCGAGTACTTTGGATGAGTACTCACGGTTGCTTTCTCCCTCTTTTCCCCTTTCCATTCTTCTGGTTGTCGCAACCACATACTGGAGCCCAGGAGTCAGACGCCACCGTCGACGAGGACCCCTACTACACCGAGGGTGCCTACTACTACGTGCAGGCCGCTGACGACGACCAAAAGTAGTTCAGGCGGATCCCAGTAAGGAGGCATGCGCCTCTTTCGATCTGTATCCCAGTTTTTGCTAGCCTTCTTAAGGAAAACTTGTTTAACTTATGTCTGTACTCAGATATTGTTGCTTCCGCTGACTCGTGTATGATAGAGCACTTGTATTCGAGCCCTCGAGGCCCCTGGCTTGTATTATGATGCTTGTATGACTTATTTTATTTTTTAGAGTTGCATTGTGATATCTTCCCGTGAGTCCCTGATCTTGATCGTACACGTTTGCGTGTATGATTAGTGTATAATTGAATCAGGGGCGTCACAAGTTGGTATCAGAGCCCACTGCCTGTAGGAATCCCCCTTCCAAACTCCTTGGCTGAAGTTGAGTCTAGACATTGCAAAACTTTTTACTAACATGGTTGTGTGGCTTACAGGCCCACGTCGCCATTGGGTGGAATTAGGATCTTTTATTCCTCGTCTATACTCTGGGATTCTGATCTCTCTTCTACTCGGGTTAAATGATTTTGCTAAATCTAACACTAGGTTCTCGTAAGTACTTCCTCCCGGAGAGCCCTCACTCCAGATGATTGCTTGGTGCATCGAAGGATTCCGAAGATACCCTCCGATGTTCTCTCGAGACATTGTGCCATCGCTATTGCAATTCCCTACCACTGATAAATCCCTATGGATAACTACATACACTTGCCATTCATACAATCATTGCCCGTTGATCTTGTTGCTACAAGATACCTCAAAATTCTTTCTATTGTTCTGAGAACCGTTTGTGCCTACCGCCTTGCAGTTCTTTGCCACATGAATACCCCTGCGGATAATTCTTCACACTTTCCGAGTATCTGCTCATCCCAAGTTGTTCATGTGTTTCACAAAGGTCTACGAAATACAATCCGATCTTTCGAAAATCCTTAGCAACTTATTGCTATTGAAATGCTTACGTGCTTGCATTATGATTAATCCCATAAGTCTGGTAATCTTATTGGCATCCTTTGTCATTATCATTTTGAGTCTGTTGATTCAATACGTGCGAATGCACACAATCATCAATCGACCCTTCTAAATTATCTTTTCGGCTCAGGCGTCATTTTGAACATGAGCTGGTTCTCGACCAAACTATTTGTCATCGATTGTTTTTCTGGTCTATTCAACTTATCCATCCTTGATCAGAGCGTCTGCTTCTGATCCTTCGTTTTGGAAATCATAATTCCTCTGTTATCTAAGCATCGAATTATTCAGATGTTCTATGATCTGATGCCCTTGCATTCCTTCTTCCTCTGATTGAGTACCGATAATCACGTCAACTCCGTTGTAGATTGCCCGATCCGTTGTTGGATTTCATCCGACATCGTCCTTCATATTCAATAACCTTGTGAGCATTTCCATGGGTATATAATGCCTTTGGTAATTTGTATCCTCTGCTTTGATAACCATACTCTACTTTCGAGCTTGTATTATTTACTCTGAAGTTTGTGGTATATGTTCCTAAGATGCACCGATGGGTTGAACCAACGCCTTCCCTAATCTGTGCCAACCCGGAAGATTTCACGGGTCATACTTATCTGGTATTGCACCAGGTAAAACTTTCAACAACTAATGTCATTTTCGAAATACGAGAGGTGAATGGAAAGTTATACATTGAAGAAGTGGGAGTCGACCCTGAACCTTTGTGTTCATGCCCATGGACCCAATGTGGAACTTATCATGGAAGCTTCTTGCAAAAGTATTGAATCATTTGAATAATTCTTCCGGAGTCATTATATTGGATCCCTTGCAGTTATGGTTCCGACCATGCTAACTTTATTTAATATATTTCTGAAAGGAAACCATTCCAGTGCCTTGTCTATTTTGACAAGGTTAATGTATCTGCTATCATTACTCAACAATCCAGATCAGTTTCTATCCTGAACTACTTTCGAGTATTACCACCTGGTATCTCTAGGATATCAACCGATTGCACTTCATCTTATGAATTTCTGATGAAGTAATACCTTTCCCTATCATAGTCACTCCACGAGTTCTGGGTTGTCGTCAACCGAGAACACCGAATAATGAATCGAGTCCGCACTGCGATTCGACAACTCTTAGTAATCTTCATTGCTTACGAGATTGTACTCGATCATGTCATTCCCAACTGATTGACTACATCATCATCGTCAGGCTGACTGCTTGACCATTTTACCTATGTCCTTCATCCCCGGGACACAATCCCGACACTTCTCTAAGCTTACATCAAACTTTCCGCATCATATTGTTTGTCTTGAGAGACAACTCCGAATTATGAGATGGCATCTTATCTATGGTTATAGTAACTTTTTGCTTCACCATTCCCTTGGTGTGATGTCGCCGCCGATCGATTACATCTTCTTGAAACCTCTCGATAAATGTGTCGTGACCATCGTCAACATTTTAACTTCTTCCGAGACGTACATTGAGTTCCCGATGAGAAATTCTGTGCTTGCCCCCTCGATAAATTGTGTTAACATCGATAACATTATTCATCTCCCTCCCAACACAAAACTTGTTCTAGTTTTGCGTTGTACCTTGAGTTCCTTGCTATCCAACTGATGTTATTTTATGCCTTGGAGTATTACCATCTTTTATGTCAAAAATGTGGTGAGAATTTCACCACCTCTTAAGAATTCTTGATATAGTAATACTTCTCGCCATCTCCGTTCATATCTTGGTCCTCGTGTTGTTTCTAACCGGGATACGAGCCATTTAACTTTGATGTGTAATTTCAAAACTTCTAGCAACCCTATTGCTTGAAGTTAATGGTTGATAGCTTGATTCTTAGTCTATTGGTTATTGAATCACCATTCTAACATCGATCGGGCTACTTAGTCCGTCCTTCCAGGTGCATGTTTTGATCAATGTTTACTCATGGATGTTTTCCTCGAACATACTTCGTTATCTACTTCGATATGTCCAATATTATCTCCTTGTTCACATAATTGTGGAAATCCATCTTTTTGGAAACCTCGATCAATTGTCGCTGATTCCATCAGCCACCTCCTCACCCTCTCGTTGGTTTACTGATGAACTCTTGTTTCGGAACTCGCTTCCATAGTTAATTTCCCGAGAATCTTCGATGTCATCTTGTCAATTTGTGTTGCACCTTTTCTTCTCAGGCATCCTGAGTCTGAGGCATCCTGGCACCAATCAGATCTGGATCTCGGTTAGATATGATGATTGGGACATATTTCCAAGAGTTATAACATTGGTCTTTATATGACCCGGTAAGATGATGTCATGCCTAGCACACCTGGCCGGAGGACCTATTGTTATAGTTTCCTTTTTAGCAAGCTTAGCAATTCTTCCATGAGGAAATCGTAAGACTTATCTTATAAGTTGTTCCTGATGAATCCTTTGTGTATGCAAAGTCCGACCTTGCTTGAAGACCATGTCAATGCTATCTCAAAGCATCTCTGTGGTACTCTGATGTTCAATAAAAATGTTTGAAGCACAATGCTAAATTTTCCTGCTCAATTATCCAAACACCGCTGTATGGGTAATATCATGAAATTTCTCTCCCCTACCTAAAGAGTTTTCTACATTATATCCTGTCATGGATATCATGCTCTGCTTGTCCTTGGGAAGGATATACCCTTGAAATATGTGTTTAAACAATTTTCCTTTCCATTGTTCTGTTTAATCTGATAATAAGATTTTCCTTTCCATTGGTTGGTTTAACGTTTCTTGTGATCTATATGATCTAAGCAGTAATATGCTCCTGCTTATGTAAACACCTTGGTGTACAATTCTGTCAGCAAGACCCTATTACTATTGTTGATGACATTCCGGTAGCCACCGATGGACGAGAACTTTGCCTAATGGTCTGCCTCGTTCAACGAGCAGGAAAATGGTTCTCTTCGTCCCTCGCCCTTGGTACCGACATTGTTGCCGACATAACTGATAGGCTACCCTCTGACATGTCTTGCTATCATGACCGTGCAAGATGTCAACGCCCTTCCTACTTTTAACCACATGGTGGGCCCATAACCCATAGTTCCACAGGATCGAAACCTGACTCTCCTGTACACCCATATTGCCAAAGTTATTCCTCGCGCTTGATTTCGTATGTAATTCATGGGTCATCTTCCTAGAAATCTACTTTGGTATCAGAAGCAATACTTATTCTCGTTGCTCTGGACCCCTTTCCCACTTTGTTCACGCATCGAACGATTGCCTACCCGCTTAAACTTCTCATGGTAACTTCTTACTTTGCTCTCGAAAGTTTCTTAAGTTTCAGTGCGAGAGTTACTTTCCGCCACCTTCCCCGATGTTAGCTACCAGGTAGTCAACCTTGTAGAAGTCCGTTCTCCTGGAATACAAATCATTTATTCTTTCATAAGTACAATGGAGTTCCCGAAGAAAGGATGCCGACTTCATCATCATGACCTGAAGCAGAGAAATAAAGACATCAACGAAGAGGATCAACTACTTCAGGAAGAGCAACCAACATCGAGAAGACTCGTTAGAATTTCGTAACCAATTCCGTTCCCCCCTTACACCACCTCTTAAAATCTCGGGACGAGATTTCTTGTAGTGGAGGAGAATTGTGACGCCCGGATAATTAAGCTACAGTAATCCCACGTTAACGATGTCACGTCACCTCCGTTACTGTTGCTAATCTCGCGTTGGATCAAAACTGTTCAAATTCAAATTTGAATTTTTGTCAAACATCAAAAAATTTCAAACACAAAAACTAAAATGTTCGGAGGGTGCCAATTAATGCATAGGTATTTATGGTGAAGGAACCACGCTTTTACAGAATGCCTAAATATTTTAAAATGAATTAAATCAGAAAGGAAAATAAATAAAAGAAAAATTATAAAAACAGAAAACAAAAACAAATACAAAAAAGAAGAAAAGGGAACCCCCCCCACTGGGCTTCGGCCAACCAGACCGGCCCAACCGGCCACCCACCCCATTCCCACCACTTAACCCCCCCCCACGCCCTGAAACCCTAACCCACGCACCCACTCCCCCCCACGACGCGCCCCCTCCCCCGATCCGATCTGGATCGGGGCCCGAACGGCTGCGACCCCGCCGTCGCCCGACACCGTCACCGGACCCCGCCGTCGCCTCGAGCCCCCTCGTCGGACTGCCTCCCAATCGCCGTCGTCCCCGTCGACCTCCTCAACCCCCACTGCCCTGTGCCCTGCAACCCCTTGTGAGGCCCACTCCTTCTCCTCTGCCCGCTCCGCCACACACGCGCGCCTCGCCCGCACGCTGCGTCCGCGGCTACTGTGCTGCCCCTCCTCCTGCCGCTCGCGCGAGGCCGCACCCGAGCCTCCCACGCTCAGTGCTCCGCCGCCCGCACCGCGCACCCCCGCAGCTGCCCGCTTCGCCTCGACTCCTCGCTCGCCGCGGCGCCACGCCTCCACCGCTGCTTGCCGCCGCCTCCCTACCGCCGGCCCCGCCCCGACTGGCCTCGGCTCCCCGTCGTCCTCTAGCGCGCCGCCTCCCCAGAACGTTTCCGCCACCGCCTGCCTGCCCCGCCAGGGCGGTGCTGCCGTGGCCTCACTGGCCCGCGCGCCCGCAACACGCACCTCCCTGCTCGCGCGCAACGCCGCCGGGCGCCAGTGCTCGTCCCGCGCGCCTCGCCTTCGATCGTTGCCCCGGCGCCCCCCCCCCCCCCCCCGACGTGGCCTCCCGCTGCCACCTCAGGCGACCGGCCTCGCCATGCCCATGGTCGC
Organism: Triticum aestivum; assembly: GCF_018294505.1. Taxonomy (NCBI): domain Eukaryota; kingdom Viridiplantae; phylum Streptophyta; class Magnoliopsida; order Poales; family Poaceae; genus Triticum; species Triticum aestivum. The sequence goes on along the minus strand of NC_057796.1, from coordinate 219,515,092 downwards.
CCCCTGTCGACCTAGGCATATGCCCAATCGGGCCGGGAGCCCGCGCCCGTTGCCGCTAGTGCTAGCGCCCGCTAAGAACCCCCTGTTGTCGGTGTTTTGGGAACGGGGGTCCCCATACTTGCCTGCCTATGGCCCACGGCGTGGCTGTGCTAGCAGGCCCGTACGGCCCAACTTCATCAACAAGGCATTCAAGACACTCGTGAGGGGCCAAGCCTCGCGAGGCGGACGACGCAAGACCTCCTCAGGAGCGGCCTCGCCAGGCAGGCTCGCGAGGGGCGGAAAGATCAAGGCAAGGCAAACCTCGCGAGGTTCTCGTGACGTGAGCCATGACGACCGAGGCCAGGCGGGCGCTAGCGCACGCAGCGTCCTTGTTTCCTATTTGGTGCTAAGGAGGCAAGCGCAGGCGCGGAATACCGAGGCATCAAGCAAAGGTTTCCATATCAGTGCAGCGAGACCAAGACCAGCAGGATGGAGGTCACCATGGAGCCCAAGGCGGCATCACCACCAGAGCCTTTTGCAGGCGAAGACCGCTTTTGTCAGGATAAGTTGTACTAGCTGTCCCCTTTCAAATTGGCCGTTGTTGGCTCCCTTCCCGCTCAATATTTGGGAAGAGGACTAGGGCCTCTATAAATAGGACTAGCCACCAGAGTAGGGGGCAAGGGGAACAGAGCCTCAAGCAAGCCTGAGCTGGATCTCATCTTGAGTAATCCTCACCCACACATGTTCGCCAAGCACAAGAACACCTCAACATCAGGAGGCTGTTCTTCCCCTTGTACTGTTCATCATCAGCCCAAGAGGCAATCCACCACCACCACACTGGAGTAGGGTATTACACCACAATGGTGGCCCGAACCAGTATAAATCTTGTGTCCCTTGTGTTGTGAGTTCGTCGAGTTCGTTCTTGAGATCTTAGCCAGTTAGGACGTGGATCGGTAGGGAGGAGAACTTCGTGCGCACCCCAGTGTTCGAACCTTGAGGGTTTTGCCGGAACCCGTGATCCGACATTTGGCGCGCTAGGTAGCAGTGCGCCGAAGCCTCCTTTCCGTCACTCCGCGTCCAGTTGCTCCGTCGTCTCCATGGCGGATGCTCGCCGTGCTCCTGCTGACCGTCGGGCTGCCCTCGCCTCCCGCGTCGCTCAAACGGCTCCCATCGGCAGGCCAGCTCGTCGTTCTCCGTCTTCTGCCGCCAACGCCGCCACCGGCCTGGCGGGGAACGAGTAGCAAGCATCCTCGCTGCACCCCTCGGTGCGGTGGGACGGCCGCACCGCCACTCCATTGCTGACCCCGGCCGGTTCGTCGTCCCATGCACGTCGCGCTCCCATGGACGCACTGGCCGTGCTCCTCATGGCGCACGAGCTCCTGCGCTACCGCCCAGTCGACGACCTCTACGAGGACTGGCTCGACCGCATCGCCGAGCTTGTCTGCGCCGCAGGGGGCTCCCCTGTGCCGTCCCTCTCTCCGCCTCGCCCTCTGCCAGCTACGGGCGACGTAGCTCACGGAGCACCTCCACCACCTCTGCCCCAAGACAGCGCCCTGGCGCCAAGGCGCGCGGCTCCGCGGCATGACCCACCGCGTTCGGCGCCCGCGCATGAAGAAAGAAGCTGTCAAGAAGTCCCTCGACCGCAAGAGAATGCTCCGCCACTCCTCGCACCGCCGCGCAAGGATCGCTTGCTGCGGCAAGGCCCCGCACCGCTTGCCGTAGCGGCGCGCGGGCGCCAAGACCAAGCTCCACCTCTAAGGCAGGCCCCGGTGACCTCGGCCGGCTGCCGTGCCTTCACCCCCGAGCTGCGTAGCGTCGCCTGGCCGGGCAAGTTCAAGCCAGGTCTGCCTCCTCGCTACGACGAGCAACACCAAGACGAGGGGGCTGGGGGCTTCCAGGAGCCGCGCGCTATCGCCTGCATCTTGGGTGGAGCTCAAGCCCCAGCCTCGCAACGTATCTTCAAACAGTTTGCTCGCGAAGTGAATGCAGTCCTCCCCAAGCTCGAGGCCACACGCCCGCTCAGGTGGTCAGAGTGCGCCATCACCTTATGATCGGCAGATCAGCTCAAGTGCACAGCTACCGCTGGCGCCCTCCCAATGCTTTGTTCACCAGTCATCAGCAACATGCAAGTTACCAAGACCCTCATCGACGGCGGCGCAGGGCTCAACGTCATGTCCGTCGACACGTTCGACAACCTCCAAGTGCCATATGACCAGCTTCAGCCTACCAAGCCTTTCTCAGGAGTGACCGACGGTTCTACCACACCGATAGTGCAAGTCCGCCTCCCTGTCACCTTCGGAGAACGCAACAACTACCGCACCAAGCTCATCGACTTCGACGTCGCCTACATCTGCCTACCATATAATGCGATCCTTGGGTACCCGGCCCTGGCCAAGTTCATGGCGGTGAGCCATCACGGCTACAATGTCCTCAAGATGCCGGGAAGCGGCGGAATCATCATGGTCCCGTGCGAAGAAAGAGATGCGGTGTGCTCCCTCGAGCGTGCCTTCCAAGCCGTAACAATCGACGACCCCGACAACAAGGGCGAGCGCCCTCCTGAGGCCACCCCCAAGAAAAGGAAGCAGTAGCACCACGCAGGGTCTTAGGCAAGCGGTGCCTCGTCAGGATCGGCGCCCTCACCTGGGGCACCTCCCTCCATCGCATAGGAAAGCGCGCCCAGTGCCCCTCTCGGGCAGGGCTCGGGGGCTCTCTTCTGGAGGGCCTCAGACTTTGCCAACATTACGAGGGAGGCGCTTGGGCACCACTTGGAGGTGTGCTTCATGGCACGTTTCCCTCGGGAAGACAGAGGGCAAGGAGTGCCCACCATTAAGGAGTTCATCACCAAGATCACTCAGGAACTGCAAGATGCGAGGGCCATACGCGGCGGCCGCCGCTCACCTGGCGCAACTCCCCATCCAGGCGAGGATGTTGGGCTGCGCGTCTGCATCGACGTCCCAGGCCTCAACAAGGCCGCCTCTCAGGAGCTTCTCTGGCCTTCGCGCGTGGGATGCTGCGAGGGCCCACCTCACAGCTATGTTTGCATGCCTTTTGGCCTGCCGAGCATGGCAACCGCCTATCAGCGCAACCTGCGGAGCATCCTGGCGTCTCAGGAAGCCAGGCACCACGCCGTGCTGATGGAGATGGAGACGGTCCTCAAGGAACCGCTTGAACCCCCAGAGCCTCCCAAGGCTCAGGGCCCCAATGGCTCATGAGGAGCAACCCCTTCGCCGCATACCTTTAGCTGCCCTAACCCTCCTTCGTCAACAGAACCAGGTGACATTTTCCAAGTTCATTTAGCCGGGAGCGCCCCTCAGGCTGCATCATTCCCAGGCCGCGTGGGTCCGTCCCTGTGGCATGTATCCCTTTTTATGTCTTTAGCTTACCTTGTTGGGGACGCCCCTCGGGCTGCATCATCCCCAAGCCGCTCGGGCCTGACCAAGTGGCATGTACCTTTCCCGCATTTACTTAAGCCTGCTGCTTCCATGCTTAACCTGCCTATGACTACTACTTCTTCGATCGTCACCCACCACGGGGGCTACGCACGCCGGCACGGCGCTGGTGCACGGGTCCGTCCCTGCCACGTCGACAAACATGAGCGGTCGAGCGCTGGCTCGCGGCACGCCCCGCGCACGTCACCTCACCAGGCCCTCAGTGCCTTCATTTCCTCGCGGAGCAACCAGTGGCAGGCTGGCAACTATAACGGCAGACCGTGTTCCTCCTTGTGCTGGCTTGCAGGAATCTCATGAGGATAGCAGCAGGTGGCACCGCGAGCTCCCACTTCTTCCATGTAATCCGCTTGCGCGTTAAAAGGGGGGCTCCTGAGCATCGCGCCTCAGGAGCTCTTACTGGCTCTCCAGCCCTCACCCCCTGGCCTTGACCACGGCACGCGACCTGGCATACCAGCGGCGGCTGAGCTCGCTCGAGGGCTAGGACCTGAGGACATAGAACACGAAGGAGAGCGTGGGAGAGGGGGAGACTCGAATGGGCCCGACCTAGCTACGCTACGGACACCTGCGCACAAACCTGGCGCATCGCGAGGAATCGACCCTGAATCGCCAAGATAAGTCCCGCACTCAGACCAGCTAATCGTTGGAGCCTAGGAGTCGTGCTCGCCGCAATCCTGTTACGGCAACGCCGCCTCCCTTTCTTACTTTACCACGGCTGCTTGAGCGCTAAAGGGGACCCCCTAAGCATCGTGCCTCAGGAGCTCTTACTGGACCTCGGGCCGCTCACCTCCTGGCCTTGACCACGGCACGCGACCTAGCATACCAGCGACGGCTGTAGCTTGCCTGAGGATCGGGACCTGTCAGCATAGAGCTACGAGCCGTCGCGAGGTTGGAAAGGGGAGACCGAGCCTAAACAGGACTTGCGTTCACAGGTTTCAATAATCAGGATAATATCAACAAAAGACATTACAGACCCTTTACACGCCCCCACGGGGTACTTCTTGGTTCCTCGCAGGGAACAAAAGACGAGAATCTAGGAGAATCCTATCTACACGCCCCCATGGCCGATGCCATCATCAACAGAGGACCACGGGAGGTCGGCGCCAACCCCATCCAGATCAGCAACGGCCGCGGCTGGACGTTGCGGCCCTGCTCCGGGCGCAGCGAGAGCTCGGGGGCACGTAGCTGTCGTCGCTCGTCTCCGGAATCTCGTAGAGCTCAGGAGAACCACTGGACTCCCAAGAGTCGCTGCTGCTGGAGGAACCGCGGGCGGAGCGCGCATCACCCTGGCGCTCCCCTCCAGGGCAACACTCCAAGCGGCGGCCCTCCACGTCGAAGAACTTGAAGAACAACGTGGAAGTGCCGTCATACTCGAAGTGGATCGCGAGGGCACCCTCCGCACGGCAAACCCGCGCGACCTCGCCCCAGCCGCGGGTCATGAAGATCTTGCCAGGGGAGACCGCTTCGACCTCTGCTCCAGTCGCTGGAGCGTCGCAGTCAGCATGTTGTAACTAGAGCTCGAGGGGTCCCCTGGTGGCATCACGTCGGAGAAGAACCGCGGGAAGCGGATCCAAGAGCTTGGGGGCATCGCCACACACAGCACAAGCTCGCGTGTGGAGTCCATGGCGTGGACTCCAGGAGCGACGGCGCGCGTCGCCGCGGCACGACGACCTTGGCCACGGCGCGCGCGCCGACGCTCGTCGCTCCTTCTTCCCGAGCCCTCGGCTTGGGCATACAGGGGTAATGGATACCCAGGAGGAGGCCGCTCGCACCAAGGCCTCGTCACCACCTGCATCGCCGCTGCGTCGCAGCGGTGAACCGACCTCTTCTTCGGCGGGAGCGGCGCCGGCAAGTCGAGGGGAGACTTTCCGTTCTCCGCAGCAGAAAACCTTCGGATGGGCGCCATTGCTACTAGCAGAGGATCGAGAAGGAAGAAGCGAACAGGATGGGGAGAAACGGCGACGGCGGTTCTGCCCCGCTCCTCATTTATAGTAGGAGAAGGCCAACCAGCGCCCCCCACGATCACAGGTAATGATAGTTTTCCTTGCATGTCGCAGGGACTTGTCAAGCCGGGCAGTTGCCGAGGCAGCGTGGGGAAGCGGAGACGCCCACGTCCAATCAACCGCCACACGTCGACCAAGGCCGCAGGCTTTTGGGGCCCGCGGCGCTCCGCGCTTAACCTTTGGCTTCGCCTCGAAGCCAAGCCCGAGCGCGCCTTGGGCCCGAGGGCTACTGTCGGTGTTCTGGGAACGGGGGTCCCCAGACTTGTCTGCCTGCGGCCCACGGCATGGCTGTGCTAGCAGGCCCGTACGGCCCAACTTCATCAACACGGCATTCAAGACCCTCGTGAGGGGCCAAGCCTCGCAATGCAGACAACGCAAGACCTCCTCAAGAGCGGCCTCGCCGGGCAAGCTCGCGAGGGGCGGAGAGATCAAGGCTGGGCAAACCTCGCGAGGTTCTCGTGATGTGAGCCATGATGACAGAGGTCAGGCGGGCGCCAGCGCGCGCAGCGTCCTTGTTTCCTCTTTGGTGCTAAGGAGGCAAGCGTAGGCGCAGAGTACCGAGGCATCAAGCAAAGGTTTCCATATCAGTGCAACGAGACCAAGACCAGCAGGACGGCAGGACGGAGGTCACCATGGAGCCCAAGGCGGCGTCACCACTAGAGCCTTTTGCAAGCGAAGACCGCTTTTGTCAGGATAAGCTGTACTAGCTGTCCCCTTTCAAATTGGCCGTTATTGGCTCCCTTCCCGCTCAATATTTGGGAAGAGGACCAGGGCCTCTATAAATAGTACTAGCCACCACAGTAGGGGGCAAGGGGAACAGAGCCTCAACCAAGCCTGAGCTGGATCTCATCTTGAGTAATCCTCACCCACACATGTTCGCCAAGCACAAGAACACCTCAACCTCAGGAGGCTGTTCTTCCCCTTGTACTGTTCATCATCAGCCCAAGAGGCAATCCACCACCACCACACTGGAGTAGGGTATTACACCACAACGGTAGCCCGAACCAGTATAAATCTTGTGTCCCTTGTGTTGTGAGTTCGTCGAGTTCGTTCTTAAGATCTTAGCCAGTTAGGACGTGGATCGGTAGGGAGGAGAACTTCGCGCGCACCCCAGTGTTCAAACCTTGAGGGTTTTGCCGAAACCCGTGATCCGACACCTGTCTATGACGAATGGGGCCCACGCCTAGAACGAAAATTAAAAAAGATTTAATTAAAAAAATAATAGATAAACAAATAATTAAAAATAATTAAAATATTAATTAATTAATTAAAGAATTAATTAACTTAATTAATCCTGATTAGATTAACCTAATCACTTAGTTTAGTTAATTAATCTGTTAGGTTAGTTAAGAGTCGATGACAGCTGGGACCCACACGTCAGTTTGACCCAGTCAACGCCCTGTTGACTGCTGATGTCATGCTGGCGTCAGCATACACTATTATGGATAATGTTGATTTAAAATAATTAAATAAATCCTAAAAATGATTTAAATCTTTAAAATTTAATATAACATAATCCGTAGCTCGGATGAAAATACTTTGTACATGAAAGTTGCTTAGAACGACGAGACGAATCCGAATACGCAGCCCGTTCGTCCGCCACACATCCCTAGAATAGCAAACACGCAACTTTCCCCTCCGGTTCATCTGTCCAAAAATGCGAAACACCGGGAATACTTTCCCGGATGTTTTCCCCCTTCGCTGGTATCACCTACTACCGCGTTAGGACACACCTAGCACCGCTCATTGTCATGTCATGCATCGGCATGCTTATGTTTGCATTATATTTATTGTTCCTTCCCCCTCTTCTCTCGCTAGACACCGAGACCGACGCCGCTGCTACCCAGTACGACTACGGTGTTGACGACCCCTCCTTCTCAGCTGAGCTTCCAGGCAAGCCCCCCCTTGATCACTAGATATCGCCTATTCCTTCTCTCTACTGCTTGCATTAGAGTAGTGTAGCATGTTACTGCTTTCGGTTAATCCTATTCTGTTGCATAGCCTGTCATTGTTGCTACAGTTGTTACCCCTACCTGCAATCCTAAATGCTTAGTATAGGATGCTAGTATTCCATCAGTGGCCCTACATTCTTGTCCGTCTGCCATGCTATACTATCGGGCCGTGATCACTCGGGAGGTGATCACGGGTATATACTTATATACATAATATATGATACATGTGGTGACTAAAGTCGGGTCAGCTCGTAGAGTACCCGTGAGTGATTCACAGATTGGGGGCTGAAAGGACAATTGTCCCGACGGCCCTCTGGGTGGATCTTTGTGGCGGAGCGACAAGGCAGGTTGAGACTACCTAGGTGAGAGGTGGGCCCGGCCCTGGTCGGCGTCTGTGGTTACTTCAAAATTAACACGCTTAATGAGATCTTGGTAGTTGATCTGAGTCTGGCCACTGGCCTATACGCACTAACCAACTATGCGGGAACAGTTATGGGCACTCAACGTCGTGGTATCAGCCGAAGCCTTCGTGATGTCAGCGACTGAGCGGCGCGCGCCGGGTTGGACCGCGTAACGCAACTTCCTTTGAAATGGAGGTTGCTAGGTCTTCTCACCGGCCGCGTACGCAACGTGTAGGTGTGCAATGGGCGATGGGCCCAGACCCCTGCATGCATAGGATTTAGACCGGCGTGCTGACCTCTCTGTTGTGCCTAGGTGGGGCTGCGACGTGTTGATCTTCCGAGGCCGGGCATGAAACATGAAAGTGTGTCCGGCCAAAGGGGATCGAGCGTGTTGGGTAATGTGGTGCAACCCTGCAGGGAAGTTCATCTATTCGAATAGACGTGTCCATGGTAACAGGCGACCCGGAGTTGTACCTTGACCTTATGACAACTAGAACCAGATACTAAATAAAACACACCCTTCCAAGTGCCAGTTATAACCCGGTGATCGCTCTCTAGTAGGGCGACGAGGAGAGGATCGCCGGGTAGGATTATGCTATACGATGATGCTTGGTGAACTTACCATCTATTCTCTTCTACATGCTGCAAGATGGAGGCTGCCAGAAGCGTAGTCTTCGACAGGACTAGCTATCCCCCTCTTGTTCTGGCATTCTGCAGTTCAGTCCACCGATATTGCCCCTTTACACTGATACCCATGCATATGTAGTGTAGATCCTTGCTTGCGAGTACTTTGGATGAGTACTCACGGTTGCTTTCTCCCTCTTTTCCCCTTTCCATTCTTCTGGTTGTCGCAACCACATACTGGAGCCCAGGAGTCAGACGCCACCATCGACGACGACCCCTACTACACCGAGGGTGCCTACTACTACGTGCAGGCCGCTGATGACGACCAGAAGTAGTTTAGGAGGATCCCAGGTAGGAGGCCTGCGCCTCTTTCGATCTGTATCCCAGTTTGTGCTTGCCTTCTTAAGGCAAACTTGTTTAACTTATGTCTGTACTCAGATATTGTTGCTTCCGCTGACTCGTCTATGATCGAGCACTTGTATTCGAGCCCTCGAGGCCCCTGGCTTGTATTATGATGCTTGTATGACTTATTTTATTTTTTAGAGTTGTGTTGTGATATCTTACCGTGAGTCCCTGAACTTGATCGTACACGTTTGCGTGTATGATTAGTGTATGATTGAATCGGGGGCGTCACAATGTGGCAAGCAATAATTGAAGAAAGAGAGGAAAGTAGTAACATCACACATATCAAGGAAAGATGTGTCTATAGCCTAATGAATGAAGTGTTGCATGTTACCACACATATGTTACCCACCTGAGACTGTTACTATAGAGGTAGTACTAACATAGACTAGTAACATGAGTAACATGAGCATGTTACTAGTCTATATGTTACTACCCATTGTGGCTAGTCTGAGGGGGTGTCTCCAAAAGTGTCGGAGGCAGTTGCCGCACTAAGCCAGCGCGTGGTTCCATAGCTGGCCTCTCCAATACAGCTCAAGGAAGAGTGCCGACTTGCTCCACGCCGGCTTGTCGGGGAGCACGGCGGCACGGGCATCGTCGCTGCCCTCGACGCCGCTGTGTCGTACATCGCCTCCAGTGTGTGCGACTGCGCCATGCATGCAGAGAAAGAAGCCGTCGCGGATGTCGACGAGGTGATGCGGCTACGCGGATGTCGACGAGGTGACGGGCAGCACGTCCCCACCCGCCGCCATCGTCGAGGAGAAGTAGAACACGGGAGGCCGCCGCCGATTGTATTCCATGAAGGCCACCGCCGAGGCGACGCCGGCGAATACAGCCGGTGTCTTGCACGATTCTTCTTCTGCCGGATGCTGGAGGAGGACAAAGAGATCGGGCGGCGACCATTTAGATTAGGTATTTTAATTCTACCAGGCCGGTTGTAATGGGAGTATTATAAGTAGTATCATGCATGCCAACTAGTAGTAGGCAAATTTGATGAGGTGGCGTAGAATTAAATGAATAAAGAGAGACTTGAGTATCATATTATGATACCGTATGGAATTAAGACCTCTTCCAATGCAAATGTGCTTAGATCAGGTGCTAAGTGCATTAAATGGCTTAGCAACTCAAGTATTCAATGCATAGGTGCTTAGCTTATTGTTGCTAAGCTCGCTTCATCTAATTAGCTATAGACTAAAAACTGTCTTTCCACCATTTCTTCCTGGGGTCACCAAACTAGTCTCTCTCTCTTCCTGGGGTCACCCAATTAATGCTCTTGTTTTCCTCAAAAAATTATGTTTACCATTGTTATTAACTGCAATGCATGCATAAAGTACATGCATTGGTCAATTTTCTCTTAATACTTGCATGCAATTATTTAATGCACCTTGAAATCTAAACTTGTGATGGGGAACAACTAAATTGGTCCTTATAAAATGGAAAAAGTAAGATTTTGAGATAAGCCCTATAAACCGGAAAGGAGGGAGTAGTAACATAGACTAGTGTCATATGCATGAAACTACTACTCCCTCCGTTCCTAAATACTAAGTCTTTCTAGAGATTTCACTATGGACTACATATGGATGTATATAGACATAGTTTAGAGTGTAGGTTCACTCATTTTGCTCCGTATGTAGTCTCTTATTGCAATATCTAAAAAGACTTATATTTAGGAACAGAGGGAGTAGTGAGTATCGGAGCACATGATATTTCCCCGTCCGGACCGGTCCCAAGTTGCCTTCTCACCTTCTTGGCCCAACAAAAACCCCTCCCCCCTCCCGCGCGCGCTTCTCGCCCGGCGCCAACTGAGCCCGCCACTCCACATTGATGGCAAGTCAGGATGACGCGACCTCTCACTGCTTCCGCCATTGAAGCGGCACGCCGACCGAGGGAACCGCCCGCTGCACGCCTCGCATTTCAAACTACACAGTGGAGAGTAACTTTAGAGCAAGTACTCTACAATTAGATGACATAAGGATTTAAATATAGTATTTGTGCTTAGTTGAAGGAGAGAGAAGAGGAGAGAGAAGAGAAGCGGGTTGTAAACTTGTAGCCGGTTGTAGCAGGAGCTCCAACATACTTTGTGAGACAAAAGGTGGGGCCATTATAAATGATATAGTATTATACTAAAGGGACTAACTATTGTACTAGCAGGCTATTAGGTTGGTTCTAGATGATGTGTCAACTTCATATAGCCGGATGTTGGCTATACTATTAACCATGCTCTAAGTATTGTGTGAGTGGGACTAAAGTTTAGTCCCATACTGCTAGGTGAGTGTGATTTGCACCACTTTATAATGTGATCTCTTCTAGCATTTGCATGAGCATGATAATAGGAAACCTACACGCACGCTCCTCGGGAATGAGCCTGTCCAAGGACAAAAGCTATCCACATGGTCTATATTTTTGTTGGTCGGAAAATTTATTTAGTCATTAATTAATAATTAACAGACGCCTTAATTACTCAGGCGTTTCTGATTCTTTTGGATAGTGGGGCTATTATTGACGTGGACGTGGGGTTTGGGCCAAAGGCCTACTATTATACTTGGTCTTACTCGCACGACCGACCTGACAGGCTCTACCCTAGCCGCCGCTGTATCATATCGTTTCGCAGCGTTCCAGAGCTTAGCGCCGCCACACAATTCTTCTCCAGCCCTCCTTCCAGCGTGCACCGCGAGAAGAGACAGCAGTCCTCCGAACCCCGCCTTTCGTGATCCTGTACGGGAGAGGGGCAATCAGGTTTTTGGGGAGCACACTCATGTGACTGCTACCAGCGACGACTTCCTCAACGACAACCTTCTTCCCCGACCTCGGTAACCTCTTCATCAACGACATGAGTGACAACATCAACCACAGCGGTTCTGCTCCCGTTGTACAATATGTGATTCTGTCCTCCTGGTTTAGTCTGCATCGTTACTTTGATCTTTGCAATTGTCGTCATGATCTATTTACTGTTGAATCGGATTAAATCTCATAGTAAATTGCTCATATATATTCAACAATCCAATCCAAAAACCTGATTATAGGCAATTTACTCCGAGTGGTTTTGTTGCGCTTTTGAAGCCGCCTACTTTTAAGGGGTGAAATATAAAAGGTGGCGCACAAGAGCAGTATATTGGTTTCAGATCATGTATTGCTATGACGCCACTAAGGGTAAGCCTGTGGGCTATCTTAATCCTACACAGCAGGAAGCTTTTGAGAACATGGATACCCACTTCAAAGCCGCCCTGCTGAGTGTTCTTGACGATACCATTGTGGATTCATATATGTCGTTTGACAGCGGCAAAGACATGTGGGCTGCGCTCGAGGCCACGTTTGGGGCCTCGGGCCCTGGCAACGAGTTGTACGTCATGGAGCGATTCTGTGACTACAAGATGACTGATGAGCGCTTTGTTGTTCAGCAGACTCATGAGATACAGTCACTCGCTAAGGAACTTGAGTACTTTAAGTGTGTGTTGCCGGACAAATTTGTTGCTGGGACCATCATTGCCAAGCTTCCACCTTCGTGGAATGATTTTGGTACTTCTCTGGAAAACAACAGACATGAGTTTTTCGTTTCGGATCTCATTAAAACTCTTGGATTTGAAGAGAAGGCGAGAGCAAAAGACACACGTGCTCGGGTCACTGAGGGAGCTTCTAGTGCCCACATAGTACACGAGAAGAACTTCCAGCCCAACCAGCCCCAAAACAACAAGAACAAATCTCAGGGGAAAGGCAAGTTTGATGCAAAGAACAAGTTGTTACATTCTACCAACTTCAAGAAGAATTCTCATAACGGGAAGGGATACAAACCTCAATTTTGGTAGCACCGCACAAAATTTACATGGCTGCATCTACCTGCTGTTAGCTAACCTCATGTTGCTCCGGGTATTCCTACATTCGTAACTAGGTACAATGACCACCGCAAGATGAAATAAGCTTATTCGTACGTTGACTTGCTGATTGCAGTGCGGAGCGATCCTGCCATGTGTGGAGTAGCAAACAAGCAATGTAGCCGAAGGTGGAAATCAACCAAGGACTTATGAAATTATGTATAATCTTCCTCAGGCAGGTCAGTATCCCCTTCGTCCAGATGATCGTGTTTTGTCATGCCGAGCTATTGATATGTGCTACTATTTTGCAACCCCGTTTAAGTATAGCTATTATTTTCCTATCTTTTCAGATTCAGGACAATGAAGATGATTTCAGGGGAACTGCACAATATGGACTCATGTTGAGTCATCTCTATTGCCTCATGTGTTTGCTACAAATGTGTCAGCATCAATTGCAAGATGAGGCAGCTAGCTAGTTGTGGAGTTGCCAACATGCTCAAAGTGCTTGCAACATTGACAAGAAACAAGCATACCCAGGAAATTAATGCGTGCGCAGAGAGGCCCTTTGCTCAGAGAAGCATCGACCGATTTTCTTTATTTCCACACCTTCTCACAACTTTGTATTGGTTATAGTATGGTGAATCATTGAGATGCATAAACATGCTTAACTTTTGTTCTTCTGAATGTTAGTATGCATACCGTATCTTCTGAAGCTTAGTTTAATGTGAATGTTGACTAGCCTGTGAACCTTTACAATCTAGTAAGTATATTGTAGGCCTGTTATTTGACACCTCACTTTGCCGCGCAACGCGACAAATGTGAGTGTGTGCATCCAGTACCGCATCCTCTAATTTGGTGGATGCCAAGTTGAAAAAGGTTACCGATGAGTAGCCATAAGCTGGAGGCATCTCTTTTTTTCTTTCGAATGGGCAATAAGCTGGAGAGTGTCTCAGGCTGCCTCTAGTGTTAAGGCCCTCCAGTACGAAACACGGGCAGCCGATAGGGCCGATACAAAAGCCTATCCATCTTAAAGCCCAATTGTTTTTGCTTTTTGCGAGGAGAAGCCCATATTTCTTGAAGAGGGGGCGATCCCAGAAAAACCCTCCTTCCGCCTCGCTTCCACTTATACTACAGCTCGCTGGACTCTCCCGCTTCCGTCGCCCCCCAATTCCCCCCGCTCCCCATCTTCTTCACACGTCCAGAAACCCCCCGCTCACCTTCTTCCTCACTAGTACAGAAAACGCCTGCTCCTCTTCTTCCACTCCTACAGAAAACCCCAGCCCTCCTTCTTCCCCACTCGCACTGCCACTAGGCTCGTCTCTGGCTAATCTGCTCAAACCCGTGAGCTCGACGCGACGCCCACAAGGAAAATGGAGTCGTCTGGCCCCAGCGCCAAGAAGATGAGGCTCCCACCAGCGGTGATGCCGGTTGTAGATCCCGCACGCGGCAGC